>NC_054701.1:79181448-79498948 GCF_016097555.1 Gigantopelta aegis
GGCCCTTGAAGTTAGGAGATACGAACATTTGTTTTCAGGAGCTTTATTGGCAATGCCGATTAAGATATCGAACTGAAATTGTAAAAAAGAAATCTGTATTTAAAAAAAAAAGATAAAAAAAGAAAATACTTTCAGAATGCTTGTTTAATATTATTTCGTTTTTCTTGCAGCATAAACGTGAGTGCCAAGAGCGCCTGTCCCCTTCAATAGGTCAACACACGGCTTCTGACGCAGGCAAAAACAAACAGTGGGATGCTGGTCAACAAAAAGCCAAACGACCCATGAATGCCTTCATGTTGTTTGCTAAACATTTTCGACTACTTCTAACTAACAAATTCCCAGGCAAGGACAACCGGTATGTCTTGATATCTTCACTTTAATGAATACTGTAAACTGGAGAAAAAAAATACTTAAAATATTTTGCATCATTTTTTTTTATTATTTTTTTTTGTTTTTGTTTAACAACGCCACTGGAGCACATTGATTTATTGATCGTCGGCTATTGGATGTCAAACATATGGTAATTTTTGACAGTCATAGAGAGGAAACCCGCTACATTCTTTTCATTAGTAGCAAGGGATCTTTTATATGCACCATCCCACAGACAAGATAGCACATACCACGGCCTTTGATATACCAGTCATGGTGCACTGGCTGATCTTAAATGACATCACATGACTTTGAAATATGTTTGGTTCGATTTTTATAACAGTTTGGTTTTGAGGAGTTTCACTGTAGATAGAACAAAATGTGTTTGAATTTCAGAGCAATCAGTGTGATGCTGGGTGAGGAATGGAAGCGACTGGGATTAACTGAAAAAGCCGTTTTCCAGGAGGAAGCACAGAAATTAGCGAGGAAAACAAAACAGATCTCACCCGATTGTTGGAAGAGAAAGAAATAACATTTATCAAACTACGGTATACAGATGTTGGTCATGGTTATGACATCCCCACCCAGGCTTTCGGACAGAAAATAAAAGCAAAAACAAAACTTGATTAACAATATTTCTAGTCATGTTAAAAATTATTTGCAACTACTGTTTAGTATTTTAAAATTGTGTAGCGATCTCTAAAACGTGATACTGAACATAATGTTCCCTGATTGTCTGTTGACTTGTTTGACATTGGGCGAGATATCTCGCCTGCAAGTAGTCAGAAAATTAACCTTTAGACTACTGGATTAATTTTTGACAAAAACCACGTTGAGTGGGTAAAAGTTTATAATTTTTATTTATATATATTCACTTAAATGTTTTATAAATACATAAAGTAAAGTTCTTATTTGAATCAGTATTATTTTCGTGGATTTTTTAATTTTTATGATATTTTAGATCAGTTAATGTAAACAAATTGCGTTTACTTACAGGCATTTTTGGTCAGCTGTCCAGTATTTATGTCCATTATTCCCAATAACTGGTTTTTTGATTTTTGTTGTTAGTAAAATGATTAAATTTGTTATCAAATTAGCTGTCACAATCATAAATCGATCACTGAAAACGACCGCGACATGCCGCCATTGTTGTCAAATGAAAATACTTGTCGAAAACCAAGTTATTTTCCATTGAAAAACTAAAATCTAAAGACACATTAAACTGAGTTGTCTTCCGTTTCCTGTTAATAAAGTTTTTCCAGTGAGTTGTGTGCAAAACAGAGGGTAAATATGAATTGGGGAATGCACAGTATACAGTATGTCGACTGGCGTGACGTCGGGCGAGATATCTCACCTGCACGTAGTCAGAAGGATAAACAAATATTGCTTTTGTTTCAGAGGAGGAACTACACTGATGTAACTGATCTCACCTACAAACACTGCCATGTGTTCTTCAGGCCCTTTCGCTTACATCACAGCAGGCAGGACGGCCGGTCCTACATGGTCCTACACGTGGTGTCACATAGCTCCAAGGGTCCTAGGTCTTAGTCTTAGTATGCGGAGTTGGAGAACTGAGATTTTTTTCAAGACTGAAGATATATTTTTATACAAGAGTTTTGATATTAATTCTTATTTATATGCATGATGAGTTCTGTTTTTGAATGTTTTTTATTGCATGTTATTATTTTTTTTTCTTCTTCTTCTTCTCCAATATGCAATAAGCGTCCATTATACTGTGCTAGAAGTATTTGATAAAGATACATACTAAACCATTTAGATTTTGTCCTGTTACAGTGGTGTTCTCATTATGTGGTATGTCACACTGACTTGTCACATCAGGGGTGGGAATTCTCCTCGGATCAGTTGTTTTCTTCTCATGGAACATTGCGTTTCCTCACATTTTAATCGTCTTTTTTTTCTCCAAAATGTGTCAAATGGCACAGATTTTAACCTAGGATTTCAAGAATTTCCAGGATCCTTCTAGATTTCCTCATTTTTACAGTTCACCAATTCCCACCCCTGCACATGTGATTTGTGTCATGAGAAATAGGACGTGTTCTAATTGTCCGACTCCGACACGACTTGTCATTCTCACAGTATGATTCAATCGCATGCGACAAGTTATTGCAACTATAATCACATTTAAACGCTCCTTAATGGAGATCTTGTTTTTGTAATTAAGCTTGAAGTTTAGGGGTTGCTTTGTATCAATATTAAAGGTAAAAGTCCCTTGTTCTACACTGTGCAGTAACCTATTGGAATGGGGTGGGTGTACCAAGAAGTAGCTCAGTAGTAGAGTGCTCGCCTGAGCTGTGATGGGTCACAGGATTGATCACCCTCGATGGACTCTAAAAGATTTTCTTGTCTCGCCTAGACGAGATATAGGTATTACTTTTCTGGCGGTTGGTGGCAACAATGGCCTTAAGTTTTGCTTTGGGGAATGCACTGTGCACAGTATACAATATGTCGACTGGCGTGACGTCGGGCGAGATCAGTTTTTCACAAACTGTAAGTCCTAAGTTTAATCAAACTTGGTTTATAGTTGCACCTGTGGATGTTTATCACAATGCACTAAAAGTGTTTATGGTTGGCATCAGCAATGGCCTCAAATTTTGCACTAAAGTTTAACGTTAAAGTTTCACATTTAGATCAGTTTCTTACAAACTGTAAGTCCTAGGTCAGTGAAATTTGGTTTATAGTTGCACCTATGGATGTTCATCACAGTGAGCTGAAACTTGGTTTATAGTTGCACCTATGGATGTTCATCACAGTGCACTGAACAATTTTATGGTAGGCGAAACATTTAATTCTGCGGAATTATTGTTTTTGTGCCAACCAGTCCCCCATGACTGGTTATTGAAGGTTAGGTTAATTGCTCTTTAGGTTATTTGCTGTCCTATCCAAGAAAAAGTGCAAATAAAAGATTCCTTGATGCTTTTTCAGTAGGAGTAACCTGTTGCATCAATGGTTTCCTTTTGTTCAAAAACCTCCCCAAACAAACGTACACAAAGTTCAGTTTGTGACTCATTCAATGGTTTGGTGTATCTATACTGGAAGAGAGAAATATTGTACACTAAATTTCAGTCACAATTTCATTTCATTTCAACTTATTTTCATGCTTATATCCGATTAAGGTTCAAGCATGCTGTCCTGGGCACACACCTAAGCTATTTGGGTTGTCTGTCCAGAACAGTGGGTTAGTTGGTTAGTGAGAAAGAAGAGGGTGTAGTGGCTTACACCTATCCATTGAACCCTTAAGAACTTGCTCTGGGTGGGAGCTAGTTCTGGGCTGCGAACCCTGTATCTACCAGCCTGTAGTCCTGATGGCTTAACCACTGCGCCACCGAGACCGGTAGTCACATTTAGCATCATAATGTCTTCATAAAGTACAAAGATGTATATGGGATTGAATGTCAGTAGCTTGAGATAGAATGTCAGTAGCTTGAGATTGAATGTCGGTAGCTTGAGATTGAATTTCAGTAGGCCTACAGTGTTCAAACATACAGACTTGAAAAGTGCTTGAATTCGAGTGGTCATATTGTAAAGCCTTTGAATTTGTCAAAACCCATGAAAAGTGCTTGAATTTGTGAAAATCTTCTGGAATAGTGCTTAAAATACATATATCCTCTGATGAATATTAAAATTTATATTTCTCAGGTTTATTTTCTGGTAATTCCAAAATTTACTAGTCTTGTGTCATTTCATCACAAATATTGAAAATTATTGGGATATGCGGTCACGAATACTGACAAAAATATATGAGACTGATTGTTATCATCTGAATACAGTGAAAAGTGCTTGAATTTTTGCTTTCCAAATTGTGCTTGAACCATGCAGTAACACGGTTAACTTCCTACCTCTATGGATGAGGGATGGGGCAGGATGTAGCTTTTCTAGTGCTTTTGTATGCAATTTTTTTGTTTGTTTGTTTAAAGCGGCATTCTCATTATGTGATTAAGTAGGCCTGCTTTCAATTTTGAAGAAATTAAATGTTCTATTGATTTATTATTTTACACAATAAATAAGGAATAGAATTTAGCTATTGAAAAACAGGGTTGTGCTAGTTCATGTGCTATTTTAGAATCGCAGTAAATGCACAGATAATAGATTATAAAATGAATTGATTATTTTTTCTCTAAATGTAAACTGAGATGTATTGAGAGAGTGTGCTATTTCAGAATCGCAGTAAATGCACGGATAATAGATTATAAAATGAATTTATTATTTTTCTCTAAATGTAAACTGAGATGTATCGAGAGAGAGTACTATTTCAGAATTGCAGTAAATGCACAGATAATAGATTATAAAATGAATTTATTATTTTTCTCTAAATGTAAACTGAGATGTATCGAGAAAGTGTATTATTTGAGAATTGCAGTAAATGCACAGATAATAGATTATAAAATGAATTTATTATTTTTCTCTAAATGTGGACCGAGACGTATTGCGAGAGTGTATTATTTCAGAATCGCAGTAAATGCACAGATAATAGATTATAAAATGAATTTATTATTTTTCTCTAAATGTGGACCGAGACACATTGCGAGAGTGTATTATTTCAGAATCACAGTAAATGCACAGATAATAGATTATAAAATGAATTTATTATTTTTCTCTAAATGTGGACCGAGACACATTGCGAGAGTGTATTGTAACTTTGTTCTCTGTCTTCGTGTTTGCTTCTAATCACTGCCATTTATAAAAGTATATAATGTGCTTTTTTATAAGTATTTAAAATGATTATTTATAATATGTTACAAATGATTTTTTAAATTTACATTATTTATTGTTATGCCTTTTGTGCACATAGTTGTCTAGCTTATTAATTAGAAAAAATATTAGTCTTTTAAAACTTGTCATAATATCCTTTTTATTTTGTGTTTTTATTTATTTTATTTTTAAGATTTGTATCGCATACAAATACAGTGCTCAAAAATACAGTGCTATTATTACAAATATAATACAGTATTCACCGAAGTGCTATTTAAAAAAAATTATTTCTTTTTTAATTGTTGATGTGTGTTAAGGAATGTAAAATATTAAAAAGTTTCTCAGACTTTTTATCATTTTAAACTTTTTATAGACAGTTTAAAATAAACATTTAGATTTCATTAGGGGCCGTTCCAGAATTGCTCACTTTCGGTGTGGTTTATGGGTGGGGTGTAGTTATGAAATATATCCACCACACAAAACATTTTGTAGTTAATTAAGCATACATGGGTGGTGGTGGTGGTGGTGGTGCGGATGGGGAGGGGCTGAAAGCAGACCCACCCACCCCCATTTGATCATCTGGAACATCTGGAACAGCTCCTGTCAGTAGTCTGCCATACTACCACAGCTTCATCTTTTAGCAGTACATTGGATCTTAATACGTTTTTATCCAGTTTATATTACATTTTTCTTTTTTCCCCTAGGGATCTCAAAATATGGGGATTTTTTATTATTATTATTTTTTTAAATATTTATTTTCCCCAATCCATTCTGACCATGTCGAGGTTGGGGAGCCTTGAGTTCATGGCCTTACTATGATAGGGAAAATTTAATTCTTTACCTCCCCCACCCAAGCAAAAGCAAACGGCAAGACCCTATCATTTATCTGAGAAGCTCTTTAATCATTTTATTTGTATGTTTTATTAATGGCTGTAAAATATTTGGCAGGTGGCCTCTTTTCTTTTCTTTTTTATTATTTAATTGCTTAAAGAGTGAAAACAAGGTTTTTTGTCATGTTTGTCTTCGTGACTTGAGAATAGCAGTTCCAACTGACAATTTTGTCAGCATCGAGTTAATACAGATTATTATACAAGCTTGTGTGTCATACTGATTTTATGAAACAAGTGTCACGATTTTTGTATTGGCCGAGCGAGAGCGAGTATAATATACAAATCCTGACAAGTTTCGTAAAATCAGTATGACTCGCATACAAGTGTAATAATTTTTTTATTATCCATATTATTGTTATTTTTATAATGAATAACAAAGTCCATCTCAATATGTTTTAACCACAGCTAGAAGGAGACGATGAAATGGCGTCATGTTTCACAGACACTGTCTGAGCTAGGACTGGAGAAAGCTATGTCTTGTTATGATATTGCTTTCAAAATTTACATCATTACGCTTGTAATTACATTTTCACTTTATTAACTCTGTTAAGTTGAACCATATGAATAATAATATTTTATATGAGATTTATTATGTCTTCGAATGAGTGGGATATTTATTTACTTATTACTGTATAATGAGAATTAAAAAGTTCCAAACGTGTGTACATGTTCAGTCGAATTAAATTTCAAACCAATGTCAAAGGTAAAATGTCAGTTAGAAGCATTATTCTCTGGTCATGAATTAATATTGTATTATTATTATTATTATTTCAATCTTGTTTATTTTGAAGAACAGTACCATTACATGTATGTATACATATAGGGAGAGTACGGTATCATTAAAAATGTATTTACTCACCATCTCAATTACCAAACAAGCTGTATATTATGGTAACAATTTCCGGTTTCCATTTTACAAATATATTAGATTTGAAACAAGTACCAAGTATTTGTAATTATTTTGACAGGCCAGTATTTTCCATTTTATACCGTCATTCACAAGTATTTAATTCTTGCATATTTAGCATTTAATAGTTCATTGTAATCAGAGTAACACATATAGGGCCAAATTTACAGATCCTGGTTTTCATAAACGGTGGTGCTTAAGAATCATCAGATGGGGATCTGGAGGGGTCCAGTGGTCCAGGACCCCCCCCCCCCCTTTTTTTTGTTGAAAACTGACCATAACCTTTAAGTGGAAATGTGATTATATTAACTGTTCTATGTAAAATGAGAGATCAGTCATCACATTTGGACCCCCCCCCCCCCCTTCCTTTTCAGAAATCCTGCATCCACGTATGATCATGGTAAATATATATGTATGTAGTTATTCGTGTGCAAGTCTAAAACGGGCTTTGTAAATTTGGCCTTCAGTGTATGTGACACGGTTGTGTTTTGTTTATATCCATGTAGTTGTCTGCATAAATAGATTTTTCATTGTTTTAAGAAAATTCATTAAGAGTTAATCCAGAAATCATATGGCTCAGATAGAAGGAAGGTGGTACAATTGAATTAGGGAGGTGGGTTTGGGGAGGGTGGAACAGTGAAAAAAAAAGAAACACAAGAAAAATATTAAGGGTGTTCTCCATCTAAAAAAAAAAGAGGGCACTTTTATACCAAAAAAGGACAATTGTTCATACTTTTTAGGAGAATGATAGCCGATGTCTTAAAATGTCCCAAACTAGGTGTGACCTTGGGAAGGAATTTTGTAGTATAATTCCAGGTATAAGTCTTCTATGAATTATGATCTGTCAGAATTGTGGTATGCATTTATGAAGGGTTTCAGCAAAGTATTGGGCTAAGGGTATAACATGTCGTTAGGGATTGCTGTAGTCACGAACCAAATACTATGTTAAATATTTAGTAATAGTTTTACATAATATTTTGCTAATGCTTTTCTGTGCAATTTGTTGTTGAAATGTCCACCTACATTTTCATGTTTTCTTTTCAGTCACCTACCAGTCCAAACGGGAGGGGAGTAGAGGTTTCATCTCTGTCTGTCCGTGTGTCACACATATAATTTTCCAGATTTTTTTTTTTACCCATATTGCCTCGAGATATTGAGCTGAAATTTTTTGTTTATCTTTATCATATAGAGTTACAGATAAAGTTTGACTTTCATGACAATTGGCCTATTTTTAACGGTTACAGCCCTTGAACTTTGGATATTAAAACAGATTTGTTGATCCCGACAGGGAACATGTATTGCTTTAGTAGTACTCTCGGAATGCTTGTTGTTATTTAAGAACAAAACAAAAACAAACATTTCTAGGTATGGTAATATAGACGAAACCCCTTTTTTTTGGGGGGGGGGGGGGGGGGGGACTTGGAGTTGGGGGGGGGGGTTAACATCTGTATACAAATGAATAGAAGATAAATATTGAAGCCAAAATAATTTAATTTATATGAAACCACCCATCAGGATTATCAACATTTGCGATCATTAAAACCATTATAAATTATATTTATGACATCATTAATTTAATTGTTAACATATAGGCATAACAGGTTAGTTCTGCAAAAACGAAATGAGTTGCCTGAATTTGTTTTTGCATATCCCATAAAATAGTTAGTGCAAGTTTTCAATTCTCAGAGTCGTGTTTGTTATATTTTATCTTTACTGATGCATAATATTCATAGACATCGTTGTCATCTGTGTTCTGTATACATTCCACAAAGGTGAACATGTAATTTGTAATATTGTTATACGATTAATACATGGGAGTATGTCAGTGTGTAGTATTACATATTAAATTTATGTTACACTGATGGGATATCTGCAGTCATATAACATGATGTTTTTGATATGTTAATACATGGGAGTAATGTTCTGTAGTATTACATATTGAATTTATGTTACACTGATGGGATATCTGCAGTCATATAACATGATGTTTTTGATGTTAATACATGGGAGTAATGTTCTGTAGTATTACATATTAAATTTATGTTACACTGATGGGATATCTGCAGTCATATAACATGATGTTAATACATGGGAGTAATGTTCTATAGTATTACATATTAAGATATCTGCAGTCATATAACAATTTATGTTACACTGATGGGATATCTGCAGTCATATAACATGATGTTAATACATGGGAGTAATGTTCTGTAGTATTACATATTAAATTTGTTACACTGATGAGATATCTGCAGTCATATAACATGATGTTTTTGATGTTAATACATCGGAGTAATGTTCTGTAGTATTACATATTAAATTTATGTTACACTGATGGGATATCTGCAGTCATATAACATGCTGTTTTTGATATGTTAATACATGGGAGTAATGTTCTGTAGTATTACATATTAAATTTATGTTACGCTGTTGGGATATCTGCAGTCGTATAACATGCTGTTTTTGACATGCTCAACCTTGTTGCCATAATAATAATCAATTTTGAGCACACAAGGCAACCAAAACCACATTGGATTTGCCACAATTACGAATTTCAGGTCATTACCATGTGGTTAAAAATATGTAATGGCTAGAAATATTTTAATTTGTTCCACACCCAGCCATTGGTGATGTCAAGTTGTGCCAAGGTTTAACATCAATTTGATATAGACACATAAATAGACTTACATAATTACCATAAGTATTTTAAGGTCAGCAGCTATAAAAAGGCCAGAAACATATTGCATTAGTGATAAAATCATGAATTCCCCTTTAAAATGAACAAGTTAGATACTGACTGCAGCATTCTTCACTTAAATTGGTATGTGCATAGCAATGGTAACCTCATTTCAAAAGCTGCCACTAGTAATCTTAATATATATATATATATTTTAAAGGTCGATTAAAAAAATTTGACAGTTATTTAATTGCAATACTTCAGACAATAAACACGGATATGTTATCCCATTCTTGTAGCCAAATATAACAATTTACCAAGCCTGAAGGTGAAACGGGGTGGGTGAATATATTTTTCACATTCTGGTCTGCATTGTTGGTTTATTTTAGCAATTTTAAGTGTGACTATATTATAATGCTTTGTGCAAGCAGTTTGTTGCAGTGATCTTTAACCGGTATAAATGATTGTGTGTAATATAATGGGCGAGTGACAGGGCAGCTCAGCACGATTGTGCGGCAGGCAGCTATTGGTTATCGCAGTTTTCATTTCTGTAATCACGTAAAGGTGTGTTCATACCATACAACTTATAGTAACATTATCAGTGTTGTGGATCGGGTGTGGGTATCAGTGATGTGGAGAGTGGGTATAAAAGTGTGTTCATGTATCTTCATGCATTACATACAGAATAACTAGTTAATGATTTCAGATATCTGCTTTATTCTGCGACGGTAAGAAATGGGAAATTCCGCAAGGCTCTGCCAAGCGAAATTTCCCATTCAGCCTGAACACAGGATAAAGCAGATATCCGACGTCATTAACCAGTTATTATCTTTATCCTGCAGACCATAAAAATATGGGGAAAAGCTATTATTTGTGTTATTTAAGCCACATTGTATGATGATCTAGTGGTCAAATGAGCAATTTTGTAATGTAGGCTATGCATGTGACGTCAAAAGTCATATCCTGCGAGTAGCAGGATATAACTGCTTTATCCATCATCATATTCTGTCAACAGAAATGGTGGTTGCTGGATAAATCTTTGTAATAACAACATCAATGTGGAGTGGGTGTGGGTATAAAGGTGTGTTCATTCAATACAGCTCATAGTAACTGTTTAATATTTTCGATATTAAGTTACTGTAAATCATGAAATTAATGCAAGTAAGGTATTAATGCGAATAATGTGTCTGAATGTATCGGCGCATTAATTACTCGACACATTATATATATTTTTAACCTACGTCACCTAGAAAAAAAAGTTACAAGTTTGTTTTGTTTAACGACACCACTAGAGCACATTGATTTATTAATCATCTGCTATTGGATGTCAAACATTTGGTAATTTTGATGTATAGTCTAAGCAAGAAAACCTGCTACATTTTTCCATTGGTAGCAAGGGATCTTTTAAATGCACCATCGCAAAGTCACTGGCTAAACGAGAAATAGCTTGATAGGCCCACCAACTAGAAAAAACAACAACCAAACGTGTATCATGATGCATTATTTTCAGGATTTGCAATATTTTAAAACCTGCAAACACTAAACCATTATTTACTTACATCATAAGTACGATTTCTAATTTACTAACAGTTTTGAAATTAAGTATTTGCAATATTATTTTAAAATATTTATGCAAATTGAATTTGTTTTTATCATGGATTATTTTTAAAAATTTGCTAATTAAATAGCATTTTATTAACAACACAAACTCTTATTAAACAGCTAGTGTGAAATACATTTATTTTCAACATTTGCACTTTTTTAGTTAACTCAAAATACAAAGGACCTAACAATACCGTACATATATACATGTATTAATATTATGGTTTTCCTTGCAGGTAATTTGCAAAACAAACGTATGCGGTTGTGTACATGTACCTTTTCATTGAGTATTAAGAAAGTTATTGTGACATTAACAGGGGTGAGAATTCTTCTCGGATCAGCTGTTTTCCTCTTGTGGAACATTGCATTTCCTCGCATTTTAATCATCCTTTCCTCCAAAATGTGTCAGATGGCACAGATTTTAACCTAGGATTTCAAGAATTTCCAAGACCCCTCTAGATTTCCTCTTTTTACAGTTCACCAATTCCCACCCCTGCATTAAAATGCCATATTATGTACTTGAAAGAACAATAAAAGCAAACTTTCATATAAAATATACACCAAGGAGAACATTCCTGTTACAAATTACACGTAAGCTGCCCAGTAGGACTTGCATATAAGATTCAACACAGCAAAACCACATCATTTCAACTCTTTATTTTCATATGCTGTTCAAGATTATTATTAAAATATCTTAAGTATGTATGTTAATGAGTACATCATTATAATATAAAATAAAGCAAAACTCTTCTTTCTTTTTTAATTTTCCAGTCACATAAACTGGTCATTAGATGGAAGGTTTTCTGGTCTGATTTGTTTGTTTGTTTAAACCTTATTTTGTGTGTGTGAAAGAATATGGTCTAAAATACAGATGTCAAAAATAGAGATTTGTATTTTCAAACAAATTTGTTTTTTTATATATATATTATATTTGAAAATATACATGATGCAACATAAACATCTTGTTTTGTTCTTATTTTTTTGCAAGTAGTCTACTATGGATTTAATACTTGACTATGAAGGAAGGAAGGAAATGTTTTATTTAACGACACACTCAACACATTTTATTTACAGTTATATGGCGTCGGACATATGGCGGCTATGGACCACACAGGTATTGAGAGAGGAAACCCGCTGTCGCACTTCATGGGCTACTCTTTTTCGATTAACAGCAAGGGATCTTTTATATACACCATCCCACAGACAGGATAGTACATACCACGGCCTTTGTTATGCCAGTGGCTGGAATGTTTGTTTGAATTTGTTTGTTTGAATGTTTGTTTAACGACACCCCAGCACAAAAATACATATCGGCTATTGGGTGTCACAAATGTTAAGTACATGAACATATTTATATAGACTCATGTAAAACCACAGTGTAAGGAGCTGTGGGGAGGAAGTATAATACAATATATAAAATCAAGTTAAGTATATCTTAAAATTTTGTATAGAAGTCAAAGTGTTTGGCTGGAATGAGAAATAGCCCAATGGGTCCACCGACGGGGATCAATCCCAGACTGACCGCACAACACTTTACCACTGGGCTTTGGTTGCAGTCACTTTTCATCAGTATACCACGCAAGTGTTTTAGTATGAATGTTCATCAGAGAAAATGTGAGCAATTTTAAACCATGACTGAAGACATGCTTTCGTACTGTGGTACACCAGTTTCCAACTGGAGGAAGGTGACAATCCATGTCATCTCGGGAATACTAGCTGTGCACGAGCACCAACCTATCCTGCATTAAAATTGCTTTTTGACATACTGATGGGAAGGAACGAAGGAAATGTTTTATTTAACGATGCACTCGACACTATTTTTTGGTAATATGGCGGGGACACAGATATTGAGAGGAAACCTGCTGTCGCCACTTCATGGGCTATTTCGATTAGCAGCAAGGTATGTTTTATATGCACCATCCCACAGACAGGATAACACATACCATGGCCTTTAATATGCCAGTCGTGGTGCACTGGCTGGAGTGAGAAATAATCTAATGGGACCACCAGCAGGGATTGATCCCAGACCGACCACACATCAAGCGAACACTACCACTGAGCTACATCCCAACCCTGACGTACTGGTGGGGTACGTATGACAATGAGTTAACTCCCTTGGCATAATTTGTACAATTCCCCCCTCCCTACCCCAGATGTGTAGTGTATGAAGTGAATATATGTATATCATCCTTTTAAAATAAAATTTGTAACATTTAGCATGGGTATTTTGTAAGCTTGAGTCAAAAGCAATAAAGTGGAAATAAAAAATGTTGCTCAATATTGGGAACACAAAGTAAATTTTAAACTGTTTAGCTCAGTTGCAAATTTTATAATAAACGTCACCTTTTAAAGATAGTTAATTAACAGTAATAATCAATCAATAATAATACACAGCAATTTGTGTCAAAAGAGTTTATTTAGCACCATGTCACATACAGTTAATAGTAATGATCAATATTATTATAATACATAAGCAATTTGTGTCTAAGTAAAGTTTGTTTTCTTTAACAACGCCACTAGAGCACATTGATTTTTAATCTTATCATCGGCTATTGGACGTCAAACATATGGTCATTCTGACACTGTTTTTAGAGGAAACCCGCTGTCGCCACATAGGCTACTCTTTTTTACGACAGGCAGCAAGGGATCTTTTATTTGCGCTTCCCACAGACAGGATAGCACAAACCATGGCCTTTGTTGAACCAGTTATGGATCACTGGTCGGTGCAAGTGGTTTACACCTACCCATTGAGCCTTGCGGAGCACTCACTCAGGGTTTGGAGTCGGTATCGGGATTAAAAATCCCATGCCTTGACTGGGATCCGAACCCAGTACCTACCAGCCTGTAGACCGATGGCCTGCCACGACGCCACCGAGGCCGGTTTGTGTCTAAGAGTTATCACGATGTTGTCACATATATAGCGTCTCTCTCTCTCTCTCTCTCACACACACACACACACACACACACACACACACACACAGGCCTGTAGTAATAACATCTGAAGTGTGGGAAAACTTTCACATTAATTTACGGGCCTGCATGCACACACACACGCACGCTACAGAATGGAGTAACATTGTTGTGTAGAAAGTATGGTAAATGTTTTTTGAATGGCACATATGCACACAAAACACTGTCCAGCAATCAAGGTAGTCAAGCAATGGTTGTGTCAAAAATCTGGTAGCACACACCAGACTGTCCTGTGTAAGAACGAACACAGCATTCCAGCCAGGGGTGAATCCCATCATGGGGAGACAACTGTGCTAGGCACTGGCTTATTTCCCCTTGACTTGAAGAATCTTTTAATACTTCTTCCGGGTGAATATCTTTGAAAAAACAAATCTGAAATGAACAAATACGAGATGTACTTAACATTAGATATAAACTTACGTAACATTTAAAGACCACAGATGACAAAGACTAACAATAATAGATGTACATATGTATACATATAACTGTCCTGAAATATTGAGAAGAAAACTAACGAGCACTCTTTCTACATTAGTACTTGTATTGTCAAAGTACTGTAATCTGGAGGAAATGTATGCATATAAATTTAATGTTTGTGCCCAATCTAAATTTACAATATTCACATATAATTTTCTTTGCAGATACGCACTGCAGATACAAATGGTTGTTTGCAAAATCTACAACGTTGTGAACATGTGCTGAGGTGCATACTAAACTGATGCATTTCATTAAAAAATACCACCAAGTGAACATGTGCTGAGGTGCATACTAAACTGATGCATTTCATTAAAAAATACCACCAAGTGAACATGTGCTGAGGTGCATACTAAACTGATGCATTTCATTAAAAAATACCACCAAGTGAACATGTGCTGAGGTGTATACTAAACTGATGCATTTCATTAAAAAATACCACCAAGTGAACATGTGCTGAGGTGCATACTAAACTGATGCATTTCATTAAAAAATACCACCAAGTGAACATGTGCTGAGGTGCATACTAAACTGATGCATTTCATTAAAAAATACCACCAAGTGAACATGTGCTGAGGTGCATACTAAACTGATGCATTTCATTAAAAAATACCACCAAGTGAACATGTGCTGAGGTGCATACTAAACTGATGCATTTCATTAAAAAATACTACCAAGTGAACATGTGCTGAGGTGCATACTAAACTGATGCATTTCATTAAAAAATACCACCAAGTGAACATGTGCTGAGGTGCATACTAAACTGATGCATGCATTTCATTACAAAAATACCACCAAGTGAACATGTGCTGAGGTGCATACTAAACTGATGCATTTCATTAAAAAATACCACCAAGTGAACATGTGCTGAGGTGCATACTAAACTGATGCATTTCATTAAAAAATACCACCAAGTGAACATGTGCTGAGGTGCATACTAAACTGATGCATTTCATTAAAAAATACCACCAAGTGAACATGTGCTGAGGTGCATACTAAACTGATGCATTTCATTAAAAAATACCACCAAGTGAACATGTGCTGAGGTGCATACTAAACTGATGCATTTCATTAAAAAATACCACCAAGTGAACATGTGCTGAGGTGCATACTAAACTGATGCATTTCATTAAAAAATACCACCAAGTGAACATGTGCTGAGGTGCATACTAAACTGATGCATTTCATTAAAAAATACCACCAAGTGAACATGTGCTGAGGTGCATACTAAACTGATGCATTTCATTACAAAAATACCACCAAGTGAACATGTGCTGAGGTGCATACTAAACTGATGCATTTCATTAAAAAATACCACCAAGTGAACATGTGCTGAGGTGCATACTAAACTGATGCATTTCATTAAAAAATACCACCAAGTGAACATGTGCTGAGGTGCATACTAAACTGATGCATTTCATTAAAAAATACCACCAAGTGAACATGTGCTGAGGTGCATACTAAACTGATGCATTTCATTAAAAAATACCACCAAGTGAACATGTGCTGAGGTGCATACTAAACTGATGCATTTCATTAAAAAATACCACCAAGTGAAGCTGTTCATGACATCACACGTAATGATCAAATTTAAATAATATTATGTATACTGTCAATTTCTGGTCCAAATTTATGAATCCTGTAGGGTTTTTTTTTTTTAAAATGCAGGTGTTCAAGCATTGTAAAGGTACATGTATATAGTTACATAGAGGACAAAAACAGGCTTTCAGCCCCCTATCTCTAATCACAATTTCATGTAGCTATATTTTGTAAACAAAATTGTAAAATAATAAGTAAGGTGTAATATTACATCACTCACTAGAGCAGATGGCAAATGATACTTTCCCACAGACGGGACAGCATATACCATATCCTTTTGTGTACCAGTTGTCAGACACTGGATAAAAGCTTGGTGGTCTCCAAGATGGTGATTAATCCTACAGCCAACTGCCTATCAGGTAACACTATCACTGAGCTAGATCACCCCATCCCCCCACCCCCCTGCCATTCAAGACCTTTGATATACCAGTCCTGGGGCAATGGTTGGGATGGGGAGAAAATCCCACCACATCCGAGAATGGGTCAAACGAGGTGGTTCAATCGTTAGACAGCAGCACCTCAGGCAAGAACCCAACTAACTGAGCTAGTTCCTGACCACAATGTGCTCTAGTGATGGCGTTAAACAAAGCATACTTTAAACTTTGATTTGAACATTAACTGACATTTGCAATAACAACATAATTATAGCAATTTAAACAAGCTTCCATTTCGCATCATGTTTATGTCCGATGTGAAATGGTATCCTATTTATTACCCATAATCAATTTTAATTTATATCATTGAACTTGTTTGGTTGACTTTTCAGCAAGGTTGTAGTGTGCCAATCAATGACGTCATCGTATATGACGTCGAAATGCTACGTCCCACTTGACGTTCTAGTGGGATGTAACACTTTGATATCAACCAAAATATGTTCAACCATATGGGTATAATAAAAGCGATATCTTACAGCATCTTGTCTCCATAAGTTGGTTACTAGCCATCCTGTCCCATCATGCAGCAGGAAGCGCATCATGTATGTATATTCCATGTACACTGGGCTGTCTGAAATTAACACAAACAATGCTGAAATATACTATGACATCTCTCTAAACCGGACACCTATGGAACCAAGAAGGAAATGGTTTATTTAACGACGCACTCAACACATTTTATTGACGGTTATATGGCGTCAGACATATATGGTTAAGGACCACACAGATTTGGAGAGGAAACCCACTGTCGCCACTTCATGGGCTACTCTTTCCGATTAGCAGCAAGGGATATTTTATTTGCGCTTCCCACAGGCAGGATAGCACAAACCATGGCCTTTGTTGAACCAGTTATGGATCACTGGTCATTGCAAGTGGTTTACCCATTGAGCCTTGCGGAGCACTCACTCAGGGTTTGGAGTCGGTATCTGGATTAAAAATCCCATGCATCGACTGGGATCCGAACCCAGTACCTACCAGCCTGTAGACCGATGGCCTAACCACGACGCCACCGAGGTCGGTAATTTTGAGAGAATGAGAATTTTGGTTAAAAAAATCAATGTGCTCTAGTGCTGTCATTAAACAAAACAAACTTTAAAACTCTTTTTAAAAATTAGAAATGACATAAGTTGTGAAAGTTGTAGAAGTTGGAGCAGACTTGAATTATGCTAGAGGAGGAGTTCACACAATCAACCAGTCGAGAGCATGGTAAAGTTAATGCATAGTCTTAGATGAGAATCCTCCGGATTTTTTTGCTGCCCATTGTGTTCCGGGTTTTGTCAAAATATGCTACATTTCACCATAGCAGTCCGGGTTTTATACCAACCACCATTTTGGCCATATTCGGGCAAAATATGCTAACACAAGACCTTGTTTTGACCATGTATTTCCATCATTTTACCTGCAAAATTAGTTTTGTAAAAATGTGCAGTAAAAATGTGCAGTGATTCATTTGCAGCCCTATATAGCTGTTTGTTAGTATATTAATATGAATAAGCCGCTATTATTTTCAAGATTTCTGGGCATGGGGCATTCTCATGTATGTTTATGACAGCGGTGGGCTTTAGCAGCAATTAGCCATAGTTGAAAATGTGCTGAGATGTCAATAAATAAATATTCCTTTTGTTCACCTGCTCAAACTTAATAAGAAGGAAAGAAATGTTTTATTTAACGACGCACTCAACGCATTTTGTTTACGGTTATATGGCATCAGACATATGGTTAAGGACCACACAGGTATTGAGAGAGGAAACCCGCTGTCGCCACTTTATGGGCTACTCTTTTCGATTATCAGCAAGGGATTTTTTATATGCGCCATCCCAGACAGGATAGTACATACCACGGCCTTTGTTACACCAGTTGTGGAGCACTGGTTGGAACGAAAAATAGCCCAATGGGTCCACCAACGGGGATCGATCCTAGGCCGAACGCGCACCAAGTGAACACTTTACCACGGGGCTACGGCCTGCCCCCAAACTTAATAAATAAAAATGTTTAATACCAGGTGTGTGTTCAGGGGTCAAACCTCAACTTACTCAAAGCAATTTTTAAGAAAAACATATTTCCATGACTCAAACCGCACTAGAAACTTTGCTTACCAGTCTAGACCCCCCCACCCCCCGCCCCCTGCATAGTTACCTGAACACATTTTACACAATAAATGTTTAAATATGCAATACTGTATTTAAATGTGTACGAACATGTTGTACTTTTATTAAAGCAAAACACCAAAGAAAAACCCCTATGCTGATTTTGTTGTTTTAATTACAGGTAAATGTTTCCCTAACAGTATTTTCTCACCTTGCTTATCACTGCATTTAGGACAGACTGGAGGTGTTGTTGTTTGTGTATCGGTCGACTCAAGACCATTTATCAATTCCATAAATGATCTGAAAAAAAAACCCATACAAGAAAACATTTTGTAATGGAGCTTTTAGTAATATACAATACCAGCTATACAGTTAAGAACCAACCTACAGGGATGAATGTTTTAAGTAGGGACTGGTGTGGTGATTTTACTGGATGGAGTTTAATCAGGGGGAATGGCTCACAGGAAGGAAGGAAATGGTTTATTTAACGACGCACTGAACACATTTTATTTACGATTGGTCAAGAAATGCTATTTGTGGGAATATTAGGCACTAAAAACTGTCAAGAAATAAAGGAGGGGAAGTTTGAGACCCCATTAGCTCACTGGATCATACAATTTCACAAAACATCATAAACCTAGTTTTTCATGTAAATGTCCTTTTAATCTTCCGTGCTGACATAATTTTCTGCGTGAAATAGTTAAGTTTGTTTTGTTTAACAACACCACTAAAGCACACTGATTTATTAATCATCGGCTACTGGATGTCAAACATTTGGTAATTTTCACATGTAGTCTTAGATAAAAACCCTATATTTTTTCATTAGTAGCAAGGGGTATATTATAATTACCATCTCAGACAGGTTAGCACATACCACAGCCTTTGATATACCAGTCGTGGTGTGCTCTGGCTGGAACGAGGAACAACCCGTTGGGCCCACTGTGTTTTATCACTAGGCTACATCCCGCCCCTTCCATTCACGTAAACTAAAATCTACAACTACACCACAATTCGTTTAACTACTAACAGTACATGTAATAGAGTTTGCAGATTACACATTTCATTTTCTTTCGTTCTTCTAATGTTCCATCTTCACTGCTGATTTAATTTTCTGCATGAAAAATAGATGCCAAACACATCTAAAAATGTACTACAAGTATAATTACTAATCGTAGACATACACTTACAATGTTTTGTGACATTGGCTCCCGACGACAACTTGCATACTAAGAATATTATTCTTAAAATAATTTCTGTATTAGGGTCATTCTGTGTCAAATGAGTTGAAACTACAAGGGAGGTTTCAAGTGGCTAAAACGGTCAAGGGAACACAGCAATTTCACCGGTTAGTTCCAGTGTCTAAGTCAAAGATGCATGCCTACAAGCTGAGCCTGCAGAGTGACCCACCAGACAAGTATCTGTCCAGGATTCTGATGATGATATGACAGAGTTACCAGAGGAGCCTCCCATTGAAGCCAAGAAGCAAAACTATGTCTGTTATCTGTATGACAATGAGGCGTGGGTTGGGCTAGTTGAGGACATTTCAGAAGAGCATGAAGACTTCTTCATTCGTTTCATGCACCCTCACGGACCTTCTAAGTTATTTCACTGGCCAAACGAAGAAGACACTTGTTGGATTGGTGAAGGGGACATTTTCTGTGTCATTGATACACCTTCTATTGCATCTTCTCGACAGATGTACTCTCTGAGTAAAAAGGATGATGCTAGAATTGCAAGACTATGGGGGAAGTGGGTGACCAAATGATTCTGTGACTGCTGAACTGGTGAGAAGGCAATGAGGGAAGTAGTTTGATATCATATGATCATAGCATGTAGGCATACAATGTATTACTCGGTGTTCAAGAGAGATGGTGATTCCTAGCATCAGGAATTGGTCATTCAGGTTTACTTCAGTATAGCTAATCAGACGTTAATGGCAGAAAAGGTGTTATTTTCATGGACATGCAATTTTTGAATGTGTATTGCTGCTAAACAAAGAATATTACACCTCTGAAACTTTTATATGTTTTAGTTAACATGTGGGAGATTAAATTTCAAGAAAGGTCATCTCAAGATCACGTGATCCACAAGGTCAATTTCAAGGTCATAACAAAGGTCAAATGGTCAGTGTACTCCAACATTCTCCAATCTGAACAATAATAGCAAATTTGGAATCCTTGTCAAATGGCCTTTCCAACAATACCAATTTATGAAGATTGGCCCAGTAGTTCCTGAGATATAAGGGTTCAAAGGTTGGCAGCCATGCCCATTTTGGCCGAAAATCGCTAAATTTGGGGGCCACATCTCCCACACCACTGGTCCGATTGGATTTGGTGCTGTGGGATCCCAATCAACAAGTAAACCAAGTTTCATAAAAATCTGAGATGGTCGGGTTTAAAATATCTGGGTTTTTTGGGTGATTTGACACAGAATGACCCATTAGTGAACAAACTTGGAACAGCCAATACCTGTTTTCAGATTCATCACTGGGCTGAACCGCAGCCGATTTATCATTTTTCTGGATATCTTGGACTGAACACCTGAATAAGAAAAATACACTGGAGTAAATGTCCTATGTTGTTCATATCTCAGAATATAAGTAACTCAGTTTTGACTTACTTACCAGTCACGATGAGAGAGAGAGAGAGAGAGAGAGAGAGAGAGAGAGAGAGAGAGAGAGAGAGAGAGAGAGAGAGAGAGAGAGAGAGAGAGAGAGACAGAGAGACAGAGAGAGACAGAGAGAGAGAGACAGAGAGAGAGAGAGAAATAACAAGCATTCTGAGATTATTGCTAATGCAATACATGTCTCTTACTGGGCCATACAAAGTTCAAAGGCCATAACTGTAAAAAAAACCCCACCCAAAACTACCACTCAAATAGAGGAACTGTGTCAGTTCTATCAAAATATAATAATAATTTTTAAAAAATACTCTCTTCCTGATTTAACAAGAGTACTGGTACATAATATGGCCATCAGGAGTTTGATGGAAAACCATATCTATATTAATGAATATGTTATGAGTATGATATCAATTTTAATCATGTGAAATGTTTGTAATGGGATGAATGAACAGTTTGTTTTGGACCAACCACCATCCCAAGTTGTTCCTACAAGTGGTTTGATGGTCCTGTATGCATCTGTATGCAAGATATGATCTGGACAAGGATTTACTATTATGTGCAGTAAACATGAAAAATAGGTCACAGTGACCTAGTAATAGTACGCGACACACAGCCATCCCAAGTTGTTCCTACATGTGAGGTTTGGTGGTCTGGTATGCATCTGTATGCAAGATATGGTCCGGATAAGGATTTATTGTTACGTGCAGTAGACCGTGAAAAGTAGGTCACAGTGACACACTGACATCACAAGTTGTTCCTACATGTGAGTTTGATGTTCTTGGATGCATCTATATGCAAGATATGATCTGGACAAGAAAAAGTTAACAGACGGATTGATGGACAATGCCATACCATAATACGACCAATAGATGGGTGTATAAAAAAACACACACAAAAAAAACATTCCCAAGAATATAAACATTTTTTGGTATAGTCTTATAATTACTTATTTAAAATAAAAAAAACTAAACAAAAAGGAATATTTAATAACACTTCAGTATACCGTTTTATTTGGTAACTATTAGGTAAAGAAAGAAATTCAATTTTTAAAATCGAAATATACATTCACCAGAGCTTAAAATGTGCTGAGATGTTAAAAAAAACAAAACATTCCTTTCTTTTCCTTTCCTTAATAAACTTACAAGAATTTGCAGTCTGGACAGAATAACTTGATGAAATCCGATGAAGAAGGATCGGGCTGAATCTTTAACAATCTGGCCTGAATTCGGAATATGTAAGGGACGCTGTGATGCAGAATGTCTGAAATCTTGGTTCTCTTTATGTGGTGGTGGCCGGTTATAACTGAGAAACAACAAATAAACAAATATACAGTGAAACCTCTCAAGACCAGATCCTCAGTAAACCGGAATACCCTCAAAACCGGACATTTTACAGTCCCTTTTTAAAAATCAGGACAGAACTTAACCGATCTAATCCGGATCCCTCTAAAAACAGGACATTTGTCTTGGGTCCCAAGGGAGTCCGGTTCAGAGGGGTTTCACTGTATATATATTTTTATACAGTGAAACCTCCCAAAACTGGACCCTTTGTTAACTGGAAATTCCCTCCAAACTGATCCCTTTTCAAATATGAATAAAGAACAGAGTCACTATAAACCAGAAACCTTTTAATCCCGACTTTTTACGTGGTTCTGTGGTTATCTGGTATAGAGGGGTTTTATTATATGCAGATTACCTTTGATCTGTAAAAATCAAATCCACAGATATTTTACTGAAAGACATTTACAAATACATTATGTTTTGCATTTATTAACGATATGCACACAGGTAAGCATTTAAAGTTTTACTAACCACTCAAAATATAACATATTCAACATATTGTATTTAGTAACCAGTAAGTAATATTTCAGTAAACTAATGAATATATTTTTTTTAATTTGTTCAGTCCCTTATATATTTAATGAACAGTGGAATAAGTTGGAGAAAAATAACTGAAGAGCTTGAAATTACCATGCCAGCTTGCCGTCTCAGATAATCTATTATGTCAGCTTGTGAAAATAAAACAAAGCTCCAATGTGTCAGAATAACTCTAGCCTCATCTTACCATGCATACTTACCTATCATATTTAATATTTTATTTTAGGGTAATTAATGTCCGAACCAAATTGTTAACAACTACGATAAATTACTCTCCTACCTTTAATTACTGTTACATTTCCCCAAAATTTTGTCCAGACACAAGTTGTGAAAAAACCATTAGAGTGAGACAGATTCCACATATGAGACTGTAACGATGTCACCAGTATCGACTTCGCTGAGATAACAGGGCAAAATACATGCAGTTTTCTGCCGTCTGCCATTTTGCTTTTTTAAGGAATACTCTTCAAGAGGGGTGAAAGCCTCCAAATTATGTGAAATAATTAATATAAAATCAATGATCTCTAGTGGTATCTTTTAACAAACAAATACTACTAAAAAATGTAATATGATATCATCACGTTTGCTTTTATATCATAACATGTTATGATGTTGTTAGTTAAGTCATATCCCTTTTCACCCCTCTTGGAGAATATTCCATAAAAAGTCAAAATGGCAGCCGGCACAAAATGACATGCTTTTTGCCCTATGCGATCTCAGCAAAGTCGATATAGCTGAAATGGTTATCACCTAGTATGTGGAATCTGTGTCATTGTAATGGTTTTTCCTAGATTTCTGTCTAAAAGTAGGAGAGCAATTTATCATAGTTGTTAACATTTTGATTCAGACTTTAGTATACAAAAACTGTCTCCCACTTCTCCCACGTGATTCATTTTGGAACAGCCCTAATTACAATGTTTCGGGACATGCTCAACAATAGCTTCCCACTTGAACCATAAAATACACCATGATATAAATTACAGTTCTGTGACTGACATAATTTGCACTGTTTTGAGACACGCACAACATAGCTTCCTACTTTAAAATGCAAGTTAATACAGTGATACAAATTGCATTGTTTTCGGACATGCACAACATAGCTGCTTACTTCAAATGTAATTTAACACCCTGATAAAAATTGCACTGTTTTGAGATCTATGTGCTCAACATAGCTAGCTACTCTGTACCATAATAAACACCATGGTAACATAAAAATTCACCTGTGGCAGTCTCCAGCATACACCTGGTCTGAGAGCTGGTGCATGGTGGACTAACAACGTCATCATCCAGTGATTTCGCGGTCCGCTGAGCATCATCGACTCCATCAGCTCGAGTCTGGTTTCTTTGTGATGCACTGCAATCCCGACTACCAGTAGAACTGTCGCATAAACCCAACACTCGTTCTTCAGTAACCGTTCCTTGTTCAGTAACCATTCCTTGTTCAGTAACCGTTCCCTGTTCAGTAACCGTTCCTTGTTCAGTAACCGTTCCTTGCTGTGGTCTTGCACTAGGATCTACAACATAATAATTCATTCTTGTACATACAGTAGAATCGTGTTGCTTCGAACTCGGAAGGGGCAATTACACTGCGACACTCAAACCAAAAACGAAGTCCCGAGTTACACTTACACGATGATGACAGAATGGTTAGGTCGAACTACCCGATGGGTTGAACACTTTATCAAGCACTGACGGGGTTCGAGCCAAATGGATTCAACTGTAGTTGAAACATTCAAGTTCCTATAGCTTAAGGGATGTTTTGACAGAGTTCTGATCATATGTGCAAACCTTCCTTGTTGTTTGCATTAGTATCTGTATCAGAGAAACTCATATCTCTGCATAAGGGAAGTTCAAGGGAAGTTTTGATAAAGTATAATGGTGTATATGCAACCTTTCTTTTTCAATTAGAATCTGCAACAAAATAACACATTGGTGTACAAAGCTCAAACCATTTAACAGATTGAAACTCATATTTCTGAACAAGGCAGAGTTGAAGGGATATTTTGACAAAGTTCCCAGTGGGATGTATTGCCACATAATCACAACACTTATTCTTCCATGTATGTAAGAAACAAAATCAGCTACTGTCATAAAGGTTAGTCCTGCAGCAAGAATTCTATTAAACTGATTTTGTCAAGTCTTTTCAACAATGAGAGCAGTCCACTATTTCGCTTCTTTATTTTAAAGTGTTATTATTGGAGAAGACATATACGTAATATAAGTAATGACAAGGTAAATAATTTAAAAATAAATAAATAAAATACTGTAAAACGGGTATTATTCGCGGCAGTAAATTTTTGTGATATCAAAAATGCAAACAGTTCGCGGTTTTTAATTTTTGCAGTGTCATGGTTTTTGTTTGTTTGTTTTTTAAATTACTAACATGTACAAAACTATACTTTGGTACATAACATTAAATCGACACTAGAGTGGTCAACAGAGGTATCCGTAATATTATCCCTTTCTGAGTGAGTCCGCTAAGTTGCTGCAGCCACATGTCCAGCGGCGACCACACTGTATATACAATTAATGAAATTAATCCAGGATGTGGTTCAATCAACTTCTCCAGTGTGAAATAAAGACAAACACTTGTACTAGTAATCTTGTTTTTATGTTTAAACACCGGTTGTTAAAAACGTTCTCACCTCTTTTGTTTTTGTCACTTGTCGATGACGGTTTTTTCCGGGAGTTTACAAAACCATTTATGTCCCTTATTTTGATTGGCCAATTAAAAATGGCTCATTATACTAATTTCTAAATGTTTATTCACAGCTTAGCAATACCAGTAAGAATGTCTGTTCCAAAAATCAACTACATTTATCATTCTTCACAAAAACAGTGTTATGGCAGGTTCAATTTTGCAGTGGTTAAAAAAAGTGCGGACAAACCTGAAACTGTTGGTTTACCTGACCCTTCAACATGTTTAACGATCGAAGAAGTTCAATCGACACAGGCCGCCAATGATACCATTGATAAATTAAACACTTCTACAAATTGTAAACAAAAACACAGTGAATATAGACTGTATGATGCAGAACAGCATGCCAAAATTGCTAAACTGTTTGTTGCTGTTTTTTTGTTCTAATGGATTTTATTATTTCGGTAAGTGTAATTTTCGCGGTTAAATTAAAAACGTGAAAAACGCAACAATTACACATTCGTGAATAATACCCTTTTTACAGTATCTTTGTTTCCAGATTTTTTTTATTTTTAAAAAAAAAACCCCATTAAATTTTAAACTACTTTTCTGAAAGCCAGTTCTGATTGTTAGCTTTCAATATACATGTCCCAGGACAGGACAGGACACACCACTGCCTTTAATACACCATTTATAAAGCACAGAACC
The DNA here is from genome assembly GCF_016097555.1 of Gigantopelta aegis. Classification (NCBI taxonomy): domain Eukaryota; kingdom Metazoa; phylum Mollusca; class Gastropoda; order Neomphalida; family Peltospiridae; genus Gigantopelta; species Gigantopelta aegis. The sequence continues at coordinate 79,208,013 of NC_054701.1, forward strand.
ACCATGGGCAATCAATCATCTTTCAATATACATGTCCCAGGACAGGACAGGACCCACCACTGCCTTTAATACACCATTTATAAAGCACAGAACCACCATGGGCAATCAATCATCTTTTACACCATATAAAGCATGTCCCAGGCAATCAATCATCTTTAATATACATGTCCCAGGACAGGACAGGACACACCACTGCCTTTAATACACCATTTATAAAGCACAGAACCACCATGGGCAATCAATCATCTTTTAATATACATGTCCCAGGACAGGACAGGACACACCACTGCCTTTAATACACCATTTATAAAGCACAGAACCACCATGGGCAATCAATCATCTTTTAATGAAGCACTCATCGAATTGGAGGGTCGGGACATAGCTCAGTGATACCGTGCTCGCCTGATGTGTGATCGATCTAGGATCGATTCCCCTCAGAGGGGCTTATTAGACTATTTCCCGTTCCTGCCTGTGCAAACAACTGGTGTATCAAATGCAGTGGTATGTACTATCCTGTCTGTGGGATGGTGCATATAAAAGATCCCTTGCTGCTAATCGAAAAGAGTAGCCCATCAAGTGACAACAGTGGGTTTCCTCTCTCAATATTTGTGTGGTCCTTAACCACATGTCCGATGTCATATAACCATAAATAAAATGTGTTGAGTGCGTCATTAAATAAAACATTTCCTTCCTTCGTTGAATTGGGGAAGGGAGGGGGTTGATGGATTCCACAACTTTGTGAATTCTGGATAAGAGGCTCTTTCACCGAACTAAACCGCCTTCTAAATTTACTACCAACTATTACTGGATTACTACCAATTATATAATTAAATAATTAAAATGATTGTTGAATGTTTGTTTTTCAGGACAGCAATCTCACCTTGGTTATTATTACTCTGCTCTGTGAGTATTTCCAAAGGAGTTGCTTTGGCTCCTACTAAATCGAGTCTTTTTGAGAGATCTTTCACCTCAGTATTGTCGGGGTTCAGTTTAGTAATGCCACGCCCAAATGACGTCCCACGGTGCAGACAGAGTTCAAGAGTGGCAAGCTCTAAACAGTCACGGACGACTGGTATATTCTTAAACTCGGCTGCATGCAGGTTGGACAGCTTTATAAAGTCCCCCGGCTGAAATCAAAAACACATCATACAAATTGGTAATTTCAATATTTTCAGATTTATGAAGTCTCTAGGCTGCTGCCAAAAACATATCATACAAAATGATAACTTTATTATGTTCAGCTTTTTGAAGTCCCCATGCTGCAATCAAAAACACATCATACAAATTGGTCATTTCAATATTTTCAGCTTTATCAGCTAATTTTTTTAGGCATTATGAAAAACATTCCGGGAAACACATTTTCATATCTCCTAAGGTCAAGGGTCATAACTCTATCAAAAAGGGGTAAATCGCCATGAAATTCTAAGTTAATCTGTAATAAAGCTACACACAAAATTTCAGCTCAATATCTCGAGGCATTGAAAAAAAAAAAAGGTCTAGAAGACAAATTTTTGTCTCTCCCAAGTTCAAGGGCCAAGAGTACCAGTGAGGTACATGATATGCCCATCAGGAGTTTGATGGAAAACAATATCTATATTAATCAATATGTTACGGGTATGATTCAAGTCTAATTATGTGAAATGTTTGCAATGGGATGGATGAACAGTTTGTTTGGACCAACCACTATCCCAAGTTGTTGATGGTTCTGTATGCATCTGTACTGTTATGTGCAGTAGACTGTGAATAGTAGGTCACAGTGACCTAATAATAGAACACGACACACCACCATTCCAAGTTGTTCCTACATGTGAGGTTTGATGGTCCTGTATGCATCTGTATGCAAGATATGGTCCGGACAAAGATTTACTGTTATGTGCAATAGACCATGAAAAGTAGGTCACAGTGACCTAGTAATAGTATGTGACAAACCGCCATCCCATGTTGTCTATATGCAAGATATGGTCCAGACAAGGATTTACTGTTATTTGCAGTAGACCATGAAAGGTAGGTCACAGTGACCTAGTAATAGTTAACAACAAACCACCATCCCAAGTTGTCTGTATGCAAGATATGTTCCAGACAAGGATTTACCGTTATGTGCTGTAGACCATGAAAGGTAGGTCACAGTGACCTAGTAATAGTTACCGACAAACCACCATCCCATGTTGTCTGTATGCAAGATATGGTCCGGACAAGGATTTACTGTTATGTGCAGTAGACCGTGAAAAGTAGATTACAGTGACCTAATAATAGTATGTGACAAACTGCCATCCCAAGTTGTCTATATGCAAGATATGGTTCAGACAAGGATTTACTGTTATGTGCAGTAGACCATGAAAAGTAGATTACAGTGACCTAGTAATACTATGCGACAAACCGCCATCCCAAGTTGTTCCTACATGTGAGGTTGATGTATGCATGTGTATGAAAGATATGGTCCAGACAAGAAAAAGTTAACAGACGTACGTACGGATGGACAGACAAGACATACAGACACCACCATACCATAATACAACCTATAAATGGGCATATATAAATGGGCGTATAAAATTGGGTAAATCACAATGTAAGTCAAATTTGATCTGTAACAGTACCTGATAAAGCTACAAAGCAAAATTTTACCTCAATATCTTGAGGCATTGCAAAAAGAGTCCGGAATTTTTTTCTTATCTCCCAAGTTCATGGGCCATAACTGTCAAAAATGGATAAATGGCCAAGAAAGTCAAACTTGATCTGTAACAGTACATAATACAGTGAAACCTCTCAAAACCGGACACTCTGTAAACCAGAATTCTCTCAAAACTAGACGTTTCTCACCATCCCCTTTTAAATATCAGTACAAAAGAGAACCTCTCTAAACCGGATACCCCTTAAAACTGGACTTTTTACTTGGTCCCGAGCAAGTCCAGTTTACAGGGGTTTCACTGTAAAGCTATTCACAAAGTACCAGTTCAATATAATGAGGTACTGACAGAAAGATAGACAGACAGACAGAAGGATGGAGACAAAACCTGTAGTCCCCTCCGGTTGGAGCGATAGGGGACTTAAATAAATAAATAAATAACACTACCTGTTCTATTATATTGTACACATCTAAAATCATAAATGTACCTTTATTGTCCTGCCCATGGCAAAATGATCGTCAAAGAGACAAACATCAACAACAAAACCAGCAGCTTTCCTCTTGAGAGACTTTGAAGACAATGTGTTAATTTGTTCTTCATTCACTTCAAGCTGATGTACAGGACTGAAATGGTCAAAGTGTGGGTTAATTAAGATAATACTTTTTTTCAATTTATTTTTTTACATTTTCTATTTAACGACGCACTCAACACATTTTATTTTACGGTTACAGTATATGGCGTCAAACATATGGTTAAGGACCACACAGATAATGAGAGAGGAAACCCGCTGTCGCCACTTCATAGGCTACTCTTTTCGATTAGCAGCAAGGGATATTTAATATGCACCATCCCACAGACAGAATAGTACATACCACGGCCTTTGATATACCAGTCGTGGTGTACTGGCTGGAACGAGAAATAGCCCAATGGGCCCACCGACAGGGATCGATCCCAGAACGACCGCGCATCGAGCGAGCACTGTACCACTGGGCTACGTCCCACCCCCAATTAAGATAATACAGGAACAGACAGTGTCAGATAGGATGGATGGATGGATGGATGAATGACTGGGCATGTGGATAGACGGATGAATGGATTGACAGTTTGATGAATGGTTGTATGGATGGATGGTTTTAAAAGTTTAAAGTTTGTTTTGTTTAACAACACCAATAGAGCGCATTAATTAGTCATTGGCTATTGGATGCCATAAAAGAGAAAACACCTCAAGATTTCTCCATTTCTTTTCAACATTACCTGTCCTCAAACAAGTACAGCATTCAACAGAAGGCAGTGGGTTCCAGCATCCTTAGATGTACCTGTTTTTCCCCCAAAGACTGACACAGTGGAAGAACAGGCCAACCATGGTAAGCCCCCTCCAAGGGATGCCCTTTACAGACCAATGCATGTTATGTTAATAACAACAATCATTGTCGTGGCATCCATTAGTAATGGCACACACGACTCGATGATAGTAGAAACCTGGAGTCAGTAAGCCACATCTCATGCAGGTTTTGATAGGATGGGAATGCGTAGCCACCAGGGATTCAGGTGTTGGGTAACCTTCCAATTCGTTGAAGTGTTAATAAAAACCAGCAACAACAATATGGGTGCATCGATCAGAACATCAGAACATTGAACTAAACAGGCCCCTGAGTGTTTTCTGTCCAGTACACCAAAGATCTGTTAGTTCAACTAACCAAAGTGCAGCGCAAATGGTGAATGTTATCTGAACAAATGTCCCATCACCAAACCAGTGCGTAAATGTCAGGACCTCAGGTTGGTAAGAACAAAGTAACGTGGAACTGATCCAGGTGAACACAGTGTTCTTAGTGATGCTATGCAAGGTGCTCTGGTTGCATGAGAGGAACAGTCACTTTCTACAGTGTCAGAAAGACCTCGTTCTCTCAATGTAGTACTTGAGGGCTCGAACAAGACATTAATACAAGTCCTTGACATTGGGTGGACCCACGAATGGAAGAGTGTGCTTGGATAGCGTGGGTGCGAAACGCTGAAACAGGAAACTGGTTCTTGGCCATAAAGTTCATCAGGAGGCCCAATGTAACTGAGGTGTTGTCTCTTTGGAACTGCACTATGTCCATATCCAGAGCATGGATTTTTGACTTGCCGCCATAGCAAACCTTGTCAAAACCTCGAAGAACGCCTCATCAATGGGCTCATAATGAGCCTCTGACAAGGCACTCAGAACAAGATTTAGGTCCCATTGTGGTGAACGAAGACACTGAAACTGGTCCTCGTGTTGGAAACCCTTGCTCATAGTGTGAATCTCAGGCACAGTTGCCAGCTTGGTACCAAGTGGCTGAATCACGAACCATCGCGATGACTGCGATGTAGCCGGAGTGGATTGGGATGGTGCTGTCTCGACGTGGGATGCAGCAGGAGGTGACCCAATTGGGTAGTAGTAGAGGATCTGGATCCACGAGACATATGAGGTCAGGATACCAGACTCTGCTTGGCCACATCGGAGCGATGAGAAGTAGTCGAAAGCGAAAGTCTTGAAACCACTGAAGTACTCATGGGAGCAGTACTAGTGAAGGGAACACATAAACGGCAACACTGTCCCAACTGACAGCCAGTCCGTCAAGATCGAGAGCTTCCGGAACCGATAGAATGGACAACCTCAGCTGACAATTGAAGTGGGTCGCAATAGTTCCACGTGTGGTGTCTAAAGCCTTTGGCACACCCACCGGAAGGCTTCTGGGTTGAGAATCCACTCTGTGGCTTGCAAAACGAACAGTCAGGACAACGTGACTGCCAGAACATGTGACACCCCTGGAATGTGACAGGCTTGGAGTTGCAGCAGAATGGCATCTACCAAATCGAACAGGTGATAGGTGAGCCAGAGCAGGCTGGAATGTGTTCCGCAATGCCAAATGATGTATGCTGCTGCTGACATGCTGTCGGTGACTACCATGATAGTCGAATGGATCAACCAGTGACGTACTGCGTTGAAAACTGCCAGAAGCTCTGAACAAGTTGATGTGGAGACTTGCCTAGTCTGAAAACCACAGCCCCAATGAGTATTGAGATGAGCTCCCCAACATTCCAGTGATTGATCGACGAACAGATGGTGAGTCGCTTGGAATCTGCCACCACTGGAAACTGGATTGCAGGTCGTTCGAAAGACTAACCATCAATCTGGGGTTGTTCAATGTGATAATGGATTCAGGAAGACTTGGCGACGACATAATTGTAGACGGCCCTGAGTGTTATATCCTGAGGTGACATCAAGAGACCAAACAGGCTTTGCCAAAAATGGAATGTCACAGGTTCTGCCAGGACTGTGGAGACCGCAGACTGACTCTCGTCTCATCTGTCGGAGGGAACCTGGACTAGTTCCGGATGCTGCAAGGCTCCAATGAAATAAAGACTCTGTGGTGTTGACTTCTTGCAGTGTTCGAGATTAAAAATGTTGGGCAGTATCCCAGTTGGATACTAACATTTCAAAATCTGGTATCTCACCTGAGAATTTAGTATCCTACTTACACATGAAATTCATAAATAACATTGTAACAAACTTGGATGACACTGTTACTTAACTTCACCAGTAAATGATGACTTTCATTGTTTCAGCTAAAAATAAAAATGCAGGATTAAAAAACCTAACAACATATTGTATAGTATCCCGGTGGGATACTGGGTTATTGAAGTCTGGTATCCAAAATTAAATTCTGGTATCCCTGGGATATCGCGATACTGTTAATCTCGAACACTGACTTCTTGAGACAGTCGTTAACCGATGCAGGAACCGGGACATCGGAGCAGTGATCCTGGTAAACAGTGAAAAGCTACTGACAGCGGAGCGGGATGCTATGCTATATTCCCAATATACGTTGAAGTTAAACAATGCAAGCACTGTATGGCTGGTATCCATGGCAGTCACGCCACCTGACGCTAGGCAAGCAGCAAAGAGACGATCTTCTCCGCATCAAACAGGAACACTGATGGTTGCGACTGAACGTCAGTGGGTTGATAATCCGCAATAGACCATAGTAAAACGGTTGTGTTAAAAACCCATGCACCAAGTGATATCAACTGGATAACTACCGCCGGTCGCCAACATACCGATTCATTGAAAATTTCAGAAGGCAGCTATATGAATGATCTCATCGTACCTAACACTGATAACTTCCGGAACCAGTGATTGCAGACTTGAGTCACCAACGGATGTAGTGATCGATCCGCCGAATATCTCTGTAAATTTCACTGATCAACAAACGAACCGCTGCATGGTACACAGTACTCTTCACAGGGTCTCAAAAACAGGGCCAACAGTTGACTGGTCCAGATTACTGTCTTCAGCACCAAACTGTAATGCTTGTAATGTCGAACCGATGACAGCAAGCAAACTCACATGATGAATTCTCGCAATTGGCTGCGTGACGAAGACTATGTAGCGAGGTCTATCGCAACTCGTTCAGTTGCTATGGTAACCGAGACGGAAGCTGTAACTGGAACTGCAGCTAGAACAGCAACCCGATCTGAAGGTGTGAAGTAAAGGTATCTTCCTTCCACCTCAACAGTAACAGCGGCGAACTGACGATCAACAGATGATTTGGAAAAAACTGGCTGTTTTCTACCAAAAAATAATTGGCGATGTCACAAAGACTGTAGGCTCTTCCGAGACCTCGTCGACAGCTTAGGAATCTAGTGAAGACATGACAATCCCAAGTAAAAAACTGGTTGAGATGACCTAGACCGGGGTGATCCCAGAGGAATCCATCAAACCACGTGAAGGTTGAATGGTGAAGCTTGAAGATCTGTGCCATCATGGAAGAGTAACACGCATAAAATCTGGTTGGCCGAATCAAAGCCATCTGTCGGAATGGGCCATGGGGACCAGCTGCATTCTTGGCTATCATGAGTGGAGAACTGTCGACTTCCATCTCGAAACAAGTGTATCGATTGCCAAGTGGAAGTCACTGTAGACCCATTACTCATTACCCGGATCTACCATTCATCAGATTCACTGTAGGCTACCGAGGAGGGTCACCTGAAGTAACCATAGCTGAAGGTCCAGAAACCATGGCAGCATTTATAGCTGCAAAGGTATGCTGTAAGAAATTACCTCGATGACCGTTGGTTGTTTCAAATGTCATAAAGAAAAAAAAACCCTCAGAAGCTGGCAACAAGCATGTTAATCACCAGTGCTGAACAGTTGTGGTGCATCGAACCATGGACGGTCCAGTCGGTCCCCGTGAAGTGATTCTCAAGACTGTGTGAGCATTGCCTTCTCTTTAAGCTGCCTGTGGAAAGCAGTGAACAGGCATGCCGATCGATTGCGCTGTTAGTACTGGCTGCCTGTGGTGACCCAGACCATGCATGGTCCCATCGGGACCCATCGGAAGCCCCTGAAGCATTATCAGCTAGAGATAGCTGTCGGCGATCCGTGGGAAGTCGTGATGAGAAGAAGGAACCCTTTGATTATCAGAGATGAATTGAAAGAGTGCCGAACCAGCGTAACCACAGGAACCCGTAGCCGCAGGCACCATAGACGGCAAAGTCGTATATCAGGAACCAATGAAACAGGTTAAGGCTGGGCTGTGACTGAACAGGTGTCACTGGAACCGCCACTGGACTTGAGCTGCAGTGACCGTAGAGGCCGCTATAGAAGTAAAAGTCTCTTGCAACATCGTTAGTAACACTGTCTTCAGGATTTCCAGAACTAAGTTAGCAATGGATGGTGGAATTGTTGCTATCGGCGCCGTCAAAGTCTCCGCTTTCTTAGCCCGGGTAGCCACCACTCGCAGGTAAGCAGCAAACTCCATTGACAAAAGACCTGAACAAAATTCACATCTCGCATCTTCTTCACAAGTGACTCAACATCCCCGACAAATTCATGTGGGTCTCCCCCTGCCTTGAACTTTTTGCATCGAAGACACGATTTGACAAGTCTCACCGAACTAGAATCTGACATGATAATTTCAAACTGTAAAATAGATAGGTAGGTAACTGGTTTAACACGCTCATATACCACTAGGGTTTCGAACATGCCCATCCCGAGTCCAGCCTTCAATAAGATCAGGGGTCCGACTGAGGACAGGAAATGTCTAAACAATTCCGGTAAACAAAAGTTGTCATTTTGCAAATGGCGGCCATGCCTTGTTAAACGGCACACACAACAAGTAACATTTTGAAAAAAAGCTCACTTGTTAACTAAGTGAATTACACCTAAGGATGGATGGATGGAAGAACAGACAGATGGATGAATGACGGCATGTGGATGCACAGATGAATGGATCGACAGTTTGATGAATGGTGTATGGATGGATGGAAGAATAGATAGTGGATGGATGAATGGGTATGTGGATGGATGAATGGAATAACAGATAGATGGATGAATGACAGCATGTGGATGGACAGATGGATCGGCAGTTTGATGAATGGTTGTATGGATGGATGAAAGAATAGATGGTGGATGGATGAATGAATGGGTATGTGGATGGATGGATGGAAGAACAGATAGATGGATGAATGACAGCATGTGGATGAACAGATGAATGGATTGACAGTTTGATGAATGGTTGGATGGATGAATGGAAGAATAGATGGTGGATGAATGAATGGCTATGTGGATGGTTGGATGAAAGAACAGATAGATGGATGAATGACAGCATGTGGATGTACAGATGAATGGATTGACAGTTTGATGAATGGTTGTATGGATAGATGAATGGAAGAATAGATGGAGGATGGATAAATGAGTGGGTATGTGGATGGATGGATGAATGAATGGGCATGTGCATGGACAGATGGAGGATGGATGGATGGATTTATGTATGGATGGATGGACGAAAACTATCTTACTAAATGCATCTGGTGCCATCCCATACTCTCAGTAGGTAGCAAACTCCTTCTTCTATCAGAGATGTACTCACCACCTACAAGTTTTATAAACATTCTCAATGAAAAAACATAATGCACAAAATGAGCAAGGCAATGTTTCACCTAGCCTAATATGATGAGGTCATCTAATTGCCCAAGTATTCCGTTATCTTTTAACTGACTAGTCTTAAACTAGTCTGGGAGTGGCAGTTGACTTCATGGCACATTGTCAGTGCAAGAAGATTGAAATCTCCTGTACAGGATCTCCTCTGGAGTGACTGTTCTCTAATAAATGAGGCACTAGACGGAGATTCATGGAATCAATCACTATTTTATCAAATGCCCATTCGGCTGCATTGTGCAGAGATACGACCCTAATCACATATTACAGTTTTGTCGTTCAGATTTACTGCATATTTTCAACATTTTAATTTTTACAGAGTGAATGGAACTGAAATAATTTGTATGACACAATATACATAAACAAAACATTCATATTTATTTTAAAGGTGGGGTATCTTGAAAAATGCAGGAAGTTGTATTACAAAATACACTTTTATTTCTCTCATAATATAATCTTTAATATTAATTTTTGATTAACCACCCCTATCATTTTATGAGTGACAATTCATTTAGACAAGACAGTCAGAAACTGTTAAACATGTTATACAATTCATTTACGATGTATACAAACCTGACAAATGAAATCAAAATACATTCTCGGTATTATGTCAGCCAGTGTTGTGATGTTGCTTGTTGGTTGGCTGAGGTCATCTGTGCTATCGTACCATGCAAAAAGTTCATCAACCTATAAATACAATAATAACAGTAAAAGGTCTGACAACAGCAAATGACCGACTAAAGCCAGGATTACACTAGGGGACGATTCTGGTCACATGGCAAATGACCTACTAAAGCCAGGATTACACTAGGGGATGATTCTGGTCACATGGCAAATGACCTACTAAATGCCAGGATTACACTAGGGGACGATTCTAATGTAGATGTTAGGGGTGGGGTGGCAGTGAGATTTGAATTAGATTGTTAATATTCTCACCTTCTTCTGATCATCATCGGTGAAGGTGTAGTTGTGAGATGATGCATGCGGGTTTGATTCACTTCGTTCAGGACCACTGAATAGGAGCCAAGAAAAGCCAGGAATATTCTGTCCCTGTTGCTCCCCGTTGTAACGAATTATCTGTAAAAAAAAAATAAAAAAAATATGTGATATGTTCCATGTCGTATTAAAAAATTATATAACCTTAATACAGACTTTCTGCAATTTAATTTTTGGAAACGTTTTGGAGTTGATATGTTTCGAAGCCCAATTTGAAAAATTAACTTGGTTAAATATACATTTTAAAAATTACAACAGAAATAATTATTTTCATGACTGCACGGTCACTGCAATGAGGCCAACAAAATGTCAACTAATTCCAATCCAGGCCTCGAACTTAACGGCAGCAATGACGGCAATTGCGCCACTGATGGCACTTTTGTGCCGTCGGATAAAAATTACTGCCGTCGGTAAAACTCCTCACCGAAGGTAAAATGTATAAATGTGTATGAACATTATCTGACAGTATTTAACACGGGCATTTGGGTCCAGGTTGGAGTTAATGGTTTAGTTAGTACCGTGCGATGGAACTACATTGTAGTCATGCACGTACCCTGTATTGTATAATATACGTTCTCACTGCATTTTACAGCCCCGCTTTCTTGTTATGCCGCCCCTTTTCACGTTTTTGGCAACCCCCTTTGTTTCTCTGTGCCCCTCTTTATTTTTCGGCATCCTGCTATAATTTACAGCACCCAACTCCGCTATTTCAAAATGCACACTTTTTTTCACACTGAAAAACATCGATCAATCTGCACACTGGACATCAAAGAAAACAAGCCATGTTGTGTACCAAAGCGCAATTGACAAAAAACTTCAGTAGCTTACGACAGTTACCGTAACGTAATTTAACACTATTTTTTGCAGCCTCTGTTGTGTCTCATACCAGTATCCATTTGTACGTTTGATACACACAATAAAAGTTGTATTTTATTTGAGTAATAAAAACATTAATTTTTATGTTTATCGTTTCGGCAATCTCTGACTGAAAAACCACTTATTTGGAGCCAGATTTGTCACGTGATCAGAACGGTCATTCTGTCTTTTGTGTCCACTAACTTGTGATCTGTTATCCTCAATTGCAGATTTAAATGGTCGTAACTGATCATTTTTACTTACTGTCATTTGTTTATTCAGCAATTCTTTACAAAAAATTACAAACATTTAAATTTTGGGGAAGAATATTACAAGGGAATTAGTAGTGTTCATTATTAAAATCATTTATCTTGGGTGTCAAATAATATATACCAAAAACAAAACTACTTGTTTATCAGCTGTCGATATCAATGCGATCAATTCATTCGATAAAGATGAAAATGAAAAGAACAGAAAAATGTTATCCCACAGTAGGGGATCACTTAAAAAAACCCAACTCTTTATTGTTTTTCAGATACCTTAAAATCTTTATTAAAATAATAATATTAAAACTTTGATTGGTTTATCAAAACGAATACCCGTGAATTGCAGACAGACAATATCTCCATTTTAACTGAACTATGTTTTATCTAACAGTATATAATTAAAAAATGAGGCAGCTTGTACATCATACCAACTTTTTAGTACCAGATACTGAGGGGCAAAATAAAGGATAGGCATTTCCAGAAAGTCGACCAACACACAACGATATACAGTAAACAACATTTCCTCTCTTTTGTTTGCTTTTCAGTGGGGTTTTATTTTTATTTTTTAAATGGTGGGATGGAGGTCGTGCTATCGCCGTCCTTGAATTTTCACCCAGCGAGAACACTGTATACAAATTAATGCCATCCATGGAACAATTTTCATGTCATACTCACCGAAAACTTGGGCAACTTCATCTTAGATACACCAGGTTCCATTAAATGTTAGCCTATACTACTAGTCCATGATTCCATTCATAATAATTCTTGTTTACTGAAATTTATTAACATATATCGAAGAAATACGACTACATGTATATTGCTATATTTTTTTTGTCTTAGTATATAATTATGTACATATATTCTACCTTCAACCGGTGCATCCTGATGACATTTCCCACTTGAGCTGGCGGTAACTTCTCCTCAGATTTGGCAAACAGGACACATTTGATTTTGTCATTGGAAAGCGATGGATCAACTAAACTCAGTAACATTGAGTAATCTGTAAAAAGAAAAATATAGATTGGAGAAAACAGGGGAAAAGAAGGAACAGTCATGTGACCGGAACTAGAGGGATCATACAGTAGAAGAATTTAGGCCATACCACTGGCTTTTGGGATATTTGGACTAGTCTACTAGCCGTAGGGTGTGTGTGTGTGTGCACTTGTTTGAGGACAGGTAATGTGAAAAAGAAAATATTAACCTGGGTTGGAAAATAATCTTTGGGTTTATTAATTTATTTGTCGACAAGGTATGATCACAACTTTCATCTAATGACTTTTACATACATGAAGACTATTCAGTTATAAAATTTCTGGAAGTAACCGTCATATCTCATGTGAGACAGAAATTTCTTTCCCAAGCTTTCTTTCATGGAATAGCTGTGTCCTATATACCTGGGGATGAGAGAAATAAATTTCTTACATAGCTTTCTTTTATGGAATAGCTGTGTCCTATATACCTGCAGTGTTCGAGATTACCAGGATCCCGATATCCCGGGGATACCAAAATTTAATTTTGGATACCAAACTTTAATAGCCCAATATCCCACCGAGATACCATATAATGTTGTTGTTTCTTTTTAATCCTGCGTTTTTATTTTGAAAGTCATCATTTACTGGTGAAGTTAAGTAACATGGCATCCATGTTTGTTACGATGTTATTTATGAAATTTCATTTAAGTGGGATACCAAATTTTCAGGTGGGATACCAGATTTTGAAATGTTAGTATTCAACTGGGATACTGCCCAAAATGTTTTAATCTCGAACGATGTACCTGTGGATGAGAGAAAGACATTTCTTACATAGCTTTCTTTAATGGGATAGCTCTGTCCCATATACCTGAGGATGAGAGAAAGAAATTTCTTACATAGCTTTTTTTGGTGGGATAGCTGTGTCCTATATATACCTAAGGATGAAAGATTTACCTGTCCCGATCAGTGTCTCACAAGTTGTATGTCAAAGGACATGGTATGCTGCATTAGGAAACATGTAGTGGGTTTCCATTCTTAGACTATACATCAAAATTACCAAATGTTTGACATCCAATAGCTGATTATTAATTAATCATTGTGCTCTAGTGGTGTCATTAAAGAAAACAAACTTTATAATTCTTTCTTTGTCTGCCTGTGTGTCTGTCTGTCTGTCTCTCTCTCTCTCTCTCTCTCTCTACCAACCCCCCTCATTAGTAATTATGTTGTACTTGCCTGTTCCTCTTGTTTTCTTGGCAGGCTTCACAAATTTGACAATTGCATAAATATCAACCACAGTGTTTATTTTGATATTTTTCAGCAATGGGTAGTTGTAGATGAATCTTGGTTTCTGAAACAAAATACACCTTTGGCTGTTTACTGAAAGATAGTTACTATGGTCATTTACAGTACCAATTTAAATAAGACAAATGTTCGAATCATCATGACCCGAGAAAAGAGAGAGATGGAAAGATTGACACACCCATAGAAAAGAGAGAGAGAGAGAGAGAGAGAAAGAAAGAGAGGGGGAAGAGAGAGAGAGAGAGAGAGAGAGAGAGAGAGAGAGAGAGAGAGAGAGAGAGAGAGAGAGAGAGAGAGAGAGAGAGAGAGAGAGAGAGAGAGAGAGAGAGGAGAGATACAGAGGAGAAAATAAAGGTTGAAAAAAAGAAAAGGAAGAAAGAATGAAAGAAAGAAAGAAAGAAAGAAAGAAAGAAAGAAAGAAAGGGAGAAAAAAGGAAGGAAAAAAAAAAAAAAGACAAAGAAAGAAGGAAAGAAACAAATGTTTTATTTAATGACGCACTCAACACATTTTATTTATGGTTATATGGCATCAGACATAATATAGTTAAGGACCATACAGATATTTGGCTACTTCATGGGCTACTCTTTTCGATTAGCAGCAAAGGATCTTTTATATGCACCATCCCACAGACAGGGTAGTACATACCACAGCCTTTGATATACCAGTTGTGGTGCACTGGCTGGAACGAGACACAGCCCAATGGGCCCACTGACAGCAATCGATCCCACACCAGCTGTGCATCGAGCGAGCGTTGTACCACTGGGCTATGTCTCATCCCCAAAGAATGAAAGAAGACAGTGTAAATTAAAGGAAATGCCAAAACAAATGTCACGGAATGAGGATGGGAGAAAGGATGGATTAAAGGGATTGTAAACAATAAAATATATTAAAGGTGAAGAAAAATGTAAAACAAAGGTACAAAGACAAATAAAACAATGGATTCTCTCACTTTTGATTTTGATGCTCCATCTGTTATGCTGCTGGTGCCAGCACTCTGGTCAATAATCTAAGAGAGAATTCAACGTAAAATATACATAAACGATAACCACCAACACTGGGGACTGTGTACTCCCTATACTCTAGTATTATCATAAACAAACTACTCTCTGACTTTTTTACTTTTTATACAGCACAAAACATTTTTAGATAATTAATAAAATAAAAAATAGTAAAAGTAAATTAACATTTTATGTTAATATTAAGCTATACAAATCAACTATGCATTAGTATTTTCTGATTCAAATATAAAAATTGTTATAAAAACAAACAACGTAACCTGTATAGTCCAAAAATACACCATAAGGAGGTTTTTCTGTTGTTGTCCTTTTCATGATACATTTTCTGTAATGATGTCATTTTATGTATTTTATCATTCAGTTTTTAGTTATATTATCCAGTCAGAAGGAAATGTTTTATTTAACGACGCACTCAACACATTTTATTTATGATTATATGGCGTCAGACATATGGTTATGGACCACCCACATATTGAGGGAGGAAACCCGCTGTTGCCACTTCATGGGCTACTCTTTCTAATTAGCAGCAAAGGATCTTTTATATGCACCATCCCACAGACAGGGTAGTACATACCATGGCATTTGATATACCAGTCGTGGTGCACTGGCTGAAACGAGAAATAGCCCAATGGGCCCAACGACGGGGATCGATCCCAGACCGACCACGCTTCGAGCAGGCGCTTTACCACTGGACTACATCCCTCCCCTTATTCAGTCAGAATCTAGAAAATTGTTTAACATCAGGAAGTGTTTATTTTTGGTAGATTAAGTTATACACAATAATTATCACTAAATATCTATATCTATATCTATATATATATACCTTACAAAGTATATAGCAAACAATATACTAATATATAAAGAAAAAGGAGCAGTGACAGAAGTGAAAATAAAAAGAAAATTGAAAAGAGAAAACTTAAAATGAAGTTATAGATATACTTCCAAACTGGCGTCATACTCAAAATTATGCACATAACAAAAGTACTAAGTGTCTCAGTTGTGGCCTTCTAGAACTTTTAACCATGGTTCCAAATTGTCGTCGAATTCTGTATGTAAACAGCTTTTGTAATATATGTATTTTTCTATTAGTCACTTATCTTTAATAAAATTGTTAATACCAGTTTCATTTAGTGTACTCTTTTGTAATTTTGATTTGTATATGTAATATTTTACGTTAACAATTAACCAGTTTACAAATATATGTTTACTATTTATAATTCCAAATAAGACTATGTTCCTATTCAACTGGGTATAATCACCTTTTTGTAATAACCATTTTTCTATAATACTCCATAGTTCAACGACTTTAGGACAGACATAAAATAGATGCTGCAGTGTTTCTGGTTCATGTGATCAAAATTACACATACTAGAATCAATCAGTTTTATTTTATGTAAAAAGGTATTGTTGGTATAATTCTATGTTAAATCTGGTACTGAAACCACAACAGCGTTGGGTCTTTTAAAGAGCAAAATGGTAAACTATAATATTTCGCCCATAATGAAGAGGTAAAATCACACCCTTCCGCTGAATATTTCATTTGTGATGTAGGAACTATAGATGATTTATTTAGTAGTTTGTAAAAGATTTTACTTTCCAATTGGTCTTTTAGAAAGAAAAAAAAAATTTCAATAGAAATATTGGATTTTTGCCTAAATTGAATGTTTAGTTATTTGTATTTATTATATTACGCATAAAGGATTTGACAGCCATTAATAACGAGGTATATTCTAAAAAAATTGACCTTATGTTATATTTTGCTTTGAAATTATCACTAAATATTAATGTAAATTGGACAATGGATAGAATTAGAAGGACCAAGCAGTTATAATTTGGATTAGCAAAAGAAAGAATGAATATTTAGCAACTCACCATAAAAAATACATAAGCTAAATTTGTCCTGTTTTTATTAGTCTCCCGTCGGTCCAACCAGAGGGAACTATGTTTCTAGTCTCAGACTACCAACTGTCAGCAAGACGTTGGCCAACTTTCTGCTATCACGACTTCTATGAATGTCCAGTTGCTAATTTGAGCGCTCTTACAACACAATTCCCATCGTATAACCCATTAGTTGTTAATCTGAGAGAATCCATCTTAAGTCGAGAGTTGGGGAAATTACATTGTAACCGTCAAGTTGGCCAACTTTCTGCTGGCAGTTTGTAGTCTGATCCTAGCATGAGATAAATGCAAAAATGATCAGTATAACTAGGATTAACAATGCTGAAAGTAAAGAAAGCATTAATTCATCTCACCCACACTGATGCTGTTGTATCAGCTTCAATTTGATAGGCATGTTTTGATGTGGTCATGTGACAAGACTTTTCCACTTTGAAATTGGCCAACATCAGCACATCCTGAAATAAAGGTAACAAAGAAACTGAAATTGTGTTAGAAAATATTCTACTTTATCAATTAACCATATTATTTCTGTCAGAAAGGCAAAATTGCAGGAATGTGATAAAAGGGTGGGTCAGACATTATTAAATAAACCTCAGTACACCTAAGTGATTCATATATTTCATGTTTTAAATAATAAACGTCAACTTGTATCAGTTTTTTTTTTTACTTTGTTACATGCCTACCTTAAAATCATTTGATGGTGTTGTAAGTAACAGCTAATCCATGATAAAAGCTATATATACAAAATTTCAACTTAATATTTCCAGGCACTGAAATTAAAACAAAAGTTTGGAAAACTAAAAAAAAAATCTTCGAAATTTAAGAGCCATAAGTCTGTCAAAAATCTTTTAAATGGTAAATCACCATAAATGTCACAGTACATGAAAGTTATACACAAAATTTCAGCTCAACACCTTAAGGCACTGTGAAAATAACATCCAGAAAAATATATGTGGGACAGATGAGCAGATTGACAGATGGACGGAGATAAAACCTAGAGTCACCTCCGGTTGGACCGATAGGAGACTAATAAAAACTAAAAAATTTAAAATACAGAAAACGTTTTGTTTCTACTGTGTCTCCTGGACATCTTTTTACCACTAACATGACCATTAGTTTCTTTTTCACCATTGGCAACATATTGACAACAAAAACAAGGGCTCACCCTTGCTAATTTTCATACAAAGTGGCTACAACATTTAGTCTTTGGCTCATAAAATATTCCTTAAACTAACCACATTTTTATAATTTTCAAGGAAATATTCTATAATCTAAAATTTGGCTAAAACCAACATTTGTTCCAGCATGATACCTGATAAACACCACCTCTCCACTGATCCGAAGGATCTCAGAGATTCAAGAAGTCCCTTTTTAGATTTTTTATTCCACCCTCAGAAATGAGAAATCATAAAATAAACAATTAAGAATAGAAGTAGCCGGTGAAAATGAAATTACAGCCGACTGTTCCCATCTGGACTGACATCACCAAATAGAAATACAATTGCCTGACAACAAGAAAGAAAGAAAGAAATGTTTTATTTAACAACGCACTCAACACATTTTATTTATGGTTATATGGCATCAAACATATGGTTAAGGACCACACAGATATTGAGAGGAAATCCGCTGTCGCCACTTCATAGGCTATTCATTTCGATTAGCAGCAAGGGATCTTTTATATGCACCATCCCACAGACAGGGTAGTACATACCACGGCCTTTGATATACCAGTTGTGGTGCACTGGTTAGAATGAGAAATAGCCCAATGGGCCGACTGACGGGGATCGATCCCAAACCGACCGCGCATCAAGCGAGTGCTGTACCACTGGGCTACGTCCCGCTCCTCGTGACAACAAGCTTACTGATTCCATTCAACTTACATCTTTCTTACAAGTGGAAAGTTCTTCAGCAACTGCATCAAATAAAAACACATTAATAGTTGACCCATGGACTGAAAAATAAAAACATATATAGATCATCATATGCACTGTTCTTACTACTTATTTACTGTACAGGCTTATTAAGCATAAGTATTACGATCTTGTGCACAACAAATTCAATATGTAAACTCACAATATACCACCTACGGAATGAAAAAAGGATGGGTAATAATTTTGTTAACAAGCATTCAGAGACTACTGCTAAAGCAATACATGTCACCTACCTGGCCCAACAAATTTTCTTATCTCCTATGTTCAAGGGCCATAGCTCTGCAAAAATGAGTTAATTGCCATGAAAGTAACAATACGTGATAAAGCAATACAAAAATTTCCAGCTCAGTGGCTTGAGGCATTGCGGAAAAAAAAAAAAAAGAGTCCTGAAAACTAATTTTCGTTATCTCCCAAGTTCAAGGGTATCAAAAATCGGTAAATCGCCATGAAAGTTAAACTTGATCTATAACAGTACTTGATAAAGTTATATAAAAAATTTGAGGTCAATATCTTGAGACATGTGCAAAACACATCCGTAAAACTAAAAGTGAAACAGCCAGAAAGACGAAGATGAAATCTATAGTCTCCTCTGGTTGGACCGGTAGGGGTCTAATGACATCAGAACATTGTTTTTTTTACTATTTACCAAGACAAACACTGGTTGAACTAGGGGGAAAAAAAAAGAAGAAATCTTTTCACTAGCCTGGGACAACTAGTAGCCTACAACCGTTACTAGTCTCAGGCTCAGAAAACTATCTGTGGGACAGACAGGATGAGACGAAACTTATAGTCCCTTTCGGTTGTGAACGACATGTAAATTACCGATATTACACCGTAAGCACACTTTAACCTGAATAATGCATGCATATAAATTTTGTGTTGACAGCTTGGGCACAAATAACACAAACATTTTATGCATATATTTTTTCCCCAAGATTTACAATCATTTCCACCCCTGGTGAAACATTTGCTACATAATTATTTAAAAGTAGTTATATCTATCCATCCATCCATCCATCCATTCCATGCATCCATCCATAATTCATTCATTCACTAGTTATTTTCTCACCATCTTCCAACACAAGTTTGAAATGTTGGCTGTTTTTTGTTTTCTGAAGAGGCCAGCGTAATTGAATTTTACCCTAAAAATAAGAAAAACACAAATCATTCATGTGTGTACTGCAGATAGATTAAATACACTCCAGGGGCCTAATTCACAAAGGTCTCTTAGGCTCTGCTAGATGACAAAGCATCCTCTTTGTAAGTCTTTTAGCATTGCACTGTGAGATGGACCTAATTCACAAAGCTCTCTTAGGCTCTGCTAGCCAACAAAGCATCCTCTTTGCAAGTCTTTTAGCACTGCACTACGATATCGCAAAGTTATCATCTGTATCATCTGACCATTTGCAAAAATATTATGACATCATTTACAATTATAATACTAAAGTGAAAGTTTGTTTTGTTTAATGAACCACTAGAGCATGTTGATTTATTTGTCGTTGGCTACTGGATGTCAAACATTTATTAATTCTGTTACTAGTCTTAGAGAAAACTTGCTATATTTTCCCCATTAGTAACAACAGCTGATGATTAATACAAAATTTCAAGTTGTAAACCTGCAAATTCAATTTCCTAACATCCGAGACAAATGTATGTGAGAAGTTACTAGATTATAAGGGAAATATCAGCTTTCATGGGAATGGCGAGATAACATTCAGCATGGCGAGACATACTTTTGAAAATCATGAGCAAATCACATCAGCACGTCAGCGTTCGAACTTGTCTCCCACTGCAATTTTAAAAATAATTGCCATGGGTGAACCGGGCCACCAACAGCAATTTTGACCCCACCTACAGCAAATGTTTAAAAAGTTATTTTTGCTGCAAATAAAACATGACTGAAAGGCAAGTTTGAAGTATGTAAACATATTTCAAACGTACAAATGTTATATACTGACAAATAATGTAGACGAGGTGTATACATTTTGCCATCATTGAGGAAGGAAGGAAATGTTTTATTTAAGGACACGTTTTATTTACGGTTATATGGCGTCAGACATATGGTTAAGGACCACACATATATTAAGAGAGGAAATCCGCTGTCGCCACTTCATGGGCTACTCTTTTTGATTAGGAGCAAGGGATCTTTTATATGCACCATCCTACAGACAGGATAACACAGTTGTGGTGCACTGGCTGGAACGAGAAATAGTCCGATCCCAGACTGACCGCGCATAAAGCTACATCCCGCCCCTCCATCATTGAGAAGCTTGACCGACAGTACAAAAGTGCTGTTGTGATGCTCCTGACCTACAGCAATTTATATCTCAACGACGGCAACTGCCGCCATCATTAGGTTTGAGCCCTGCATAACAAGTCACCAACCTGGTTATAGAGTTGGAGAAGACTGATACATGTACTTGCAGTACCATCAAGTAGAATACCTTAACAACACCCGCGTCCGATTCTTTGTTTATCTTCACAATGGGGATCACACTTAGACCTGGTGGAATGTGCTGATCAAGCTGACTCAGAGAAATGTTCAGTTTCTTCACTGGCATTCTGTTGTGTACAAACTGCATACATGTACAAGTACCTACAATAAAAACACAAAGTTGTTAATATATGCAATGTGCAATGCATACAAGAACCAGAGATGAAATTAGATTATGATAACAAATTATGTGGACATTTTAATATTGTTGATCAGGTACTGAGATTGGCCGTAGGGTTGCACATAGCCCGAGTACTCTGCCTTTCGAGAGCTAGACAGACATTTGGATGGTATGATCACTCTCTGCCGTCAGAGATCAGTCTACAGCGAAAACACAGAATGGCTGACTACTACACGGTAGACAAAGATTTCCGCTCTAATACAACAATTCTGAGTTTGATGCTAAATTACCATTATCATTTTCGAGTTCGGCCAATAACAAATATTTTACTTATTCACCACTAATACACACACTACAGGAAAAAACCCATCAGCACATACGTATTTAACTGGAACATTATTGAAATGGGGTGCTGTCGAGTTTCTTCTTGTAGTGTGTGTATTAGTGGTTACTATGTAAAATATCTGTTTTCAGCAAACTCAAAAATGATTAATGTAACGGTATTTAGTGCCAAACTTAGAATTTTTGTTGTATTAGAACGGGAATCTTTGTCTACCGTGTGGTAATCAGTCATTCCATGTTTTCGCTATAGAGGGATCGCGGATGGTAAAGAGCGATCCATACAAAAGTTTGCTTAGCTATCGAACTCGGGCTAGGTTGCACAAGGATCTATTAAGTATTATTTATTTATTTGTTTGTGAACAGATTGTTTTCTAAATTTCACACAAAAATTGTTCAGATATTTTTTTCAAAACACTTATACTTTTCTTCTTAAGTCAAACCAAACTGATCTTATTTAAAAAAAAACAAAAAACAATAATTTATATGGGTCTCACATTGGAGGAAATGACAATTTTATAGTCCATCCCATCATTCTGTAAAAAAAGAAAATTTAACAATAATTTCAGTTTGGTTTGATGTCAGAAGAAAGTAAACGTATTTTGGAAACAACAAAAAATTACTATTTTTGTGTGAAATTTACAAATCAATCAGCTCAGAAATAAATAGCTTGTAGTACATTCTATAGTATGAAAAAGGCGTTCCCTGTTGGACGGACTATAGACCCTAAAATTAAAACTTCAATATGAAAACAATCTAATTAAAATTAGCTCCACTATTACATGTCGATCGAACAGCAGCCCATTAAAGCTCATGTCCAGTTGACCTTTCATTCGACCAATCAAAACCTTACTTGCATAATCATGCCAGTGATTTGAAAACATTTGGGATTATGCTGAGGGTATACGAAATGATTCGGGTGAATTACAGAATATGCTGGAAACTAATTTCAATATAAAATTTGTTTCAAGACAAAAAAAACCATGATGGCATAGCCATAAAATCTGTTTATACTAGTATACAAACCAGAGTTTATTACTGCACTTTTCCCCCATTTTTTCAATGTTGAAATAGACCAACAAGTTCGCCTATTGCATAGTCTCTCCAAATATTTTTAGAATTTGTATGCTCCTGAATAACGCTATAAAAGGCGAAGAGTAATTGGTCGATATTTAAATTGTTATTTACAGATGAAATGTCACCTGGTCATGGGAGTCCAGCAATGCTGTTAGATCTACTGGTAGACCAGTAGAGCTGATTTTAAAATTTGTGAAATGAAGTGTTTCGGCTCATAAATTTGTTTTAACTAACATACTTATTCAATTAAACATCGTGTGTCCATAGGATTGATTAGCGTATAGGCCCTAATGAATATTAAAAAAAGAAGTCAGTTTAGCTTTCAGCTGAAAAGTCAGATTACTTCGTTACCATTCGGATATTTTCGTTTTACCTCCAAAAATCTTCGCACTATTTAAAATATTATTGCGCTGTAATTATAGGTGATTTTATTTGGATTGTTTTTAACGTTTGATTTCTACATATCTTTACTACTTTTATATATGATATCAACTCAGATACGTAGCCTATCATATCTCACAAAATTTAATATGTACTATGGAATAATATTCCGCCGCGTAAATACATCCGGGAAGTAGAAATTGGGTTTAGCAAACGTGATCATTACTTTCGATATTCTGGGTGTTTGAAATCGTTCTTGTCTTGTAGTAAGTTTAGTAATTTGTCTCTCTATTTATTAGAAAAGTAATGAGCTAGTCCTTTTATGTCATCAACTTTTTAACAATTGTAGTGGCTTTTCGTAAAGAGAAAGAGCCATATTGTGGAGGTTTTTGGTGGACATTTTGGTGGTTTTCCTCGTCGCATCGTGGAGCATCGAAATCATTAGCCCGAGTACTCTGACTGTAAGAGAGCTAGACGGACATTTGGACATAAACACGCTCTCATTACAGTCAGAGACCAACCTATGTCTTTTTTTGGCAATTCCTGACTACCAAACGGTAGGCAACGAGTCCCGCTCTAATACCACAACAATCCTATGTTTGACGTCAAATACCTTTACATCAATCATTTTCGAGTTAAGTGATACAAAAAAAATCCACATATTAATCACTAATACACATACTACAGAAAGAAACCCGACAGCACCCACATTCAGCTACGCTTCGTGACACTCCGTCGCAACAATTGCAAAGCTCGGCAAGATATGCTATATTTATTGTGTACGAACCCAAAACAAGGGTGCGAAAAGTGACTGTCATTGACCGTAGTATTATCTGGTGGAATCGAATGCCAGACATTTCACTTACAGGAAAGAGTTTCAACCCATACCCCTCTTTATCAAAGACTAAAAACGAACCCAAACCCTAAAACTAACCCTAACCCTTAAAAGAGGGGTACAGGTAAAATTCATGCCTCCCAAAAATTATCCTGTTATCTTGGGGTTTCGGTTTGGTGTTTGTTCTGGAAAGAGTTTGACCCCTACCCTTCTATGTCAAAGGCTCTAAAGACTAACCCTATACCTAAAACTACCCTAACCATTGAAATGGGGGTACAGTTCGAACTCATGTCTACAATACTGGGTTAGGGTTAGCGATAGCAACAACTAATGGTGGGGGGGGGGGGGGGCTCGATCAGAACTCTTTCCATTAACCCTACTAGTAAAAACAAAAAAGCACAGTAAATGCCACCTATACAAATAAGAAGAGGCCACATCATCCCTGGTTCAGAGCATTACATGTATTTGGTGTTAACTGATATAATAGTCGGGGCTGGCCATCAGACCTGTCAACCCTTTCGGATTCCATGGGAGTCTCCCCGGTATTTGATCAAACCTCCCGCAACCCTACGCAGGAAAAAAATTATCCCAGTAAATGACATTTTTGAAAGCATAAAAAAATATTATCTACTTTCACTAAAATGACATAAGGGAAGTATCTCCATCTTTTGTTTTTTCATTTCGAAAACTTTGGCTAATTTCGGTTTCCGACAAAGTAACAGTCCGAATTGTCCTGACTGTTTAACGCTTGCCAAAGTGAGAATTGTGGGATATATTGTTAAAAAAGCACACAGAGTTATAAAATGACGTGTTATTATAATGTCAAGTTTATTATCATTGTTATGACTGAAGAGTCTGACTTGTCAAACGTCTTCCCACTATATTACATAATGTAAGTCTGATGAGTCTGAAGTGCCCAGAGTTGACATTTCATTTCAACTTATTTTTGTGCTTATATATCCATTTACGGTTCAAGCATGCTGTCCTTGGTACACACCTCAGCTATCTGGTCTGTCTGTCCAGGACAGTGGGTTAGTTGTTAGTTGATTAGTGGTTAGTGAGAGAAAAGAGGGTGTAGTGGTCTTATGCCTACTCATTGAGCACTTCACAACTCGCTCTGGGTTGGAGTCGGTACCGGGCTTTGAACCCTGTACCTATCAGCATGTAGTCCAATGGCTTAATCACTGCGCCATTGAGGCCGGTCCAGATACACACAATGTTAAAATCACATGTGACAGCAAGACCAAAAAAAACTCAGTTAGCTATATAAACAATACTTGTATCAGGTAGTGTTGTAAACATGTTTGTGCAGTAAAATGTTGGTAACGAGTACACTTCATGGGATTACTTTTGTACAATTAATAAATGTTGTGTTTGACATAAAATTTACTCATGGAAATGGGTATAATTCCAGTGTATTTCACACAATGTGAGAAATGAGATTTTACTTATCATTAGTGGAAATACAATGTTTATTGCATTGGTAAAATTATTTTAAATAAGTACCACACCACTGTTCCTCATTATAGTAAAAATGGAATATTAATTTATAAGATTTATATAAATGTGTCTAAGGTACATGGGTACGCAAATGATGATATAACATAACCTGTAGTGTAAATATACTACCGTAATTAATGTTTAAATTTCTTGTTTGTGTTCTTAAAATTTTTGGATAAAAGAGTTTTTTATTAATATACTCTTCAAAAGAAGAATTATTGATAACATTTGGAGAATTGATTTAATTATTGAATGGGTTCGATAATTACCAAATGTTCAGGATTGTTCACAATTCACTCTAGTCCATTGTAGTAAGTGATAAGGACACACCACCAAGGTCAAGGTCATCTGGAGTCAATATGGCCTCCGCGTGTGTTCAACTGCCTGGCACCGCCTGCCCATTGAAGCAACCAGAAATGGTGGCCCACTCGGCCTGCAAGGCTGCTGCCAGCTCGGGCAGGGTCTGGGGGCTGTGGTTGTCGCTGTTGGAGGCGTCGGTCCAACTCGTCCCATAGATGCTCAATTGGGTTCAAATCCGGTGATGTCGATGGCCAAGGAAGGACATTAATGTTGTTGTTCTGTAGGAAAGCCGTTGTGAGGCCTGGCGTTGTCATGTTGGAACACTGCGTTGGCGTTGGCCATAACTGGAACGATGTGTGGCCGGAGGATCTGGTCAATGTAGCCCTGTGCATTCAGGTTGCCCTGCACGTGGACCAGGTCAGTTCTGCCAGTGTGTGAGATGGCTGCCCACACCATGACACTACCCCCGCCGAATCTGTCCACTTCCTGCACGCAGTTTGCCGCATAACGTTCACCACGACGCCTATACACGCGACATCTTCCATCATGACGTCGGAGCAGAAATCGGGACTCGTCACTGAACCACACCTGTCTCCATCGCAGTTGAGGCCATTGTCGATGAATCTGGCACCACTGCAGTCGGAGTCGACGGTGTTGTGGTGTTAAGATGACACCTCGAACTGGACGTCTGGCACGAATTCCTACCTCACGTAGGCGGTTCCGTACGGTCTGGTCGGATATCCTACGCAAACCTGGTATTGCTGCGGCTGTGGAGGTGGCAGTAGTCAATCGTTCCCGAAGGTGGCGTACCCGGATGTAGCGGTCCTGCCCGGGGGTAGTGACCCGGGGTCGACCGGATCTAGGGAGGTCACGTGTTGATCCATGTTGCTGGTAACAGTCCCACAGTCTGGAGATGGTGCTTGGGGACACATGGAATGCCCTGGCAACGGCCGTTCTGGATTCGCCTGCGTCTAGTCGGCCGATGGCATTGTTTCTCTGCGGTTCACTGAGACGTGGCATGTCCTGAATTGTCAACTGTCGGCCAGATACAGAGGCCAGGCAAGCGAACACCCTGCACTTTTATACTGTCGGTGTTCATGTTGCATGTGCAGACAACGCACGTGCAGTGGTGACATGGTTTGCAAGTGGCTGCGTTTTTGCAAATATTCACATTTTGGAACTTTATTGTACAGTAGCTGCGTTTTATCGAATGTAACCGTGGGAATGTGTTTGGGACATGCAATGACCTTATATTCACAAAGCATGAACCGGTAGGAAACATAAAATCAGAGTTATAACCCATTTGTACCCTTTTGCGTTTCTTTTTTTGAAGAGTATATATAAACTTTAAAAAAAGAGAATAATATATTTATATGTATTTTTAAAATTACTTAAATTTTTATTATTATTTTGTTTTACTGCCAACATCTATGGTTGACAAGTATATATGACATTATATAGTGTTCATATATCGGTAACTAATTGTAGTAACTTTTTAAAACGTGATTTTGTGTTTAATCCATGTGTATTTAAAAAATCACCCATCGGTCTACAGGCCGGTAGGTACTGGGTTCGGATCCCAGTCGAGGCATGGAATTTTTAATCCAGATACCGACTTCAAACCCTGAGTGAATGCTCCGCAAGGCTCAATGGGTAGGTGTAAACCACTTGCACCGACCAGTGATCCATAACATGTTCAACAAAGGCTATGGTTTGTGCTATACTGCCTGTTGGAAGCGCAAATAAAAGATCCCTTGCTGCTAATCGGAAAGAGTAGCCCATGTAGTGGTGACAGCAGGTTTCCTCTTAAAATCTGTGTGCTCCTTAACCATATGTCTGACGCCATATAACCGTAAATAAAATGTGTTGAATGCGTCGTTAAATAAAACATTTCTTTCTTTCTTTTAAAAAATCGCCTGCTTTTTCAACACACGCCTCCTGCTTTTTCTTGATTAAAGGTTGACAGGTCTGCTGGCCATATCTTAAAATTTTCAGTTGCCCGCCGGACAAGTAACTCTCAAATTTCACTTGCCCATGGCCAGTGATATTTAATGTTGGGCTGGTAAATAACTTCTATTGCCATACGTGATGGCTAGTGAATTTGTTTGGGGTCAAATGTTGCAGTTACGTCTATTTTGTAAATATCAATATCTTGTCCCCACCCTAACTCCCCAATGTTAGTGTTTTTAAGCTCTATCTCCCTCTTTAAGTGGTATATCTGATTATTACTATTATTTAGTAAAATTGTATTAACTTAAAGTAAAGTAGGGGCTAGTTCATTTTTAATCGTGGCTAGTACATTTTTTTAAATCACTGATCCCATGGCTAGTGGATTTTATAAAAATTCTAGATGCCCTGATTACTGTATGATTTTCTTAACCCGAAACTTAACCCATTTTTTTTCTTGGGGGGAGATCCCCCATAACCACTGTTGACTGTTGCATTCAATTCCATAGCACCATACCCTAAAATTTATTTCTGGCAGAAACACTGACCACAAGAAAGTACAGCGCATGTTCATTTCGCACAGGGGCTTTGCATTTTTTTTCGTTTAGTGTTGTACTGGTTAACAACATGTAAGTTTTATGTCATGACTGGACTCAAGAATAATCAAACTATAGCTCTTTGGCATCAGATTTAGGAAAACATGTATATTTTAGACACAGTAACTTGCTAACATTTGGTTGTCGATGATTGCCAAAGCATTACATAGTTTTCTCTAGCCTTCCCCTACATATCAGTATACATAAGGGTAGGACTGGGAGGGTTTCTGCCAGAGGGTAAAATGGGTATGGCGCCAAAGCCAAATTATTTTGCAGATTTTTCTTTTAAAGTTAACCTTTTGACAAAATGAATTACTCTTATCATTAATGTATGATTTTCTTGACCCTAACCCTAAACTTAAATCATTTTCTTTGTGGGGGAGGCCCCCCATACCCCGTTGACTGTGGTTGCATTCAATGCCATAGCGCCATACCCAAAAATTTCTTTCTGGCAGAAACACTGTGAAGCTATGACTAATGATGAATAGACTGGTATCCTGGTGTATTTCAGATGCAAAGTCTTGGGTCATGACTAATGATGAATGTTTAGATAATGGACCTGCTCTTCCTCCAGCAGAACCTGAAGTAGCAGAACAGTCGAAGAAGAAGAAGAAGAAGAAAAAGAAGAAGAAGAATGGTATCACAATTTTTTTAATATTTTGTGTGTATCACTATATATAGTGGCTTTTATTTTACCATATTTAAAAATATAGAATGAATATTATCTAATCAGCTTGAAACGAGATCACCCAAATTCTTCAAGAGCTGAAATGGTAAAAAAAAGCCATTTATGATCAGGTCACTACTGAAAACAAGTTTTCTGTTTCTCAAAAACTGATCTTAATTAATTAAATTGGTGTCTGAATATTTAGAACAAATTAAAAATACATGTAAATTAATTATCTGGAGCTATTTCTTTGTTTATAAATATACATCTATGTAAATTGAACGTGTATTTTCTACATATTTTATTACTGGTCTTCAGGATGGGTGGAATGTAGATTAGAGGCTGAGCATTTGCCTGAGGTGCGATGGATCATAGGTTCAATTGCCTTTTATGGACTTAAAAACATTTTCTGTCCCAACTAGTGCCCCGTATATCAAACTGTTTCAAAGGCCACATGTACTATGCCAAAATGCACATAAAAGATCCCATGCTGCTTTATTGGTTACCAATGGTATGAGTAACTGTTGTGATGATAGTGTTTTTTTTTTCTTTCAACAAAGTGTTTAAATAACCATATCAATGCTCGGGGCGGGACATAGCCCAGTGGTAAAGCGCTCACTCGATGCGCAATCGGTCTGGGATTGATCCCCGTCGGTGGGCCCATTGGGCTATTTCTCGTTCCAGCCAGTGCACCATGATTGGCATATCAAAAGCCATGGTATGTACTAGCCTGTCTGTGGGATGGTGCATATAAAAGATCCCTTGCTGCTAATCAAAAAGAGTAGCCCATGAAGTGGCAACTGTGGGTTTCCTCTCTCAATATCTGTGTGTGGTCCTTAACCATATGTCTGACACCATATAACCATAAATAAAAAATGTGTTGAGTGTGTCGTTAAATAAAACATTTCCTTCCTTCATATCAGTGTTCTCTCTGGTCTGTTTTAAATAGGGCGGCATAGCATCCCCTCTTTATTTTTTTAAGCCCCTCTTCTTCCTTTTTTTTGTACATTTCAACATTGAAGGAAACAAAACTTGTTGCATGTTATGCATGTATTTATGGGGGGTGGGGGTCCACCTCCCCTTTAATTTTCACTCAGCACTGCCATATGTTAAAGCCGCATACTCTAGTTCCATCCATCGAAAATAAATTATAATTTGGTTAATCTACAAACCTGTAACACAGGTTTTATATTGATAAATACCATGGGAATCCCCATGTCCCAATTGCTTGAAATAATATTGAAAGTTTGTATTCTGATGTCACCGGTAGATGTCGATTGAAGCACAACAATGCCTACGTCACGACAAATTTCACAGACTTGGGGTGCGTTCTTTTCACCTCTCCTGGACATGTTCCAACTGTTCTGTCCTGGTTGTATCCCCTCTCCAGATATCATAGGACTTAGCAAAATTATTGGTTTTAAGGGTTTGTAACATTTTGTATTGAGATACTTACTTGTCTGAACTTTATTGTTACTGAAAATGTTCACGAACTGTGAAGAAAAATCTCACAAATGAACAACAACAAATCGGATGTTGATTGCGTGAACCGTGCACGAGAAAACAAACCGAACCAAAATGATAACGGTCACATGGTATACCAACGTCTGTGACATTGAAATGGAAATATCCCGTCTAAAAATAGATTAGACCTTGTCTGCTCAACGTTTTTTCTCAAACGTGCGTCAGTTTTTCAGAAATACGAAAAATGCATTTTGTGGTATTACAAACACCAGGATTACCAAAAAACACTTAAGGTGAATGGAAATGTATATTCTAAATAATAAACGGTAAGTAAAGTGCAATTTTATTTGTGAAAAAATGGGTTTAATAGCGAAAAACAACGCCGTAATGGTTAACAACTAGCCGTAACTAGGGTGTGTCCCTTTAAGACACCAAATAGCCATAATTTAAAATGTCCTTTCCTTTGATTTCAGAAGTTGATGAAGGTGGAGACGTGAATGTGGGAGATGGAGATGCTGCTGGTGAGATCACAGACAGACTGGCCAAACAAGAGATACAGGAGCCAGAGGAGAAACCAGAACAAGGTTTGTAGGCTGGCTTTTCAGGGACGCGAAGAAAAAAACACACACACACACACACACACACACACACACACACCATACCTAGTTTTTAAGGGATTCTGGATTTTAGTGTTACCCATTAGTTACTTGTGTCCTTGTGTTTTTTTTCGAGAATTTGCAATGCTTTCTGAATTTTTTGTCAGTTGTGATCTTCATACCTGTCTTTTTGAAAAGGATACATTTACAATGATTCCAATACTATGTTCATGTTGACATAAAAATTAAAACAATGGGGGCTTAGGATATGGAAATTGTGTATTTAATTATCATCTAATGAAAATGTAAAAAAAAAAAACCCCAAACAACCACAACCTCTTAGGGGCACTATAACTCTTGCCAAAGACTTCAGGAATATCGGAAACTACCAGCTCAACCATT
This sequence comes from Gigantopelta aegis, assembly GCF_016097555.1. Classification (NCBI taxonomy): domain Eukaryota; kingdom Metazoa; phylum Mollusca; class Gastropoda; order Neomphalida; family Peltospiridae; genus Gigantopelta; species Gigantopelta aegis. Next base: position 79,239,554 of record NC_054701.1, read on the forward strand.
TTGAACTTGGTGTTTGTGTGGGTGAATGCAGTGCTTGAGAACATTTAACAAAATTCAGAATAAAAGTTTATAAGTACAGAATTCGAATCGCCATCTATCTTGTGAATTTATTACTCTTCAGATGGTGAACAGGCAAGTGAAGGAGGTGCAAAGAAAAAGAAGAAGAAGAAAAAGAAAGGTGGTAAGTGATTAAAACATAATTATTAAATAGTTGTAATATAAACATCGAGTATTGAACATTACAGATTCTGTAAGAATGTCAAATATTGTGTCTGGGAATCTGGGGAAACTTTGTTTTCCAAGTGATGACTAATACTTGATGGCAAATGTTTACAAACTTTTTCAGAAATTTATCTCTTTTTACTGTTTTACGTTTACAATGTTAAACGGCGCCAATTTTTGCATTAATGTTTAATGTTAAAGTTTAGCTTTTAGATCAGTTTCTCACAAACTACAAGACCTAGGTCAGTGAAACTTGGTTTATAGTTGCACCTATAAATAGTGCAGTGAAACATTTGGTTGGCGAAACATTTAATTCTGTAGAATTCTTTTTTGTCATGACATGCATCAAACTTTTAATCTCCAGTTTCTTTATGCATGAAACATTCAGTTTTGAGGGAATTCTGGTTTACTTAGGTTCCAGTGTTGATGGGTTTCACTTATAAATATAATTGATGTTCTCTTTCCAGGAGTCAAAGAACAAACAGTACCTCCAACTATTCCAATTGCAGAGTTATTTCCTAGTGGAGATTTCCCAGAAGGTGAAATAATGCAATACCCAAAACTTGCAGACGAGTAAGAATATTTTCGAAAATATTATAGTTAACTTTTAGGATATGACATGTAAGTCGAACCACTGTATACCACTGCATGCACCAATTCATATTTTTTGCCATTTTCACATGGCACTGACAAAAAATAATATTAGAACAACTGGAAATAGCTTTAATAGAAAGAAAGAAAGAAGTGTTTTATTTAACGATGCACTCGCACAAAAATAAAAACTGGCGACAGGCAGCAAGGGATCTTTTATTTGCGCTTCCCACAGGCAGGATAGCACAAACCATGGCCTTTGTTGAACCAGTTATGGATCACTAGTCGGTGCAAGTGGTTTACACCTACCCATTGAGCCTTGCGGAGCACTCACTCAGGGTTTGGAGTCGGTATCTGGATTAAAAATTCCATGCCTCGACTAGCTTTAATAGATCACTATGGTTGATTTAATTTGTTGTTTTTCTGTGAGAAATACATTGAAATTTTGCAGAACTTTTCTATCAGTTTGAACAATTGATAGCTGATTTCCCAACAAAGAAAATAAGAAAATATAGCGGTTTGAATTATAGTTCATTTTCAAAACAAATTGTGGTCATTAAAACATAATGATTGGGAATAATGGCTGTAAATACTGAACATCTAACCACAAATACATGAAGTTAGCATATTTTAAATTTTGTATTTAAAATGTCATAAAAACTGAGAGAAAAAACCTATGAAAATAATACCCTTTTATATCAATCAATATTATTTTTCGCATCTATAGACTTTTTAAGTGAAAATATGTGAGAAAAAGTTATATATTTGTACCCCTTCAATGTGGTGGTTGTTAGAAATTAATTCAGTCGTCAAAAGGATAAAGTTTTACTCAAAAGTAGACAAAAAAGTATTAGCATATATCAGCAACTGAATATTAAGCATATCAAGGATGACATGTCATGGGCCAGAAAATAATGTTGATAATCTGTTCTGAATAGTTCAATTTAAAACAATGTATAATACGGTACTTGAGATTGTACCTTTGAATGTTTTCTTCTTTTTTTTTTTTCTTTTTTTTTTTAATGTTGTGGGCACAATTTCTGGCTTTGATGTTTTATTGTTTATATTGTGAATACAATGACTAGGTGTAAACTACAGTGTAGTCTTTATTGTGTTGTAGTCGTATGGCAAAAGACCGGTTCACCGATGAAGAAAAGCGGGCTTTGGACCGATCTCAGACCTATCTGTATAATGAAGTGAGGCAGGCTGCTGAAGCACACAGACAGGTCAGACTGAGTGTTTTTCTTTCTTCATTGCCATGTTTGATTAAATGTAGGTTTCTTTCAGGTATAGACTGTTATTATGGGTATATATTGTATTATCGTTATTTAATGTATTTTCTTGTTCCAGCCAGTGCTCCATAACTGGTATATCAAAGGTCGTGGTATGTACTACCCTGTCTGTGGGATGGTGTATATATATATAAAAGATCCCTTGCTGCTAATCGAAAACAGTAGCCCATGAAGTGGTGACAGTGGGTTTCCTCTCTCAATGACTGTGTGGTCCTTAACCATATGTCTGACGCCAAATAACCATAAATAAAATGTGTTGAGTGTCGTTAAATACAACATTTCCTTCCTTCCTTCTGTATTTAGTGTATAGTATTAAAATGATATCTATTATATTCAGGAGTATAGATGCATTCAATGGAATAAAGATGAATTATGTAATTTATTTCTGGTTGTATAAAGACAAACTTTTAAATCTGTGTGTGTTTGTTTAAACTGAAAGTCACTTAAAAATTCATATCATGTATCATTTAATATTTGTTTCTAAGATTGGGTGATAAAACACTTGCCTGGACCAATTTATGCTTTCCTAATTTTATGCCTTTAATATTTGTTTATTTTCAGACCAGAAAGTATATGAGATCTATAATTAAACCTGGAATGTTGATGATTGACATATGGTAAGAAATACTTTAATCTATACTCTTATTGTAACATATTCTTATCAGATTTAATATGTAACTGCCAACGTTATTGTGCAGAGTATATTGTGATTGTAATAGACTAGATGTTAGTTATATTCAGATTATTATATCACCGACTGTGTTGGGTTTTTTGTGTGTGAGAGAGAGAGTCGGTCAGTCAGTCAGACTTGGATCTAAGTCAAAAAATTATAGAACGAGCTACAATCTTTCCTCCCCTTTTTTTTTTCCATCATTTACCAATGCAAAATGCTAACAATAGGTACAGCTTTAAAAATGTAAGTTTTTGTTATTAATGGATTGTTAACGACCATAACACAAAGGTCAGATCTATTCGTGAAGCTTTTTCTGCTTTGTAATGTGTTTGTATGTGATCAGGATTGTTAAATAATTTCGATTTCTTATCAGGTGCATATTCAGGTGGGGGCCCCAAGTGTCTGAACACACCACACACACACACACACACACACACACACACACACACCCCATTATTTGGTCAGACAATATATATTACAGAATACAAAAAAAAAGCTAACTTGTCCCATCCACCTGTCAATGACCGTTACATTCTATTTTCAAAAGCAATAGATTTTGGGCACCTCTTATAAAAAATGCTTGATCCTCACCTGCTTATGACTTTTTCTTGCTACAAAATATCAGGGTTTGACAAATCGACTAGCACTCGGTTCTGTCTAGTGAAGTTTTAGTATTACTGTAATACATAAGGCACTAGTCAAAGTTTCTGTGAGAGCTAGTGACTTTTCAAACATTTGTCAAACACAGAAAATATTGTTCACAATAATGCATAACAGATGCATTTTCTTTGTTAAGATTAAAAGAATCCTTCATTTGGGACAGGGCTATTCCACCCGAGGGTACATAATTTGTTGTCAAGGACAAGGCGTGAAAAACCTACATTTTTATTTTTTTATCTTACAATAAAATAATCGTAACCATTGAAAAGATCGTACCCAAAAATGGTTTATACTGAAAGTATAAACCGAAAATGATAGTATAATTTCATTATGACAGCAGGTTTCCGTGTTTTTATGAAATATAAAAACATTTCTTGCGTTATTTTGCCGCTTACATGACATCACCCAGTGTTAATATCAGCACAAACTATAGAAGTCACGTGGTCATGCAAGACCGATTTATTCCGCATGGGCTGACGTCATGGAATACGCCTGTCTTGTATGGCTAAGGATGGGAGAAAATGCAATTCAGTTACCAAGTCAGGCAGTTTGTTTTACACACGTTTTTTAATTTCTTTCAATTCAGTGAAACTCTGGAAAACACTGCTCGGAAGCTGATTCAGGAGAATGGGCTGGAGGCTGGCCTGGCCTTCCCGACAGGGTGTTCATTGAACCACTGTGCTGCTCATTACACTCCTAATGCCGGAGATACAACAGTACTACAGTACGACGATGTGTGCAAAATAGACTTTGGGACGCATATTAATGGTAACATATGATATATAGAAAATAATACATGAGTGGCCGTTAGATACCAGTTATCTTACAAGTTGTTGCAAAATGTATCTAACAAGCAAAAGCGAGTCTCATAGGTTTTAATTTATGGTGTAAGATAAATGGTATCTAATGAACTCAAGTGTAGAATTATATATATCTTGCATAATTCTCAAAATCAGGTTTAAAAGAAATTAAATTAAAATTAAATACAATTAGTTATTGTGTTTAAACTATTCTATTCCTTACTTCAAATTACTAGGGGGTGGGGGTGGGGTAACTCATCAGTCAGGACATGTTAATATCAATCAATCAATCAATAAAATATTTCGATGCTCCTATACCACGAAGGTTTCGAGCATGTCTATCCCAGGTTCGGCCACCGGATGCCAGTAGTCCAACCTAGGACAGAACAATTACTGGGGCAATTTTGATATTTAAACAAACAGGGAAAAAGGACTTTACAATAAATAATTTTGTGCGTTATTTTCCCAAACAATATTTAATATACAGCAAACAACTAACAATTTGTAACCATGGTAATACAGGGTTTTTCTTCTCCAGCTAGACAAAAATTTTAAATTATAAAATAGGCACTGCCCCTATTCTCCCTTCCCTTCATGAAGATTATGTACAGTTATTTTATTCCACTGTATGCATCATCATATTTTTATTATCTTTTCTTTTTATTTCAGGTCACTTAGTTGATTGTGCTTTTACAATGACTTTCAACCCTAAATATGACAAACTGCTTGAAGCTGTTAAAGATGCAACGAACACTGGTATCAGGGTGAGTTGTCTCCCATCGTTCTGTACCTGTAAAATGACCATATGTTTGACATCCAATAGCTGATGATTAACAAATCAATGTGCTCTAGTAGTGTCATTAAACAAAACAAACTTTTTTTCTATTTTTTTCTGTGGATGAGGGCTTTTGTTGCATTTGTTCTTTGCTGCTAGTGTTGGTGTGATCCCTTACTTCATTCCATCAGTATATTTACATCAAAGTGTAGTGTAATTTTATTTGAACAGATCCATTTATCTTTCATTTAAGGAAGCTGGAATTGATGTTAGGCTGTGCGATATCGGTGAGAGAATACAGGAAGTGATGGAGTCCTATGAAGTAGAGCTAGATGGCAAAACATACCAAGGTAAGTAAGAGAGGAGTGTGGTATATTTCTTCTGAATACCAGCCTTGGTAGCATAGTGGTTAATATTTTTAAATCCCTTGTCTGCAACACACTATTATACTTAGATACAATGTATTTTCAGTGCAGTCCTAATTTCATATTCTACCATTTTGCATTTGTTATTTTTACCCTATAAACATAACTTCTCAGATGCCCAACATATTAGGTTGGATATAAATGCTAAAGAAATGCTCACACTTCGATAAATAAACAAGTTTTTATATGGGACCTGACTATTACTTACCAAGTTTAAACCTGCATTTAATAAACAAGGTTTTGTATATTAGTCGCATTCAATTTATAAAGACGGGTTGTTTTTATTTTATTTATTTTATTTTATATATATATATATATATATATATATATATATATATATATATATATATATATATATATATATATATATATATATATATGAACCTGTTGTCACTCTTGTTTCAGTTAAATCAATCAGGAATCTCAATGGTCATTCAGTATCACAGTATAGGATACATGCAGGCAAGACGGTGCCAATTGTGAAAGGTGGAGAAAAAATTAAAATGGAGGTATTGTGGATAATGTTTTGATAAAAATTGGATGTTTTTTGTTTTGTTTTTTAGCACAATTAATATTTAGAGCTGACGTCCATAATCTTTGGTAGTACAGTGAAATCTCTCAAAACTGGGCCCTCTGTAAACCGGAATTCCCTCAAAACCGGACCCTCTGTAAACTGGAATTTCCCCAAAACCGAGCATTTTTCAAAGTCCCTTTTTAAATTATGTGTAGAAAAAAACCTCTCTAAACTGAATACCTCTTAAAACCAGACTTTTTACTTGGTCCCAAGAGTGTCTTGTTTAGAGGAGTTTCACTGTGTATTATATAATTTTTTAATAACTTGTCATTTAATCTCTGAAATGCTTTATATATCATAGTCTTAAGAAAATAACAGTAACTGGGGTTGGAGTAGGGGACTTTGGGTTTTATTTCCATCCTTCTGTCTGTGTGTCCGTTTGGACCACATATTGTTTTCCAGATTTTTAGTTTTTAGCAGTGCCTCACGAATTGACCTTAAATGTTGTGTCTAGCTTATCATATATTTTTAGACTTTTATGGTGATTTACCTTCTTTTTTTTTACAGTGTTGGCCCTTGAACTTAGGTAATAAGAAATTTTGTTGGGCTCAATAGGTGACATGTATTGCTTTAGCATTACTCTCAGAATGCTAGTTAAACCATATCAATGTATCTTTCATGAATATGATTTCAGGAGGGAGAGTTCTATGCCATTGAGACATTTGGCAGCACGGGTAAAGGAGTTGTGCATGATGACATGGAGGTGTCTCACTACATGAAGAATTTTGAAGTTGGCCATGTTCCTCTTAGGTTTGTTATTACTTATGCCCAGTCTTATCCTTCACTAAAAGTTTTTTTTTTAATAATTTCAGTTTGGTTTGACTTTAAAGAAAAAAGATAAATGATTTTGGAAGGAACATTTTTTTTTTACTTATTTTTATATACAATTTGCACAAATATTGGTTGACTTGTAAATTAAACAGCTATATTTTATCCATATTGAAGAATGTCTGTTCCGTGGAGAAGGAAATAGTATTTTGTAAGTTGGTTTATCCTACTAAACTACATTTATTATTATCTGTGGTAATGGAATGAATGTAACATGTTTCTTCTGAAGACTACCGGCCTCGGTGGCGTTGTGGTAGGTCATCGGTCTACAGGCTGGTAGGTACTGGGTTCGGATCCCAGTCGAGGCATGGGATTTTTAATCCAGATACCGACTCCAAACCCTGAGTGAGTGCTCCGCAAGGCTCAATGGGTAGGTGTAAACCACTTGCACCGACCAGTGATCCATAACTGGTTCAACAAAGGCCATGGTTTGTGCTATCCTGCCTGTGGGAAGCGCAAATAAAAGATCCCTTGCTGCTAATCGGAAGAGTAGCCCATGTAGTGGCGACAGCGGGTTTCCTCTCAAAATCTGTGTGGTCCTTAACCATATGTCTTGACGCCATATAACCGTAAATAAAATGTGTTGAGTGAGTCGTTAAATAAAACATTTCTTTCTTTCTTCTGAAGACTATGTCAGACTTACAAATGTTTGACATCTAATAACTGTGCTCTAGTAGTGTTATTAAACAAAATAGTTTTACTTTAACTTTATGGATTCTTATTTTTAATAATTATTTTCTATTTAACTTCGCCGTAGCCCATATTTTCGAAGCTATGTTAGGGCTATGAAATCTTAAAACCATTGTAGTCTGTAATATCACTACAGCACACGCCATAGTGACATCATAGCTTATGATGGCTTTACGAATTTGTAGCGCTGAAATAGCTTCGAAAATATGAGCCGTAACTTCAACTAGTGGCGCCCAGTGGTAAAACGCTTGCTCTATGCGCAGTCAGTCTGGGATCGATTCCCATCATTGGGCCCTTTGGACTATTTTCTGTTCCAGCCAGTGCCCCACGACTGGTATGTATTACCCTGTCTTTGGGATGGTGCATATAAAGGATCCCTTGCTGCTAATCGAAAAGAGTAGCCCATGAAGTGGCGACAGTGGGTTTCCTCTCTCAATATCTGGGTGGTTCTTAACCATATGTCTGATGCCATATAACCGTAAATAAAATGTGTTGAGTGCATCGTTAAATAAAACATTTCTTGCTTTCAACTAGTGACATATTCCACCTAAGTATGTTAGTTGACAACCAGCTAACTATTTATAAAACAATCCGAGTTATCTACATGTTATTTATTATCATTATTATTGCAGGTTAACAAAATCTAAGCAGCTGTTAAACACCATCAACCAGAACTTTGGCACTCTTGCCTTTTGTCGTCGCTGGCTGGATCGTCTCGGTCAGACCAAGTACTTGATGGCTTTGAAAAACCTGATGGACGTGGGAATCATTGACCCATACCCTCCACTGTGTGACATTAAGGGCTGCTACACAGCTCAGTGGGAACACACACTCGTCCTGCGCCCCACATGCAAGGAAGTTATAACACGAGGAGACGATTATTGAAACACGTGTGACTGAGACTTAACAATTAAAGCACATCTGATGACACAAATAAGGCTGTTTAAAAAAATTAATGTGCTGGGATCGATTGGTGACCGTGTCAACGCACAATTGTTATTAAGATGGTAGAATTTAGTTGTGATGTACAGATTTATATTATTTGCATTTGGTAATGGAATACTAGTAAATGAATATTCAGTATTCATTGGATTCTTTTTTTTTGTGACTGCAGGGCTTTAGATTGCACCAAAGCAGAGGCAGTAAAGGGTGTGCCCAAAAATAAGTACAAACATGCTAACCTCGAAACATTTCACCTCGAGATCAATGGAATGTTAAGATGTAATTAAATTAAAATAACTGGCAATGCATTTCTGAATATGTACAACTCTTTACCATCCATTATTAACGTTAATGCACTAAAAACAACATGGTGTGCTCAAAACAACCAAAAAGACGTGTGCCTAAATTAGTGAGATTTAAAGCCCTAGGCAGTTTTTAGTTCTTGGACGAAATTCTGGTCAAATTTCAATAACTGATTGTTAATGGCAGATTCAGAAATGGGATCTTGTGCATGTATGTACACCTTATTACTGTCACTAAAAATGCTCCCATTATATTGTCTTTGAATTTGAGGTACCTATCTTTCATACCATTATAACATATTATGTAATACTATTTAATTTTTGTGAAAAATACATGTAAAAATGCAGTTTCAATGACCCTGAAAATCAAAAATGTTTCTAGGGTCTAATTTTTTTTATGTGGGTATAGTGTTCTACCTTTTTTCAGTTGATCATGGATTCACTATGGCACTGATTGGGTTTAGCAGTCAAATTATTCAGCATTTCTTTCTATAAACTGATGTGGCGTATATTACGTTTACCAGACTGTTTGATGTTACATTGGTCTTTAATACCATACAAACTAAAGTGTTTGATATGTACTGAAATATTGGACTACTTTATGTATGTTTAAGAGGTATATTTTAATTGGTTCAAAGGCCTGGTATGTAATGGCCAACCTTTTAATTTTTCTTGAAATCTGAATGTGTTCTGCAAAATGGATGTGATTTTTAATTACTGTTCAATTATAGTTTATAATTTAAAAAAATTCTCATTGTAAAGAACACAAGATGATGTTTTAAAAGTCCTAGGCTTTAGGTTGGGGTTAACTATCTTGAAAATGTATATTTATAACTAATTTTTTTCAATTAATGTGATTTTATGAATATGTAACAATTAAAATGTATATAAAATAGCACAGCATAGTGATTTTGTACAAAATTTGTCAGTTTATGACCTACATCGATATAATTATAAGCAATTCTTACAATTCCAAAGAACAGCATTTATTTAGTTCATAATACACAAATTAATTTCTCATGTTCTTTGGCCCATTTTACATAATGGCGTTCAGTGTATTTTATCGAAGAACATTTAGCCCATATGAATAAATTAAATCGTATAACAGAAAGGTTGTAATTATGAAATTGAACATGGGCTTTTTCGGAATAATATTGTGTAATTTAAACAGGATGAGTAAGATTGTGTTATAAAGTTACCACAGCAAATAAAACTTTTTTAAAATGTGTGCCTTCTGTTTTACCTATGCCCATGTAGTTCATTTCTATCTGAAAGTGCCACAAAGGACATTTCCTCTTCTCTTTGCAAACGCAATATGTCAATGTTTTTATATGTTAGTTTTGTAATTCAGTTTCTAAAATCTTGGTATTTATCGAGAAATAAGAAGATATACCTCTAATTTAACTTGTTCACTTAATAATACACACCATCTGAGATTTCCAAGGTGTTTTTTTGTGTGTGTTTACAAGATTTTATTTGTTAGAAGAAAGCATTTGAGAAGTCAGTCAGCAGATATTAGTATGTAAGGTACAGTCTTATTTTGATGTGTTTTACTGAATAAAATATTAAACTGAATGTGTTTTCACCTTTCACGTTTTCTAGAAAGGAAAGGAATGTTTGCTTAACAACTGAATTACTTATACCCATCATCCATCCTGGGGAATAGGCCATGGACCACAAGTCCTCTGTTACGGAAAAGTTTGTTTTGTTTAACGACACCATTAGAGCACATGGATTTATTAATCATCAGCTATTGGATGTCAAACATTTGGTAATTTTGACAGTCTAAAAGAGAAACCCTACTACATTTTTCCATTAGTAGCAAGGATCGCATACACCACAGCCTCCGATATACCAGTTGTGGTATACTGGCTGGAAAGAGAAATAGCCCAATGAGCCCACCGACAAGGATCGATCCCAGATTAACTGCTTTACCACAGGGCTATGCCTTACCCTGGGTTAAATGTAATGACTTGAATAAAAGAAACTTGTGAAAAATTTAACAAGTCACTAACTTGACATGCAAAATACTTTTAACACTTCTACCAAAGAAATAAAGGTCCAAAATAAATAGTATGTATTTTAATAGATGGACACAAAAATATCCTGAAATTTCATGAATTTGTGAAAGAAGATATTCCAATCTCTTATCTTGTTTTATTCTACCAATACTGCTATGTGAGTAACTGCTGAAACCATTATCGCTAATGTGTGTAATACTGGTTGGTGTTGTTTAGGTATTTCATTCTAAAATGGTTGGAAGAACTTAAAAAAATGCCTCCGAAAAGGCTCAGAATGCATCTACAGCCGTCCTGAGTTTCAAAATTTTCATGAGGGGAATCCCCCCTGCTCAGACTAAACTTTTTCTGGCTATGCCCCCGTTTTAGTATAGAACATTCTTTTAAACAGGTCTCGATAGTACAATAGGTGTTACTGAACATTCATTCAATAGTACACAAACTATTGCCCCTGAAAAAATATACCTCAGAATAAATGCATCTATGAAAAGCACCGATTTTGATAACCAACATTCAAGTTTGCCATCACAAAGTCAAATACTGTTTATTACACAAGTTAAAGCAGTTTTATTTCCTAAGCAATGGATGTTGGGAATAACACAATAACAACACATACTGGTACATACATACATGTATATCAACATGAAACAAAAACAGATTTCAATGACCACAAAAACATCTTTTTACATTGATCTACTGGAGATTTCAAGTTCATTAAACCTATAGACAGATTATAACTGCATGTGAAATTATTATTTACAGCAGTTCACAGTGAACCATCTGAATAATAATAATGTACATTGTATTCATACAGAACATTGGCAAACAAATGCTTGCATGTATGTATATGTATATATATATATTTGATCATACAGGGTTGACAATTTCTATTTTTTGTAATAGATAATTTTGAAGAATTTTTTTTTAATACAGGTGCATGTGCAGGAATTTTAGCAGGGTGCGTGTCTAAACTGGCGAGTATAGTTTATAGGGGGTGGGAAGATGGAGTCATACTCCCCCAGAATATTTTTTTTTTTTTTTTAAAAGAAACAATTTGCTTGAGACCACCAAAACCCATTTTCTGTACATGCACTTGAAATACCATCAAGATTCTACTATAATGTTATGTAATCAATATGAAAGTGACCATATCCTTGTCATCAAACTGGAGGCCATTTTGAAAGGTGGCCTCTTAAGCAAATCGTTGGTTAATTTGTTTGAGATCATCTCACATATAAAAAATTATACTGGACGAAACTTGGGGAAAACTGAAAGTTTTTTAAAACAGGTTCACAAGTATATTAGATATTGTGGGAGAAATTCAGTATTAATGAAATTCCAAGTCAATAACAAAGAATTAATAGAAGTAAATACATGTAATTTGAAAAAAAAATCATTGGTACGTCTATATTGGATACAAGTTTCAAAAAAATAAAATTATACTTCTCCGAGTTTTCATATTTAATGTATTCTTTTGGGTCTGCAAGTCAATATTAGTAAAGTTTACGTTAGTGTATTGAATGGTGTAAGTCAATATTAGTAAAGTTTATGTTAGTGTATTGAATAGTGTACCGTAAGTCAATATTAGTAAAGTTTATGTTAGTGTATTGAATAGTGTAAGTCAATATTAGTAAAGTTTACGTTAGTATATTGAATAGTGTAAGTCAATATTAGTAAAGTTTACGTTAGTGTATTGAATGCTGTTCAAATGAGTAAAACATGTGTCAAATAACCTGTGTAATTGTTTTGACGGCGTAAATTCCGATTAAATGTGAATATTTTCTTTGTATACAGTCTTATAAACAAGTGGGAAAGGAAAAATATGTTCAGGACATAGGTCCCAGATCCTGAAGGCTTCTGGTTATCCAGAGACAGGACCCGGGACAGACATGCTCGTAACCTTAGTTGTATAGGAGCATGTTAAAATATATCGCACTTGGATGCACTCAGGATACAATTTCTTCTGTAGCTCGTTTCCAGACCTGCATATTCTCGGCAGTGGAAAAACCTAGTAACTCACGGTTTGGTATACACAGAGATGTTTTAGTTTCAAAATCACAAAACTTAAAAGTTTGTTTTCGGTTAACATCATCACTAGAGAACATTGATTTGTTAATCTACTGGGTGTCAAACATTTGTTAATATCCAAGATTCCATTTAGACAAAACTAGAAAGATATCATTTATGCCCTTTCCCACAGGCAGGAAAGCACATACAATGACCTTTGGTATGCCAATCACTAGTCATTTTCTTGTTTTTGTTAAAAAAAAAAGTGAAAAGGGAGTTACGAGGTCTTGCCACAGACTTGTATGTCCTCTAGGAATATTCACACCTGCAGTTTAATGTCAGTAATCTTCAATAAAGAAGTATGGGACACGTTATTCCCATTCATCATCTACTTAGTTACACTGTATGTGGCAATGGAATCATTGCTGTTATCTTGTCCATTCTATTCCCTATTCTTGGTCTTGGTTACTTTATGATAGTGTTTGTACTGGTGAAATCATTGCTGATATACTTTGACCATCCTATTTCAAATCATCTTCGCCTGTGTTACTTTGTGATCGTGTTTGTAGTGGAATCATTGCTGATATACTTTGTCCATTCTATTCCCAATCATCTTCGCCTTGGTTACTTTGTGACAATGTTTGTGGAAGTGGAATCATTGCTACTATACTTTGTCCATTCTATTTCCAATCACCATCTGCATGTTAACTTTGTGGTCAACAGTTTTTATAGTTCTGGAATCACTGCCAATATACTTAGTATTCCCAATCATCTTCACCTATGTTACTTTGTGACAGTGTTATAAGTTCTGGAATCATTGCTGATATACTTTGTCCATTCTATTCCCAATCATCTTCGCCTGTGTTACTCTGTGACTGGGACGGTGACATCACTGCCGTTATACTTTGTCCATTCTATTCCCAATCATCTTCGCCTTTGTTACTGTGCGACTGGGATGGTGGCGGTGGAATCATTGCCGATATTTTGTCCATAACGCCAGCCCCACCTTGAGGACCTGCATCCGCTTTATCAGAAGACCCACCACCACCCCCACCGCCGGGTTTCCCAGTGCCAGATATGCCTTTCCTTCTCATCGTTAGAGCACTGAAGAGATCGGACATCAGATCACCACCCCCTCCACCTCCACCGCTTGCAGCAGCACCACTTTTCTCTTCCTTTTTTTTCTTTTTCATTTCTATCTTTCGATCCTTGGCTTTTTTCAGCTTTGCCTTGCCAGCCCCTCCTGCAGCTCTGATGGACTCCAGTAAGCTGTTCCGCCCACCGTCGGGACTGGCCACCGTCGCTGGGACATCATCCGGTGCAGCGGTCGGAGGAGCAGGAGATGGTTCTGGAGGAGGTGGGCCAGGAGGAGGTGGTGGGGGAGGTGCAGACGGTGGGGGAGGGGGAGGTTCTGGAGGAGGAGGGCCAGGAGGGGGTGGTGGGGGAGGAGCGGATCCCGATTCGGATGATGCTGCTGGGCCCGATGGGATATCTGGTTCGGGAATGACCGATGGCAGGTCTGGAATGTTGCTTCCTAGAACTGATGGAGCTATGGATGGGCCTTGGTCGGCACTGAAGGATACGTCATCAGCAACACCTGAAAATAAATAACTTCTAATTAATACACAAAGTTAAAACAAAATATTGCAGCATTTGCTTCATTGTAATATGCAGCTTTATTCATACTATTTACGGAGACGGGACTTTGACAAATCTTTCATGGCTAGCTCCGATACTTGCCAAGTTCGCCAATTGCAAATTTTAAAAACAATTGGCAAACTTTATTTTAATTTGTGAATAAATTTCTTGTAGTAATTGTTATTTTATTAGAAAATACCTGTGCGTTTTTTCAATTTTTGAAGTTTAAATAGATGATGTTCTGATTACCCAGAGCTAGCCCTGTTTTTCTCCTATTAAAGGGCTTAAAATTTAGGAAGTAAAATATGGCCTGCTGTTTGTTTGTTTTTTTAAATAGCAGGACAAAAGAAATAAGGCCTGGTAAGAAAAAATATGGCCGGCTAGAAATAAGATAGCAATTGGCCATGGTACTATTTGGGATAGTGTGTGGAAAACTGGACCTCCGAAATGTAGTTTAGAGCATTATGGAATTCAAATATAACAAAATATATACTAGGTGAGATAATCCTACCTACATCTGTCTCTTTTTTAAAAAAAAGGGGGCGGGATGTAGCGTTAGTAAAACGTTTGCTTGATGCACGGTCTAGGATCGATCCCCGTTGGTGAAACCATTGGGCTATTTCATGTTCCAGCCAGTGCTCCACAACTGGTGTAACAAAGGCCATGGTAAGTAGTATCCTGTCTGTGGGATGGTGCATATAAAAGATCCCTTGCTGCTAATCGAAAAGAGTAACCCATGAAGTGGCGATAGCGGGTTTCCTCTTTCAATATCTGTGTTATCCTTAACCATATGTCTGATGCCATATAACCATAATTAAAGGTGTTGAGTGCATCATTAAATAAAACATTTCTTTCCTTTTTAAAAAAAATTTGCTAGTTTTAGCAAGTGAATTTTTATTTCACCTGCCAGGTCTAAAAAATGAACTGCTTTTCACAGGCCACCATTTCGATTCCTGCATTATCATTACATACCTAAGAGATTAGGTAAAAAGTCTGGCACAGCGATCTCGGGAACTTCTCCTATGTCTGGTATATAGAAGTAGTTCTCGGCCGACTGTTTCTGCAGCTCCTCACGCTGGACAATGGTGGTGGGTGCCTCCGCCATCCCTGCTTCCTCCTCAATGGCTGCTCGAGTCTTAGTCACAACACCAAGCGGGTCCAACATCACATACTTCTTGTACCTGATATAACACAAAGAAGAATTATGATGAAAGACTCTAGTTTTCAAAAACTGTAGCATATTTTTTACTATTAAGAACTATTTTTTTGACAACTGAAATCAGACATTACAAGACTGTATTGTTTAGATTATCTATTTTTGTATCTCCAAAGATTTTCTGCTCATCCCAGTGTGTCTTTTTCATAGTTTTAAAAACACACTGAGAAGTAATGGTTATGGAGACAAGATCTAGTCTATTTTTAAAGTGTATTTAAATCAGACATTATCAGATTTTATTGTTAAGATTATCCATTTCCAAACATCCAAAGTTTTTTTATATTTTTAAAAACAGACTGAGATGTAACGGTTATGGAGACAAGTTGTAGTCTATTTTTGAAGGGTATTTGTGTATTTTAACATCATATACACTTGTTTCACTCTGTCACTCTATCCAAATGTGTTACAGGTTTGTAGATTAAACAGACTTAGTGTCCATTTCCACAGGTTGAAACTAGAGTCTGCAACTTTAATGTGCGTCAAATACAATCTAAATAGTATAATAAAACATTAATACATACATACATACATACATACATAGATATATATATATACAGTAAAGTACTCTTAAAATGAATTAGAAAGGACCATGTTAGTTAGGTCGTTATAGCAGTAGTTCATTGTACACACATTTGCATCGGTTAGTCATTAAAATATGAGGTAAAACGGGACTTTACGATCAGTTTGTTCTATGTAGCAGTTCATTCTAAGCATGTTCATTATAAGTGTGCATTACTGTATATATATATGTACAATATTCATATCTAAAATTTAAAAAATTGGATTCTTTCATTGTTTAAAACAGTACATTGTATAAGACACGTCACATTTAAAATTACTACTCAATCTACTGTTACTCGATACAATCTGATGTGTCTGTAAAATAGGTATATATTTTCAAACTAACACCAATGTACAATGTCATGATGGAGATCTGTAAATTAGTTAAACCTATTTCCCTTGTGGGTCACAGGCATTTCATTCATTCCTACTGAAAAACAAACAGCATGTAATGACATCTACCACACAAACAACCAATGTATTTTTAAGTGTAAGGTCACAAAACCTCTCTAACTAGGGGCCATTCATATCTAAAAGCATTTTCCCCAAGTATACAAAGAGTATGAGCTCTTTTTTTTCACTACCCCCTGCCCTCCCCCCCCCCCCTCCCCACACCATCTCCTAAAAGCAGTTATTACAAAATTTTGATTCTGCAAGGGATATTTTTAGTCTATATTTTGTTTCGTTTCAAAGCAAATGTTGGAATTAACAGCTCCCCACTTCACACACCCCACCCCCAAACAAACAGTTTTTATGTATAAGAAAATGCTGATAATTATGAACAGCCCTTATGAAATACTAAAACCGGTAATTACGGATTTTCCGATGTGTTGAAAAGAAGCAACGAGCTAATGGAAGGAACAACACGGGGCAGCCCGCCTAGACCCTCTTCCCTGTTGGCACCCATTTTGTTCTTCTGCTTCAGGTTGAGATGCACATTGAAAAACTGTAACTTGTCTCGGAGGACCCGGTCATCCACCGGTGGGTGTTTTGACTGGCATCTGTAGTGCGGACGTTTGACCTTGCTCAAGCTGCCTGTGTTCTTAAAAACTGACTGATAATCCTCCAACGAAGTGCTGGCCGGGTACTTGGCACAGGCGAACACTTTCGTTGCTTTTTTGCTGCCTTTGAGCTTATCCACGCAAGCATTTGCACGATTCACCCTGTCATTTATATTCTGTAGTTGGGCTTTGTTCTCTGCCACGCGCTTGTTAATCCGGCTGAAGATGTCATCGGCGACTTTGCTGAGATAATCTAAGCCGTCGGCGATCTGGTTTACCGTCTCCTCTCGTCGTAAGTCTGGTGGAATACCAGGAACATTGAAACCCTGATTACTCATTATCGTCATTGATGCTGGTTACGTTAAACCAATGGAAAAGATATCCTTCAAGTTGTATTATGTACTGGTAGAATGAATGTTAAACATATTCTAGAATCTGCAAGAGAGATAGATTGTTATAAATTAATCACATGATCATGAAAAAAGGTTTTATATAGAAATAAATAAGGTATGGCATAATATATTTGACCAACATATCTTGTCCGATTTATAATTTTGTTATCTTAAAACCAAAGTATTCTAAACAACCAAAAACTGTCCCAATTTACTCCCAGATTCTGTATAAGCATGCTGTGGTTACATCACATTTTGTTCACAAAGGAGTTTAAAACTTTGTTTTTGTTTAATGACATCAGTAGGGTAAATTAATTTATTAATCATCGGCTAAAACATTTCGTAACCCGTAGTCTTAGAGGAAACCCATTACATTTTTCCAATAGCAGCAAGGGATCTTTTAAATTTGTATATGCACTTTCTTATAGATAGGACAGTACATACCATGGTCTTTTATTAACCAATCATGATGCACTGGTTGATTTGACATTGAGAAACAACAAAAGTAGGCAAGATGGCAATGTTTTGTAAATTTGTTGTTAGATGACACAATAATGAGTTTAAATGCACTGTAATAACAATACACTGTAGCCCCCCCCCACCCCCATCCCCACCCCACCCCCATCCCCACTTTGTTGTTAAAGAGACGATTTTCTGTAGTTCGAGAATACCTGTTGACAGATTCGACTCGAATTTCGAGTTGGTCAACACACCACCCCCAACATAGACATTTACAGCACGTTTTTTACCTAATCATGTCAATATCATTGTTAATCCGCCGCACAACTATAGAAGTAAAGAAGGTATTTAATAAACAAACATAATTAAATCTATAATATATTTGTCTTGATATTTAAAATGCGTAAAATGTGCTTTAAAGTTTCACCTTTTCGTGAAAAATGACGCCCATCTTCCTCCAAATCATGTGACTTTATCATCACGTGACAAAGTATAAATATTATTTTGCGTTCGGATATTTTCGTAGACATTCGCTATTTATCGGAAACTAAAACTCGTTCTGAAATTCTTGTAGCAACTTGAAGTTGTGCACAGGTATCACTAAACAAAAATAAAATTTGTTTTGTTTAACAAAACCACTAGAGCACATGTATTTATCAATCATCGGCTATTGGATGTCAAACATTTGGTAATTTTCATTAGTAGCAAGGGGATTTATTTAATTTCATTTTAACTGATTTTCGTGCTTTCCAATTTCAAGTCGTGGTTAGGCCATCGGTCTACAGGCTGGTAGGTACTGGGTTCGGATCCCAGTCGAGGCATGGGATTTTTAATCCAGATACCGACTCCAAACCCTGAGTGAGTGCTCTGCAAGGCTCAATGGGTAGGTGTAAAACCACTTGCACCTACCAGTGATCCATAACTGGTTCAACAAAGGCCATGGTTTGTGCTATCCTGCCTGTGGGAAGCGCAAATAAAAGATCCCTTGCTGCCTGTCGCCAGTTTTTATTTTTATTTAAAATGTTTTATAATGCTAATACGGAAACTTGACGATACAACCACAGGGCTACGTCCAACCTATAAAGTTATAAATACTGGAGTAAAGCGGTCTAAACTTTATTGAAGATATATATTGGTATACAGAACAATAGAAGTATTCTTTAAAATGTCTTTTATATCTAGGTACTTTGCCAGGCCTACGTATTTCCTCGATTACATGTCTCCCTCCACCCTCCCCAGAGCGGATCCAGGATTTTGTAAAGGGGGTGGTCAAACAATTCTCAAAAGGACCTGTATGTTTGAGTTCGCCGGAGAGAAATGAGCCGATCTCCCAAAGGGAGTAAGGGGTTTGGAAGCATGCTTTACGGCAATCTGATTAAACGTAGCTCTACTGGTCTAGTAATTAACCAGGGGAGCTAATTTTTTTATCAGATTTGCTTTACGGAATTTTTTTAAATAAAGATGCCCAGACACGTTTTCAGTGCAATTTAGTGGTGTATGCTATATTGTGGATGAAGAATTGTAAAACAAAAAGTAAATAAAAAATGGCATTTCAAATAGGTAGGGGGGGGGGGGGGGGGGGGGGGTCACGGGAACGAGTAGCCCGAAAAGCGTCTCCCCCCCCCCCTCTCTCTCTCTCTCTCTCTCTCTCTCCCTCTCTCTCTCTCTCTCTCTCTCTCTGTCTCTCTCCCCTCCAATATAAATCACTACCTACACCAATGCAGTTTAGTACACATGCATACATGCACTGTTATACTCAGAGCTACTACCTACTAGTAATAGCCAATATTTGTAAATCAACATATAATGCATGCCTAGCAACCCCCAACAACCAATAATCTAAAAATAAGCTACATATTTTTATCGACCCGAACATGTCCGAACATGAGCTCGACATTCAGACTTGTAAGACGAAATTAGCAATATGACGATTTAGACGCGGATCTCTATATAACCAGCTTGGAGATTCAACATTTTCAGTGCTGGTACAGGTAAGAACCCTTTACTGCATAACAAATACACATAAATAATCCGAAATAAACACGTTAGGGTTTTTGCAGCACGTATTTGTAGTACCCTAATGCATTAATATACTGGCTTTTGTGGGCGGGGCTCAGTTATCGCCTACATTGCTATTATGGTTGGATATCAGACGTGTGTGTTGTGGTTTTGTGTGTGTGTGTGTGTGTGTGTGTGTGTGTGTGTGTGTGTGCGTGCGCTCGCTTTCGCGCGCGCGTGTGTGTGTGTGTGTGAGAGAGAGAGAGAGAGAGAGAGAGAGAGAGAGAGAGAGAGAGAGAGAGCCTTCTTCCTTCTTGATAGCATACCAGTGTATTCACAAGCTGTTGTACACATACATACACACATACACATACACATACACATACACACACACATACATACATACAACCTTGACATACATACAATATATATATTCATACAGCAATACTACATATATACATACATACGAGTGTGCGTGCTTGCGTGCGTGCATGCATGCATACATATATACATACATATATATATATATTCATACATCAATACATACATACATACATACGTGTGTGCGTACGTCCATACATACATACATACATACATGGAAGTCTCACTAGCTCAAAAGGTATCGTGGCAAGTCTACAAGTTCCGGTCGATTCGATGCCATAGGTTCGAGTCCCAGCGACGGCATGGGACAATCTGTGAGACCAGAAAGGATTATATTATCCCATGCGCCAGTGCGTTAATATCTATGTATATAATAGTCAGCCTCGACATACATACAATATACAGATATTCATACATCAATACATACTAGCCAGTGCCAGGTTTGCCTACTGTGTCATGCATGTAAGCGGGATCGACCGTGTAGCTTTTTATGGATGTCTGGGTCGCTCAGAACGCATTGTGGCAAGTCTGTAAATTGTGGGCCATTCGTTGCCATAGACTCGAGTCCCAGCAACGGCATGGGACAATTTGTGAGGACAGAAATGATTTAATTATCCCATGCGCCAGTGCGTTAATATATATTAATGTAATAGTCAACCTCGACATACTCACAATATATAGATATTCATACATCAATACATACATACATACATACATGCACGCACTACCTATATACGCTCACACATACATGAGTACACACACACACACACAGAGAGAGAGAGAGAGAGAGAGAGAGAGAGAGAGAGAGAGAGAGAGAGAGAGGGAGAGAGACACACACACACTGGCATAGGTACAAAGGGCCGTACCTAGTGGCGTGTGTGTGTGTGTGTGTGTGTGTGTGTGGGTGCTGACAAGGTTGCCACCATCCATAAATCTAAGAAAAGGTGTTTTTTTTAAAATGTAAAATAGTAATTTTCGTTCCTTTGGAGAAGACCCTTATTACTGTGACCAGATTCTGTTTTACTGTCCACCCCTTTCAAGGTATCTTGGTATAGGTACGGCACCTTGTCTATTTTTACTTTTAGCATGGATTGATAAAACAATGTTAATGGTTTTCATATGAAAAAAATAATATATTTTTAATTAAAGAAAATATATCAAGCAAAAACTAATTAAGGTACTGAAGATGCTCTTGCTTTTGCTGACATTGATGATGGTGATGAATGATGATGATGATGATGACGATGACAACAAAGATAAATGATGACGATGATGTACGTAGCTCGAGTGTCCTTCAATAAGGCTAGATGGCTCTCGAACTAAATGGTGATGATGATGGTGATGAGGATAATGATACTAATGTTGATGATCATGATTAATATTAGTATTTATGTGTTTTTGCTTTTTAGGTCAAGCAACATGCGCGGAGTAAAACGAAAAGCAAGTCGGTTTTCTCCTTACGAACGTCCGTCTAAGATGAAGAAAAATGACACAATAGATACTATTTCAAACAAACTTAGTCTTTTAAAGACTGTCTCAAAAGCACCTATGGCGCCGCTGAAATTCCCAAATCTCAGAAGAAAACGTACGTCCACCAAAATGGACAAAGATGATTCCACCTCAGGACCAACTCCGCCAAAAAGGACAGCGTTAAAAAGGAAGAGGACAGCCGAAGATGTAAAGGTAGATGATGCGTCAGGTTTACCTTTGCCAAACTGGCCGACTTTGAAAAGAAGGCGGACAACTAAAGAAATGGCAGACGACACAAAACAAACAGCTGGTAGGGCTCCTCCCGGACTTCGAAGAGCACCGACGATGCCACTTCCGGAAAAAGAATCTCCATCTTCTGAGATAAAAACCACGAAAAGCCTATCAAAGAAACGCTCTTCGTTGGCCAAAAAGGTTTCAAAGAAATGTAAGAGTGATAGTAGCCAATGAAAAAGTATCAGAAAAAAAAGTATCTTGAAGAAAGTAATATTGGTGGCCTGAACACCGAGAGTATATTAAATGTTCTTTTATGTGTCAATGTTGTTTGTTATAAAATTCAGTGTGAACCTAAAAAAAGAAAGAGTTAAAGTTTGTTTTGTTTAACGACACCACTAGAGCACATTGATTTATTAATCATCGGCTATTGGATGTCAAACATTTGTGCATTAGTAGCAAGGGATCTTTTATATGCAGCATCACACAGACGGGGTAGCACATACCATGGCCTTTGTTATACTAATCGTGGTGTATTGGCTGGAATGAAAAATAGGTCAATGGGCCCACCGATGGGGATCGATCCCAGACCGACCGCGCATCGAGCGAGGGCTTTACCACTGGGCCACGTCCCGCCCCGGCAGTGTGACCCTAGTACAATTATTAAAGCATATAGTATTTTCACTAAGTATTCATTTTGTTGGGTCAATGTGATGCCGACTCCTGTTTTAAAATGTAAAATAATTTGGGGACGAGGTTGATTAATTCACTGAAAAATCTTAATAACATTAATTGACACTGATAACAATTTTAGTACATGTATCTTAAAGACAGCTACAACATTCGAGTGTGTTATTTTCCTGGCACTGAACATAGCAGGCTTATTGCAATATTTGTATGTATACACTGGTTAAGGGGGACCTTTCCCAATACGAACCTAAATATAAAAACTAGTTATAATAATAATAATAACAACAACAACAAAATGATATATAAGTACAGTAACGTTTTCAAAACAATTGTCTAATTTTTATTTATAAAGTAGAATGCAGCTACTTTTCTTATCTTTTTTTAAAATTATTATTATTAGTTTGGGTTTTTTAAATATTGATTTTCTATTTACTAGCCTATTAATTACCAAACCAAACAAACGTAAATTATATAAATAAAAAATTCAATAAAATTGGTCAAAGTCGGTCATCATGGCAGGGAAAAGGAAAAATGGATGGGAGATTATTCATATAATAAGTGGCAGCGTTATATAATTTTAGCGTTACAAAACGTTACATTGGGATGTGTGTATAAAATAAAAAGAAGCAAAAGGGGGTTGTGTGTGTGTGTGTGGGGGGGGGGGGGGTCGAGTCATGCTACCACAGAAAATACCCTACAAAAAGGGAAAATTCCCCACCCCTTGAACACGTGTCTGTTTTTGATGAGTAGTATCTGCAGAAAAGAAAAATCGTAACCAAACAACGTGTGTTGTTTTCAAAAATAAAAAATATTAAAGTTAGGCCAACTAAGTGATTGTTTTTTCCCCGAATTTGTAAAGGTAGAAGACCACAGTTATTTGTGAATCTTCAGCTGAGATTTATGCATAGCAGCTCATTACATCCCTAATGCCTACCTATGGTTTAAAAATAAAGAAAGATACATGTATTTTTAGTCTCAAGGAAATTACAAAAAGGGTCATAATTATAAAGAGAACTTATTTTAAATATTTTTAGTTAAATGTTTGTTACTTTCATCATAATGTGTCCAAACTGCATGATTTTGGGTGCATTTTTGACAGTGTTCACACACATACAAACTACTCCTAAGCGGGAGTTGGCGGATATCACACATATATTTATGGAAACTTTGCTCATCAAACCTTACAAAACCCCTCATTTGAATAAAGGTTTAGCTATTCAAATTTTCACAAAATCAGCTTGTTTGAAAATTACCCCAAATGATCGCGCCCCGCTTTTGTCACAAGCAAAACCCGGTGTATGAAAACCAAGCCTCATTATTGCTAAACCGATCGCACCGCTGGTGACAAGCCAATTGCCTTTTTTTTTAAAATAACTCCCTGGCTATCACTATGGTTAAGAATTTACTTCATATTCCAAATAATTAGCCTTCAAACATGGATCTGTGCAAAAGCAACAAGCGAACTCTTAGCGCGCCAGGGTACACAAGGGAGCTCATTGTATACCTCTACCAAAATAAAACTGTGTGTTGAATACATGTACAGAATGTTTTAGAACATCTAGTTGTACAAAAAAAATATGGAGGGCGGGGAGGAGGTGGGAGGCTACACATTTCTGAAGCCTAGATACGTCCTTGTTATCTTTTGATTATTTGTAACGATTTGGTAATCACATCATTCGTGAACTCGCCTTTGTTTAACACCCGATAGGCGATACATTTATTATAGGAGCCAGGTCGATTAGTTTACAGCAAAGTACACTTATAACGAACATGCTTAGAACGAACTACTGCATAGAACGAACTGATCGTAAAGTCCCGTTTTAGCTCCCTATATATATTAATGACCAACTTATGACCAACGTATGCACATGTGTACAACGAACTACTGCTATAACGAACTATCATGGTTTCTTCCGGTTCGTTGTAAGAGTACTTGTTAGAGAGTCGGGAAGGTTTGGACATTGATTCTTATGTAAAAATATGTGTAGATTTCAGAACTGCAATTCTTACTCGCCTAAACCGGGTATTTGCTTACTTTTAATGGTACGTCATATTTTTGTCGATCTCTTGCTACCCTAAAATAGCAGTTCACGGGACAGACATCAAATTTCAGTTAAAGGGGAAATTAAACTATTTTAAAATGTTTTTCGTGACGCTTAATATCTAAGAGTTCCATTTTGATTTGCTAGATTTTCATAATTGGCAAATTCCACCTACATTTTCATGCTGTGAATTACACAAATCATTGTTTCTTTTATTTCTTTCAACCAATATTGATCAATATTGATCATATTATTACTCTAATTTATAGATGGAGAGATGCTTCCTGGTTAAAATTTCAGATAAGAATTTAACAATGGATTGACTACGTTTTGGAGCATGGTTTATTAAAAATGGGTACCCATACTAAAGTTTGTTTTGTTTAACGACACCACTGAATCACATTGATTAATTTTTCATCGGCTATTGGATGTCAAACATTTGGTAATTCTGACTCGTGGTCATCAGAGGAAACCCGCTACATGTTTCCTAATGCAGCGAGGGATCTTTTTATATGCACTTTTCAACAGACAGGAAACACATACCACGGCCTTTGTTCAGTTGTGGTGCACTAGCAGAAACGAGAAAAAACCCCACAATCAGTCAAATGGATCCACCGAGGTGGTTCGATCCTGCGACGCAAGCGAGCACTCAACCAACTGAGCGTGGGTACCTACACTCACCATAACAATACAGGCCCGTAGGAACCGGGGGGGGGGGGGGGGGGGGGGGGGGGGGGGGGGGGGGGGGGGCGGGACAAATTAATGTTTGCCTTTGTAACCAAAATCTGAGTAATTTAACATGATCAATATTCATCAATATTGATCTAAATTGTGTTTTTTAAAGAAACAATGATTTATGTAAGTTACACCATATTATATACTCTTCAAAAAAAGAAACGCAAAAGGGTATAAATGGGTTATAACTCCGATTTTATGTTTCCTACCGGTTCATGCTTTGTGAATATAAGGTCATTGCATGTCCCAAACACATTCCCACGGTTACATTCGATAAAACGCAGCTACTGTACAATAAAGTTCCAAAATGTGAATATTCGCAAAAACGCAGCCACGTGCAAACCATGTCACCACTGCACGTGCGTTGTCTGCACGTGCAACATGAACACCGACAGTATAAAAGTGCAGGGTGTTCGCTTGCCTGGCCTCTGTATCTGGCCGACAGTTGACAATCCAGGACATGCCACGTCTCAGTGAACCGCAGAGAAACAATGCCATCGGCCGACTGGACGCAGGCGAATCCAGAACGGCCGTTGCCAGGGCATTCCATGTGTCCCCAAGCACCATCTCCAGACTGTGGGACCGTTACCAGCAACATGGATCAACACGTGACCTCCCTAGATCCGGTCGACCACGGGTCACTACCCCCGGGCAGGACCGCTACATCCGGGTACGCCACCTTCGGGAACGATTGACTACTGCCACTTCCACAGCCGCAGCAATACCAGGTTTGCGCAGGATATCCGACCAGACCGTACGGAAACCGCCTACGTGAGGTAGGAATTCGTGCCAGACGTCCAGTTCGAGGTGTCATCTTAACACCACAACACCGTCGACTCCGACTGCAGTGGTGCCAGATTCATCGACAATGGCCTCAACTGCGATGGAGACAGGTGTGGTTCAGTGACGAGTCCCGATTTCTGCTCGGACGTCATGATGGAAGATGTCGCGTGTATAGGCGTCGTGGTGAACGTTATGCGGCAAACTGCGTGCAGGAAGTGGACAGATTCGGCGGGGGTAGTGTCATGGTGTGGGCAGCCATCTCACACACTGGCAGAACTGACCTGGTCCACGTGCAGGGCAACCTGAATGCACAGGGCTACATTGACCAGATCCTCCGGCCACACATCGTTCCAGTTATGGCCAACGCCAACGCAGTGTTCCAACATGACAACGCCAGGCCTCACACAGCACATCTCACAACGGCTTTCCTACAGAACAACAACATTAATGTCCTTCCTTGGCCATCGATATCACCGGATTTGAACCTAATTGAGCATCTATGGGACGAGTTGGACCGACGCCTCCGACAGCGACAACCACAGCCCCAGACCCTGCCCGAGCTGGCAGCAGCCTTGCAGGCCGAGTGGGCCACCATCCCCCGGGACGTCATCCGTACTCTGGTTGCTTCAATGGGCAGGCGGTGCCAGGCAGTTGTCAACACACGCGGAAGCCACACCCGGTATTGACTCAAGATGACCTTGACCTTGGTGGTGTGTCCTATCACTTACTCACAATGGACTAGAGTGAATTGTGAACAATCCTGCAACATTTGGTAATTATCGGACTCACCATTCAATAATTAAATCAATTCTCCAAATGTTACGACAATGTGGTTTTGCGTTTCTTCTTTTGAAGAGTATATATTCAGAAACAATTACCTTCATCTGATATTGAAAATGTAGGTGAATTGATCAATTTTGAGAATCCAGCAAATCAAAATGGAACGCTTGGACCTTTAACGAGTCCCTATAACTGAAATTTGGTGTCTATCCCGTGGATCACGACTGATATATCAAAGGCCGTGGTATGTGTTATTCTGCCTGTACATTATACAAGACCCCTTGCTACTAATGGAAAAATGTAGCGGGTTTCCTCTCTACGAATGTTTGACATTCAACAGCTGATGATTAATAAATCAATGGGCTCTAGTGTTCTCGTTAAAAAACAAAACCCATCTACATCTAACCTGTTTTTTGGGTAGCAGCAGATCGACAAAAAATTGACTTTGACGTAGGCGTACCATTAAAAGTATGCAAATACCCAGTTAACGTACAGGTTTAGACAAGATTTATTATCTACACATATCAGGCCCGTAGCCAGCATTACGAGTGGGAAGGTTTGACTAAGTACTTACCGGGGCCTTTTGGATATGATGTTGATTGAAAAAACAACTTTGTATGGAGTTCCAGGGGCATGCCTCCCCAGGAAATTTCAAATCTCTGAAAGCCTAAAACGCGCTTTCCTTACATCTGGAAGTTAAAAAATTATCTTTCAAAACAACTATTTTCAACTATATTGTAGACTGTATTTTATTAAATGTTTTTCAAGATAATAAAATTCTAGCAGGAGTTAAAGGTAATGACCCGAGGTAGGCTATATGTTAAAAGGTACGTGTACCTCAGAACTATGATCAATTTCTTTAATAATGAACATATTTATGAAAAACAATTGTATCATCACTAATCACCGCCAACACCTGCAGCCCCTGTTAAGAGTACAGGTGTAGTCCTCAAACGTTTTCAGCAAAAGGTATTGCATAAGGTACTGCATCCCATTTCATTTCTGTCTCTGACGCGTCATATCATCAAAATGGCATCTACACGTTGGCCATAAAACATTTTGAAATACTTGGAAATTACATTCAAGACAGTATGCACCATTTTCTAATTGGCGGGACATTTGTAAATTCGATAGCACCAAAACCAACCCTCGCCCGCTACCGCTACCCTGGTCGGGCTGTTTGTGCTCCATTGCACATGCCAGCGCGGGTGACCCCCTCTCCCACCCACCTCATACCTTTTCCTGTCCTGGGCGGAGGAGCCGGCGAATGTCGACACCTGCGCCCATCACAGGCATGTGCTACAACAGCTTGTTCTGAATGTGCACGTTAATACCTATGATCTGACCTGACCTAACAGGATTACCTTCTGTTAACCTTTTATTTTTAACTTTGGTTGATAAATCAATAGAAGGTGAACTGCTGTCATTGTCATGTGATTATTGATGTTACGAGGTCATCAATATAGCAGAAAGTACAACTGAAATCTTTTGCTACATGTAGGTTCCTTTTTTTTTCTTCTTTTTTTTCTTTTTTTTTTGTACCAGATTAGTTGGAAATTCTTAATTATGTACACTGCAGCTTTGGTAAGGAGATTGCTAAATGATGAAGACAAGCAAACATCGTTTTATTGGAAAGTTGCAAAAGGTACAGTCAAATATTTGTGCAATATCAGAGAGAGAGAGAGAGAGAGAGAGAGAGAGAGAGAGAGAGAGAGAGAGAGAGAGAGAGAGAGAGAGAGAGAGAGAGAGAGAGAGAGAGAGAGACACACACACACACAAAAGTGGACCCCCCCCAAACCCCCCTTACATACAGGCTTGAATATTTTAACATAAGAATCAATGTTACAAACCTTCCTGACACACCGACAGAGATAAATCGACCTGGTACCAGTGGCAGATCCAGGGAACTTTAGGGGAGGTTTGGAGAGGGATCGTAAAAAATTAAAAATTAATATGTAATAAAATTATAACTGTCGCAAAATTTAAGGGGGACGGTCCCCTGCCCCGCCTAGATCCGCCTATGTATATAAACCATCGCTGCTGCTGCCCCCCCCCCCCCCCCCCACGCTTCCTACGCCAGTGTCCTGTGAAAGTAAGAATTCTCATTCGGCCTGACTAGGATAAAGCCGATATCCTACGTCATTAATTAGTTATTATCTTTATCCTACAGACCATAAAAATTAAGAGGAATAGCTATTATTTCTGTTATTTCAGCTACGTTGTACGATGACCTAGAGGTCAAAAGAGCGATTTTGTAATGTAGCTATGCTTGTGACGTCACATAAGTGACGTCAAAAGTCATAATCTGTTAGTATACGTTTATCACTTTGCTTTATTAGTTGACCGATAAAAACAGTGTTTGCAGGATAAAAGAAGTTCTGTTTTTATCAGATATCGCGTCATAATCTTTATGACGTCATGTGTATTGACAACTCGGTGTAAGAATGTTAAATATTTAGATATGGATGATGTATGTGTGCAGGTAAGAGAGCAATTTCTTTTAATATAAATAATTAGTTGCTAGTATTAATTGTGTAAATATGAGTTGGACATTCTACAAGAATGGTCGCCCGGGGTTATATCACAGAAAGGTGGAAAAACATTTGTACACCAACCAGTTTAACAGATTAAGCTTTACTAATGATTGTTTCACAATTTCATTATGGAAAATATTGATCTATATAGTCCTTCCCACAGGGAACGCCTTTTTCATACTATGAAATTTACTACAAGATATTTATTTCTGAGCCGATTGATTTCTAAATTGCACACAAAAATAGTATGTTTTGTTGTTGTTTCCAAAACACTTTTATTTTTATTTTTATGTCAAACCAAACTGAAATTATTTACAAAAAAACCCTACATTTTTGTAGGAGGATGGGACGGACTATAGTATACATGTAGAGGTTTCTTTGCTGATAGCGGGAGGATTTTCTTTCTTTTATTTTGACCAAATGTGCTGAGGTGTCGTGGAACAAACATTCCTCTCCCAGTTTTCGCTTTTTACTATTTCTTGGGTCTGGATTAATGTTGTGAATCGGATAGTTTTCTCAACTACCGAGAGGAGGGTGTCGCTCATTGAGAGAGTTGGCTTGAAGTGCGACGGGTTACAGTATCGATCGCCATTGATGGCTTAGAGTGTTTTTACGTCCTAACCATTGACCCTCGACTGTGAAATGAGCTGCTCTCTCTGTGGAAGAATGCATAAAGTTTCTTTTGTGGAATGGCCTGGTTGCAGTGTGGCAGCGGGGTCCAATCTCTCTCTCTCTCTCTCTCTCTCTCTCTCTCTCTCTCTCCTCTCTCTCTCTCTCTCTCTCTCTCTCTCTCTCTCTCTCTCTCTCTCTGTGTGTGTGTGTGTTTTTAAACAATATTTATTCATTTAAAATAAATGAAATGGATCGGCAAACAGGCTGTAGGCTTATGTATATGCCTCTAATTTGACATAATACATTAATTGAAATAAATGATGAACATGAAAGATAACATTACATAAATAACATTTCAGCCATTGCATACAAACTACAAATACTTTGTTAGATATAGAACTCGCATTCGTAAATATACATGAGCTACATGTGTAAACAATATATAATACAAATTGTGTGTGTGTGTGTCTGTCTGTCTCTTTTTCACGAGTAGTGTAATGTTTGTCTAGCATTATAGGGTCTATCCTGAGTTTTTTATTTGTTCACCAAATCGTACGTACAAAAATATTTGACACCAAAAAACTTGGTTATAGAAATATTTATACTCGAAGAAAATATACCGAGTAAGTCAGTTGTAATTGTAATAATGAATAATAATGTAATAATTTGGCGAAAATGGCTACAAATTCAGGATAGTCCAGATCATTTTGTCTAGAATTTTAAAGATGTTCTTTTGGTGTGTTTTTAATTACTGCAGTTTCCCCATATATTATATAGATGATAAAGTGACATTGGAAACTACACAGCGAAAGAGCAGTGGCACCCTCTATCAAGATGGCGGCAGTAAGTATAACATTTTCTTATAAGTAATGTTGGAGATCGATTTAACGATATCTGATTGGCTAACCGGTCTCGGTTGTGTCGTGGTTAAGCCATCGGACATAAAGCTGGTAGGTACAGGGTTCGCGACCCGGTATCGGCTTCCACCCAGAGCGAGTTTTAACGTCTTTATGGGTAGGTATAACGCCACTACACTCTCTTCTCTCTCACTAACCACTAACTCACTGTTCTAGACAGACAGCCCAGATAGCTGAGGTGTGTGCCCAGGACATCATGTCTGAATCTTAATAAACACAAAAATACGTTGAAATGAAATGAAATGCTTGGCTAGCTATTCCACCATAGGCGTAAAAAGGATTTTATATGGGGGGGGGGGGGGAGACGTGAAAGGCAAATATATAAGATGGGGGGAAAGGTGTCATTGTCATTTTCTATTTGGCGTTAATCCTACGGGACCTTTGCAAATTCCATAGCACCATAATCAACTCTCACCCGATACCGACATTGGTCGGGCTGCTTGTGCTCCCGTGCGGGCGACCATCTCTCGCATCCACCCCAAACCTGTTCCAGTCCTGGACAGAAGAGCCGGCGAAAGTCGACACCTGCACCCACGACAGGCTTGTTCTACAACAGCTGGTCAAAGGCGTGTGGTATGTGCTTTCCTGTCTGTGGGAAAGTGCATCTAAAAAGGTCCCTTGCTGCGTTAGGAAACATTTTGCGGGTTTCCTCTGATGACTACGAGTCAGAATTACCAAATATTTGACATTCAATAGCCGATGATTAATTAATCAATGTGCTCTAGTTGTGTCGTTAAACAAAACAAACTTTCAACTTTCAATTAAAAAACTAGTAGTGAGGAAAATAGTACCTAATGGACACGAACATATCCTCAAAAAAGAAAAGAAAAAAGTTTCAAATAAATTTTATTTATATATAATATGTGTGTGCGCGCGCGCACGCACGCACGCACGCACGCACGCACAAATAGCGTGGCGCACATGAGTGCTCCTGGACGTTTTTTGTTGCTTTTTAAACTTACAATTTTGAATCTGTTTTTCACTGAATGTGGCAAACATCCATATAGTAATGAATGTGAAATATAAAAATTACATTTCCCGTACTTTTTAACCAATTCCAAATTCAGTATATTTATCGTTGTGTTTTTTTTTTTTGGGGGGGGGTGGTTTTTAAAATTATTTTTGGGGGGGGATAGGAGGGGTACCCGATATACCACACTACTCGAGGCATTGTATTATTGTATATATGCCTCTCTATATTATAATTTATATACATGTACTTATGTTATTTATCCTTTGATAGTCTCCTGTAAATCCTGTCCTATCTTGTCATGTAAAGCATTGTTGTCCATGTTTCCCCATATGCCGTTCGACATGAGGCGAAATGCCAAGGGAATTTTGGGGGAGGTTTGGAAGGTATGAAACCAAACCAGATCTTACCTTCCAGTAATTCCGTGCGTACGAAAACAACTACAGTGGCGGATCCAGAAAATCCATTTGGGTGGGGTGGGGGGTGGGGGTGGGGGGGGGGGGGGGTGACATGAGGCGGGATCAAAATTAATATATAATAAAATTATAAATGTCGCAACATTATGGGGGGGGGGGGCTCGGGCCCCTGCCCCCTAGATCCGCCTCTGAACTATATATCAGGAGGAACATCAACCATTTAACAGTGACTGCTGTGTAGAGAGTCATTTTGCAAATTTAAAAATATTGTTTTGTTTAACGACACCACCAGAGCACATTGATTAATTGGCTATTGGATGTCAAGCATTTGGTAAATCTGACACATAGTCATCAGAGGAAACCCGCTACATTTTTTCCTAATGCAGCAAGGGATCTTTTAAATGCACTTTCCCACAGACAGGAAAGCACATACCGCGGCCTTTGTCCAGTTGTGGTGCACTGGTTGGAACGAAAAAAACAACCCAATCAGCTGAATGGATCCATCCAGGTGGCTCGATCCTGCGACGCAAGCACCTCAAGCGAGCACTCAACCTACTGAGCTAAATTCCGCACCCTTTTGCAATAAATTGCCAACATTATTTTGGGCTATTTCTCGTCTCAGCCAGTGCACCACGACTGGTATACAAAAGGCTGTGGTATGTGCTATCCTGTCTATGAGATGGTGCATATAAAAGATCCCTTGCTGCTAATCGAAAAGAGTAGCCCATGAAGTGGCGACAGCGGGTTTCCTTTCTTGATAACTGTGTGGTCCTTAACCATATGTCCGACGACATATAACCGTAAATAAAATATGTTGAGCGCGTTGTTAAATAAAACATTTCCTTCCTATATCTTAATATGTAATTTTAGTCGCCAGAAAGGCTCTCTTAGTCGAAAACGTCTTACATTGGCTGCAAACTTAGAAGTCGCTTTAATAAAACGAATATTACAAAAATCAACTTTAAATGGACGAGTCCCAAAAACATTAAAAAAAAAAAAAAATCACAGTATTGCAATTTTATTGAAAAACCGAACTGTGGATGAGATTTAGCTTAATCGGTGGTGCGCCCGCCTGATATGATTGGGATGTAGGATCGAACGCCGTGGGGGACCTTTTGTTTTTCCCGTCTCAGCTAGTTCCCCACGACTGGTATATCAAAGGTCGTGGTATGTATTGTCTTGTCTGTAGAAAGGTGTATATAAGAACCTCTGCCGCTAAAGGGAACATTAATAAGAGCGTGTTTTAGCTAAAGACCTTGTTAGAAATATCAAATGTTGGACATCCAATAGCCGATGATTAGTGTGTTCAAGTGGTGTCGTTAAACAAAACAAACTTTAAAGAAATTAATTTTAAATTGTCTTAGATTGAAAACGCGTTTAATTATTATGCTTCTTTCTTTTTTTAACATCTTTTCTTTTTCTTTTAAATTAGGCCCCTGTAACAGTGAAAACGAAACGCGAAAACATAGACGATACTAAATTCCAACAAGGAGCTACCATATCAAGTGAGCATTCATACCTCAAGAAATATGTTGTTTGGAATCCCTGGAGAGTTGCCATTAAAGCAGTTCGACCCAAAAACAAGTCCAGAAATTGGCGACACCGAAAAAATGGCATCGGGTACATGAACAGAGGTCTTTACACACCTGTTAAAGACACGTGTTCAATGTTCGAACTTGGAGTGATGGTTCCAAAGAGCAACAAGATATACGCAGTGTATTACAAAATTACCCGCCGCGGCTTTAAGAACAGTATCTATTCTTTCATGATGAAGGACACAGAGGTGGCGAAGGAAGTGGATCTGATCGTGAAACGACGGGGCACCATCTGGATTAGGCGGGGATTTTTAAACATATCCGGCAAACTGATGTTCAAGATCATACGCGAGTACGTCCGAACGAATTACAATTATGCATGGCGAAGCCGAGATCCCAAGACGGGCGTTCACAGATTCGTGAAGAAAGGTAAAGGATTTCTTATCTCTGGCAACGTCTTTCTACGTACTAACAGCGTAACAGCGCCGAACGCTGAGCCTGTTACAGAAGAAGATCATGACCCAGCAGAGCCTCAGAAGGAGTCATCGAGCGCAGACGAAAACTCGCGCCCCCCTAGCGAGAACGCATTTGACGCAAACGAGAACGCACCCGCAGGCGTAGGGAATGCGTCATCGCTTCGTACGGCAAACGGAAATGAAATAAACGAGTACATGACGTCAAGTTGTCCAGCATGGAAAGACGACAGAAATGTAGCTACGCTGTCGGGTTCGCACACAACGACGGAAAGCGACTACACTGCTGATTCCATAGCTAATTCCAAGGAGGAGACAATGTTCATAAAGCCGACGTATGATGTCAACGCGAATGCACCCTCAACGCTGAACGTGGACCCGCCGTCAGGTCGGGCGTCAGCAGTAGACACGTCGTCGAGAACAATGGCAGAAAGCGACTACTCTCTGTATTCGGCCATCTCCACTGAAGAGTTTGCAGAGACGGTGAAAGACTTTGACAGGAACGACAATGCGCCGTGCAATTCTGGATCAACATCATCTCGGAAGGACAGAAAAGTAATGACAAAAAAATTGTCCAAACCAGTTACAAAGTCGATATCGAAACCCGCGAGAAAAATAGAAACAGCAGAACGGGATTATTCTTTCTGCTCGACCGATTCTGAAGGAAGCGTCATCTCGGAAAATACCGCCATTAATAGAAACGAGAATGCACCAATTAGACCTGCGTCAGCGAAAAATGAAGGAAAGGTAATTAAAAAAACGAGATTGAAATACGCTAAGAATTCAAAGTCCAAATCGACTGACCAGTCCACGCCGCCAACGAGTAAAGACAATGAAGCTTCGGTCAGCCCCAAGGAAAAAGTGACATCGATAAAGCAAACCATTGGTAGAAAGAACAATGAACAATCCACATCTGTATCGCAGAAAAAGGATGCAAAAGTGATAAAAACAATAACGACAAAAGCCGCTAAGAAAACAACATTAAAAACCATTACTGAAAATGGAACGTTAAAAACTAAAGACTGTGAATCTAAGGAGAAGACTTCATGTATAGATGCACCATCGAAGAAGGATGAAAAAGTAAACAAGAAAGCAAAATCAAAGTCAGCAACCAAAAAACCAAAAAAATATACTGACCAAAGAAAAACTGAAGAAATAGTTTAGTGCTGTCTAAAAGGAAGAAGTCATAATTTGTAACTGCATCATCGAAGAAGGATGAAAAAGTAAACAAGAAAGCAAGATCAAAGTCAACAACCTCAAAAAACTAAGAATACACAGACTAAAGAGAAACTGAATATTGAACTAGTTTAGTTCTGCGTTAAACTATTTCTCTTGTGTTGTCTCACTAGTCGTAAAACTACAAAAGCAGTTTATACTTTGCCGTCTTCAAATTATTTTTATTTTATTTTTTATTTTATTTTATTTTATTTACAAGTAGTTGTGTTTAGTAAATTGCCATTAATAAATATATATAAACCATCGCTGCTGCTACTGAATGAATTCATGTTATATTACACCCATAGCATGACTTGTTTGGATATAGGGGTGGGGTCTCCAAGTTTTACTTTTTATTTATTTTTTGTTTGATTGTGGGGTCTATGGTCTAGCTTTACCTAGCGTTATGGGGGAGGGGAAGGTGTCTAATTTTGACAAAAATAGCCTTACGTAATATCTGAACGGCCCCTTAGTCTGTATCCATTTTCCTTCTTGGATTTTCAGTTATTAAAGTATAAAGTTAAAGTTTCTTTTGTTTAACGACACCACTAGAGCACATGAACTTATTAATTATTGGCTATTGGATGTCAAACATTTGGTAATTTCGACATATAGTCTTACTGAGGAAACCCGTTACATTTTTCCATTAGTAGCAAAGGATCTTTTATACAATGTATGCATCACTCACAGACAGGATAAAACTTTGATATACCAGTCGTGGTGCATTGGCTGAAACAAGAAATGGCCCAATGTACCCATCGACGGGGATCGATCCCAGAACGAAAACGCATTAAACGAGCGCTTTAAATACCACTGGTCTAAAATATTCATAATTCCCCCCCCCCCCCCAAAAAAAAAAAAGAAGAAGAAGAAGAAAAGATGTACGTGTATATATAGTACTTTGTATTCTGGGACTAATGTAGCCTAATCACTGTTAACCAGCCTAAAGAAGAGAAAGGAATGTTGGACTTCTTCCCCACATTCGAAATTAAAATTTCCACTTCTGTGGAACTCCACTTTGTCGGGAGTTCGGACGCTTGCATAGCGTCCATTCTGGCAAGTCAGCTGTACCTAGATAACGTTTAGAGGGAATTTTCTTGATGATGTCACCGATAAATACCCCATCTTTTCTATCTCCACTTAATGAGATTTCCCATTTTTGTTTACGACAAATATTGTAAATTATGACACACTAACAAGACTACGGCACCTTCAAAAATCTCTTAATGCTCTTAACTAGCTACGATATGTCGTAGCTAAGATGGCTTCGGAAAGACGGGCCCTAGACTCTAAAAGTTTTATAAGTACGGGCCCATAAATACACTGATATTCTAAACACAAACAAGAAAATGTACGACAGAGCCGTACCCCCCCCCCCCCCCCCCTCTTTTTTACTCCAGAAAATAGCATACAGGGTTTAATTTGTATAGTGTTTCATTTGTTTATAAAAAGTAGTGTCCATCCTCCTAGGATTTTGATCAGGGTACGGCCCTGTTAGTATTGAATGCACATAATTTTCACAATGGCTCTGTATTAGAGGGGGAAATCTTTTAGTGGAATCAAACTCGGGAGAGTCTTTACGACGTCTTCTTCGGGGAGTTTTTGTTGTTATTTTCCTTATTTGTCTAGGCTTATTTGTGTTTGTATGTTGTTTTGTTTGTTTGTTTGTTTGTTGTTGGGGTTTTTTTTTTGTCTTTCTCTTTTTTTTCTTTTGTACTAGT
The DNA here is from genome assembly GCF_016097555.1 of Gigantopelta aegis. Lineage (NCBI taxonomy): Eukaryota > Metazoa > Mollusca > Gastropoda > Neomphalida > Peltospiridae > Gigantopelta > Gigantopelta aegis. The sequence goes on from NC_054701.1 coordinate 79,277,123, forward strand.
TTTTCATGGCAGTGGTGGGTTCTGTTTATCGACACCACTAGAACACATAGATATATTAATCATCGGCTATTGGATGTCATACATTTGATAATTTTGACATATAGCCGTAGAGAGGAAACCCGCTACATTTTTCCATTAGTAGCAAGGGATCTTTTATATGCACCATCCCACAGACAGGATAGCACATACCACGGCCTTTGATATACCATTGGTCCACCGACGGGAATCGATCCTAGACCGACCGCGCATCAAGCGAGTGCTTTACCACTAGGCTACATCCCGCCCCAGAGGGCAGGACTTTAGGATGTGCTCCGGGAACGTATACAGTAACTGTTCTGTTTGACATGGACGGTCATCAGTGTCTACCAATTGTAGGAGGAAATCTTCAAGATACACATATCATTCACGGATCAGGTCAGGTCATAGGGCTTTACGTGCATATTCAGAGCAAGCTGTTGTAGCGCACGTCTGTCCTGGGCACAAGGGCAGGACTTTATTCACGGATGGTTGCCAGGTGGCTTTTATACACGCTTTTTACTAGCATAGCCAGGCGTGGTTGGGGGGGGGGGGGGGGGGGGCGAGAGGGGTTGGTACCTTCAATCACACCTTTTAACTTTTTTTAACTCACCACCTTTTATATTTTCATGTCGCCCATAACACGACCCCCCCCCCACCCCCACCCCACCCCCACTGTAAACGTCTGGCTACGCCTACACCGACTGTCTGTTCTGGAATGAGAGCTGGGTGTAGGTTAGTGACAGGAACCTCCACTGAGGTGCGATGCATCACAGGATCGATTATAAATCCTAGGCGCAGATCAAGAGGGGATCACAAGGGCCCCGCGACCCCCTCCCCTTTGCCCGTCCTAATGAAGTATTATTTTTAATGACTGGGTGGGCTTTTTAAATTCATCATCCACAATATACACCACTAAACTGCCCTGAACACGTGTCTTTAAGCATCTTTCTTTCAAAATGTTACAGGGAGCATGCCCCGAACCACCCTAGTTTGAGAGCTAGGCTCATTTGCCTTCAACAAACTCAAATTGTGATTCCCCCACCCCGTTACAAAATCCAGGATCCGCCCAAGTAATCCTTCAAAATGGAGAGGTGTGTCAGGTTCCAACCAGTGCTAGTCAATGGCAATAGTATATATGCTATTCTATCAGGGGTTTTTCGGCCAGAGGGTAAAACAGTTTATTTTTTTAAGTTAACATTTTGACAAAATTAATGACTCTCATCATTACTGTATGATTTTCTTAACCCTAACCCTAAACATAACCCATTTTCATTCTGGGGGAGGTCCCCCATACCCCCTGTTGACTGTGGTTGCATTCAATTCCATAGTGCCATACCCAAAAATTTCTTTCTGGCAGACACACTGTCTATCTATTGGAAAATGATTAAAAACCACTTTAGGTCTACTGTTAAAAATTAGTGTTTTTGGTTTAACGACACCACTAAAGCACATTGATTTATTAATCATCGGCTATTGGATGTCAAACATTTAGTAATTTTGACATTTAGTCTTAAGGGCCTGCTACACGATACGATAGAATCGGACCGAGTTACTCGTACGAGTTAGTCAATCGGATCGATTGAATCGGACGTGTTGCCACACGGTACTTGTCAATCGTATGAAACGTGACGTCATTGAAAAATATCCTTCCTGTAACCATGGTAAACAATGTTGTGTAATGATAAGAAGGCGGCTGTCGTAACGTCTCTGTATTTATATAAATGACTGGCCACATCCCACAAAGAGTTGTGCCACTGATACAACTTTATGAACTGTTGGGTCTGTACCGACGACAAGCGAACAGAGTTTTCCGCCATTACACTCAGAACGTCAACGTTATCTGCGCCACGATCTGATTGGTCAACGTCCCCAAACGTCCGATTCAATCGTATGAAAATAGAACGAGTTCTAAACTTCGACTCGTACGAGTGACTCGGGCCGATTCAATCGTATGACATGCCACACGTTACGATATGCTTGTTGGCATTGCAATCCGATTGACTCGTACGAGTCACTCGTATCGTGTAGCAGGGCCTTTAGAGAGGAAACCCCTGTACATGTTTCCATTAATAGCAAGGAATATTTTATATACACCATCCCACAGGATAACACATACCATGGCCTTTGAAATACAAGTCGTGGTGCACTGACTGGAACGAGAAATAGCCTAATGGGCCCACCGATGAGAATCGATCCCGGACCCACCGCGCATTTGGCGAAGTTACTACTGGGCTACGTCTCGCCCATTTAGGCTTACTGCTAACTGATAATAATACGGTGGGGTCCTTCTCTTATTCTCCGGGTCGAGTCTAACTTAGTCGGTATCTAGAGCGCTCTCTTGAGGTGCTTTGATCATAGGGTCGAACCCCTTTGATGCACCCATTTTCTAATTTAAAATAAAATGTATTATTGATTCCCCCACCCCCGTCTCATCCAGTACCCCTCGAGTGGCATATGTATATCAAAGGCCTTTTCAATTGCTCTTTAATAAATCACTGATTTCAGCAGAATGTCCTATAAATTGGAAAATTACCCACCTAAAACCACCATTAAACAAAAACTATTTCTGTTTTCTGTGACAAGTCCAACGTCTTTGATTGATGATGGCATAGAAGATTCATCTATAAACTTAAACAGTATAACAAAGGCAATCTTTTAAAGTGGATTAGTAATTGGTCTGGGGTGGTTGTTCTCAATTAAACAGATAATTTAGAAGAGAAATAACTAGAAGCTGCAAGGATAACCACTGGCATGCCCACATTTGCCTTACTTTATTCGCTACATATATAATAACTGGTCTAACAACATTTAATGAAAGGAAATAAAGAAAAGAAAAACAAAAAGCTGTTTACAGTGTTTAAAATAATAAAAGGAATGACTTTCTTAACTAGCCTAATGGTATTCCACAAAGTGACAAAGATTAGAAGAATAGCCAACTTGAGCCCGATTCTTTTGTTCTTTGTACGACAAAATATGTTTTCAATAAACCAATCAAAGACCGTGGTGTGGGCTGTCATGTTTGTTGGAAAGTACATATAAAAGATCCCTTGCTGCTAATGGGGGAAATATAGCGTCTCTCCTCTAAATGTGGCCTACATTTCAAAATTATCGAGTGTTTGACATATCTATACTCCTTCCCAGTAGGCCTATCCATGAACATAGCTTTTTGTCTATGCAATTTAAAAAACAATCTTTTCAGAAATAAATAGATTGTAATGCATAACATAGTAAGAAAACGACGTTTACTGATTGGAAGGACTAGGTCTATCGTGTTGGCGTTAAAACAAATTAACTTGTATTCTGTCTCCTTGGCTTTGGCACATTTTGGCCGACTGACGTCATCATTTTATTACGTCATTTTCGACAACTTAGTTAATCAATTATTTCTATTTATTACGAAAGTTACGAGTGAAATTGCAAACTGAAATGTTCCTTGTTAAATAACTCGAACGTGCATAGTAAGAAGGTATGTAGAAATATATTTGACAGTACATATTATTTAGTGCTTAACCCAAAATGCAACACATTTAAGTGACAAGGCTTAGCTTATAGCGAAAATCAGAGGGGCGCTTGCCTGAGGTTCCATGCACTGGAAGATCGATCTCCCTTGACGGAATCGGATTTTCACCCATCGCAGCCAGTGATTCATGACTGGTACATCAAAGGACGTGGTATGAACGTGTGCAGGAATTTTAGCAGAGGGGGTCTAGACGGTTGCGAGTGAAGATTATAGGAGGCGAATGCCATCTGTCCCACAGAAAAAGCCTGTTTTTTTCATGCTATGATATTTACTACAAATTATTTATTTCTGAGCCGATTGATTTGTAGTTGCATATACAATAGTATTTTATTGTGATTTCCAAAACGCCTTTACTTTTCTTCTTACGTCAAACCAAACTGAAATTACTTACAAAAAAATAGTTTTATAGAATGATGGGACGAACTATAGTTAGCCTACCTTATGCACTTAAAGGGACAGACACAAGTTTTTAAACACTAAGGCATATTTTTCACCTAGACTCTAGTTTCAACCCGTAAATATGGACACTAAGTTTGATTAATTAACAAACTTGTAACAAATTTGGATACAACAAAGTGAAACAAGAGTCTGTGACGTTGAAATACCCTTAAAAATAAACTAAAACGCGACTCCATAACTGTTAGTTCTCAGACGCACGTGCGTTTTTAAAAATATGAAAAATGCAATTTGTGGTATTACAAACACCAGGATAACCAGAAACACTTCGTTTGTACGGAAATGGATAATCTAAACAATAAAATATAAGTAATGTTTGATTTCTGTGATCATAAACGACTCTGATAATAAAACATGTGTCTTAGTGTTTAAAAACTAAAGTCTAACAACTACGATAAATTACTCTCCTACCTTTAATTACTATTACATTTTCCTCACAGTTTGTCCAGACACAAGTTGCGCGAAAACCATTACAGTGATACAGATCCCACATATGAGACTGTAACGATGTCACCAGTATTGACTTCGCTGAGATCGCATAGGGCAAAAGATAAAGATAAAAGATAAAAACTTTATTGCATATAAACATTCCACATACGGAACTGGATGCAAAACATATGCATAAACAAGAAGCAAACAAAATGACTAAATAAGGACTAATTATGGGCAATACAGTTTTCTGCCGTCTGCCATTTTGCTTTTTTGTGGAATACTTTTCTAGAGGGTAAAAGCTTCCAAAGTACATTAAAAAATAATAATAATAATTTAATAATAATAATAAAAATTAATTGATTAATTAATATGACGTCATCATGTTTGCTTTTATATCATAACATGTCATGACGTTGTTAGATTAAGTCATATCCTTTCACCCCTCTTGGAGAGTATTCCATAGAAAGGCAAAATGGCAGCCGGCACAAAATTACATGTTTTTTGCCCTATGCAATTTCATCGAAGTCGATCGCTTCGTAAAATGGGGCCCATGGCCCTAAATTAAAAATTAATACACATTAACAGAAGTCGTAAGAGTTGCAAAATTGTTCAATGTTGATAATAGAACTTTATGAAAGGTGCGAATGTTTAAAATTACAATTAAAAGGCTGTTTATAGAGAATAACTGGGTACTGTCTTAAGATATCGGCTTTATCTTGCGACGGTTAGAATGGCGAATTGCGCGAGGTTCTGCCAGGCGTAATTCGCCATTCGGCCTGAGCAGAAGCACTCCCTGAAAGATCGTTCCACGAGGAATACGCTAATTCAGAGCAGTGATACTACATTATACGTATTTAGTAACGTTTCGAACAGGACACGAGCGATCGAAACCCCGCGTGTTTGTCCGACAACAGAATCATAAATGTGAGTATATAAAACTATATTCAATTATAAATTACTGCAATTCTAAACGTGCTTCGAAGTTTTGTTAAGGTAGCAGGTACGGCGGATTGCAAGTAGCCTAGACATGGGGGGGGGGGGGGGGGGGGGGGGAGGGGGGGGCTGACTGAGATCAAGGGTGCAAAGCAAAGTTTCTTGGGGTGGGGAGGTTCGGGGGGTATTCTCCCCGTAAATGTTTGAAACTAGATGTCCTGAAATGCAATTTCCAGCATTTTACAAGTAAAATTCCTCTTAGACTTAAGATTTACTACCAATAATATTTTTGATTCGGAATTATTGAATCGAAACCCCGCGTGTTTTACTCGACAACAGAATCATAAATGCTTCGCCGTACCTGAATCTTGTTACGTAGTATTACGGTAAAGAAAAACATTCTGAAGTAAAACTTTACGGACATTATACAAATAATTGTATCAGATGAACAACTCCGATCTGAATTGTCTTCATTGTTTGGCGTAAAGACTTAAACATAAGGTTGTACTATTATGGCGTATCAACTTTATTTAACCTTTTTCCAAGGGCTGTTGCAATTGGTGATTGGAGCAGTAAGTTTACCTGCCAAAGGATGTATTAAAACATTATAATCATAGGCGTACGGGCTTCTGTTTTTGTAGGGGGGCAGGCTGGCTTTTGCCCGAATTAAACAAAAATGCCCGAATCTGCATAACATTTATTCATAGTAGCATTACTACCAAACAGCTATACAGGGCTGAAAATGAATCACTACGCATTTTTACATCGATCACAACTTTTTGAGGGTAAAATGATGGAAATACAGGTTAGCACACGTGTGATTTCCAATCCTCAGCTTGAAACTTAATTGGATATAGGCACGTTAATATGTTATCCTATCCTATCCAATCCTCATGTCATGTTCGGAACATTACTAAATATAGTATCATTGCTCTGAATCAGCGCATTCCTCGTGGAACGAACTTTCAGGGAGTGAGAATAAAGCCGATATCTTAACAAAACAAACTATTACCCCACCCACCCACCCTAAAAAAATAATAATCAAAAATCAAATAATGTTAATTAAGATATGTCACAGGGAGTCAGCTACTGGTAGGGTGGGTGTTGGCCACCATTTTGCCATATACCCACTCGACTCTGCATTGTGCAGAGAAAGAAAGAAATGTTTTATTTAACGACGCACTCAACACATTTTATTTACGGTTATATGGCGTCAGACATATGGTTAAGGACCACACAGATTTGGAGAGGAAACCCGCTGTCGCCACTACATGGGCTACTCTTTCCGATTAGCAGCAAGGGATCTTTTATTTGCGCTTCCCACAGGCAGGATAGCACAAACCATGGCCTTTGTTGAACCAGTTATGGATCACTGGTCGGTGCAAGTGGTTTACACCTACCCAATGAGCCTTGCGGAGCACTCACTCAGGGTTTGGAGTCGGTATCTGGATTAAAAATCCCATGCCTCGACTGGGATCCGAACCCAATACCTACCAGCCTGTAGACCGATGGCCTAACCACGACGCCACCAAGGCTGGTGCATTGTGCAGAGATACGGTCTTGGTCGCGGATAACGGTTTTCTCGTATGAAGGACATACAAAGCATAACCTGGCGTTACAAAGCATAACCTGATGAAATGCAACATTTCACGTTATATAATTATTGAACAGCTCCTGACATCAGATGATCTTAGGCGTACGGGTTCCATTTTTTGTAGGGTGGGGGTGGGTGGGTTGGGGGGAGGGGGGGCAGGCTGGCTTTTGCTCGAATTAAACGAAAATGCCCGAATCTGCATAACAACATTTAATTATATTTGCATTACTACCAAACAGCTATATAGGGTTGCAAACGAATCTGTACGCACTTACATGGATTTTGAGGGCAGAATGATGGAAATACATGGTTAAAAAGGTGTCAGGTTGCCATATTTTACCCGAATATCTGTATCATTTTTGCCCGAATTTGAGGTTTTGTTCCAACTGTCCCGCCCCCTCCCCCGCCCCCGCCCCCGCCCCCCTTGCCCCTCTGTCTCGTACGTCTATGCCTGACAAAGTAGTAATAGTAGTAACCGGCCTTGGCGGTGTCGTCGTTAAGCCATCGGACATAAGACTGGTAGGTACAGGGTTCGTAGCCCAGTACCAGCTCCCATCCAGAGCGAGTTTTAACGACTCAATTAGTAGGAGTAAGATCACTACACCCTCTCTCTCTCTCACTAACCACCAACAGCTAACAACTAACCCACTGTCATGGACAAACAGCCCAGATAGCTGAGATGTGTGTCCAGGACAGCGTACTTGAACCTTAGTTGCATATAAGCACGACAATAAGTTAAAGAAGACTGGTTTACTTCTAATTCGTTCGTTCGTTCATTCGTTCATTCATTCAGTCAGTCGTACTTATTTTCGTGTTTATATCCAGTTTAGGTTCAAGCACGCTATCCTGGGCAGATACCGCAGGTATCTACACGGCTTGTTACTGTAGGAGACAGTGGGTTAATGGTTAATGCGAGAGAAGTCGGTGTAGTGAACTTACACCTATTCACCGAGTCGTTAAACTAACCGATATCCCCTATACTATTATGAACCCAGTAGGCCTACCTACCAGTCTTAAGTCCGATGGCTATTTACTTGTATAGTCCGTCCCATCCTCCTACCAAAAGTTGTTTTATTTTGTTGTTGTTTTGGGTGGGGTTTTTTTTTTCTTTCTTTCTTTCTTCTTTTTTTGTGTAAATAATTTCAATTTGGTTTGACGTAAGAATGAATAAATGAATGAATGTTTAACGACACCCCAGCACGAAAAATACATCGGCTATTCGGTGTCAAATTATGGTAATGCAAACAAATAAAGTGATGATCAACATCAATATAAAAATTCAAACAACAAAAACACAGTGTAAAGAACCGTGCAAAAACACAAATATCACAGATAGATACTGACTTTTACTCAAAATTTATTTGTGCTGTATTGGCCATTCTCAGAGAATGCAGCACGCGCAGTGGGTTTGACGTAAGAAGGAAAGTATTTTGGAAACAAACAAAAAAAACCCAACCCAAAAACAAAAAAACAACCACCACCCAACAAACAAACAAACAAACAAACAAACCCACCCACTATTGTTGCAATTTAGAAAGCAATCGGCTTAGAAATAAATAACTTGTAGTAAATTTCATAGTATGAAAAAAGGCGTTCCCTGTCGGATGGATTATAACAATACATTCTCTTATTTTGTTCGTGTGTGTGTGATGGGCGTCAATGTTTGTGTGTGTGTGTTAAACGAAAAAGTGTGTGGGGGGTATTTATATAGATTGTCCTCCGGCGTTGAAAAGTGAGGGGGACGCGTCCCCCTGTTTTTTGTTTTTTACAGGATTTTGTAGATGGAATTAGATGTTGCGATAGTAGAACATATATATGCAGGACCACCGCTTTCCTTGCTGCTGATAAGAAGTATCATAAAACGCCATCTATAAATTAACGAAGCAAAGGAGATAACTCTGTAGGAACTGCCGTCAAAGGAGAAGCGAAAATAAAAATGGCCAACGGTTATGCAGTAAATAAAAAGAAGAAAAAGAAAGCACCCAGAGTTCTCGGAGAAACAATTAGTCTGAGAGACCACTCGACTGCCAGTCTGAGATACCTCGTTTTGACGGTAAAAATGCTTAGCCAGTGGCGTAGCGAGGGGGGGGGGGGGGGGGGGGGGGGGGCGGGGGGGGGGGGGGGGGGGCACGGAGCAGCCATCCCCCCCCCCCCAGTCAAACATTTTTCTTAAAACTGTTAAATTTTATAAAATCATACATACTTATACACTGGCGTAGGAAGCGGGGTGGGGGGTGGGGGGTGAGGACAAGGGGGCATATGCCCCCCACTTTTTAGCAGCAGGGATGGGGTTTTTTAATATATATTTATACATGTATTAAATATGTGTATGTATGTGTGCACCCCCCCCCCCGCCCCCTAAACACACACTTTCTGGCATCTTCCTACGCTCGTGCTATATATAATACATACGCAGTGTAGGCCCCCCCCCCCCACTATAAAATTTTGGCAACGCCAGTGTCTATCCTATGCAAGGATTTAAATCCAGACATTCTGTGGATCCTGAGATCTATAGGCCCCTTCCCAAATGAAAGTGCCACTGAAAATTCCCAATTACTATTCTTAAAATATCCAATACGTGTGTGTGTGTGTGTGTGTGTGTGTGTGTTTGTGTGTGTGTGTATAGTACATTATCACATGGGTTTATGACATGGATGTCATGGGTAAGTGATAGGATAAATTAATTTAACAGTGGTGTACTGCATCATTCAGTGGCCTGAAACATATCCCAAGTATAATTACACGTGCTATGTTTCCCAATGTCATCAGACAATGTTCGTTTCAATGTAGATTTTTGGTGTATATATGATTAGCTAATAACGTTAATTAATGAAGAAACTGATTTGCGCATCAAATGTGTAACTAGTAGGGGTGGCACTTGAGCCTCAAGATATGCAAAATAGCTAGGTTACGTGACCTATCCTGCGCTCTGATTGGTTGACGGGGCGTGGCCTAATGAGGTCACGGCCTAGCTCTAAGTTAATGACTTTGGCAGCTGTCAGCTGACCTCTGTGACCTGGGTTAATGGGTTTGGCAGCTGACATCTGACCTCGGTGACCTGGGTGAATGGGTTTGACAGTTGTAGGGGGGTCAGGAAAAGGAGTATTGGGTTATGAGAAAAGAGGCTGGTGTGAGCGTGGGAACCTGACCTCTAAGCGTGGCGTCAGTGTAGAATAATGGATATTTCAGCTGTCGGGGGTGAGTGTGGATAAGAACAAACTGGTTTCAGCCAGTTCTATAAACGTGTTCAGACATGTTCGCGTGCTGACCTCGAGATAGCGTGGGTACACACGTGGAATGGGGATATTGCTATTCATATTTGTCAGTTTGACGAAAATCGTGGTAAACTGTTTCCTACCAAGAAAGGCGTCCCTCTGACGATGAAGCAGTGGTTGGAACTAGCAACATTCAAACGGGACACATCACAATATCTCGGCGGCATCGTCTACGTCAGGACCATTTACAAGGGTGTGGACATTCGTCAGTGGTGGTATTACGGGCAAGAACTGAAGCCTTTACGTCGAGGTGTTAGACTGAATGGCGAACAATGGGGAAAACACCCACAAAGGTTTTGCTGGTATGTACTACTTCGTGCCTGAGCTGAGAGATCCATGCCACTTGGGATCATTAGAATCTGATGGGAGCCATGACATGTTCGGAATGTAATCCTGGAAATTAAACTCGTTTCGAACGTGTCTAGACATGTTCGGAGTTGTGATGTGAGGGGGAAACCCCAGACATTGTGTATAAAAACCATAGATTTTAGAACTGTGCGCACCCGCCTGTGGTCGGGCTGCTGGTGTTCCCTTGCACTTGCCAGTACAGGTGGTCCCTCCTTCTTCCCATACCCACCTTTCTTGTCCTGGACATAGGAGGCGGCCAAGGCCGGCTCTTGTGCCCAGGATAGGCGTGCTCTGGATGTGCAGGTAAAGCCCTATGATCTGACCTGACCTGAACTGTGCGTCATTCGTCCGTCAACCCTTGTAAAGAGAAGACGTACGCTCCAAATGGCTTTATTCGAGAATGCAGGGGTCGAATTTTACGCTATTCCGCTATTCCGCAAATAGTAAATTTCGAAACGGAATAGTAAAACAATTCTTCCAATATTCGATCATGAAAGTGAAAATATAGCACGGAATACCGAAAATCGCCTGCGACTATTCCGCTTACACTTTTTCTTCAGCTGGCCTCAGATTACAGTTATCTTCCCATTTGGGAACTCCGGAAATTTGACCGCGCAAGTAGTCTGCTGTTTGACTGTGATTATTTCATGGTAGACGGCTATGAAGTGGCAACTATTTGACTGAAGTGACAGGGAAGAGCATGTAGTTTGTAAACATGTGTAACTTGTTGACATTGAAGACTTGTTTGTGGTAATTCCGACCCATGCAAAAGTAGTGCTTTTTGTGTAAAATGGGTGTACTCCGGCCTGGGGTTGTCCTTTTCAGGCAGTCTAATTAAAATTATCTCCACTATTACATGTGGATCTAACAGCAGCCAAAATGGAGCTCATGTCCACCAATCAAAACCTTACTTGCAGAATCATGCCAGTGATTTGAAAATAATTTGAAAACATTCCGAATTATCCTGAGGGTATACGACATGTTTCATGTGAATTACGAATGCCTTATTTAGACCAGTAGAACTAATTTTAATCAGTAGTCTCCAATGTCCAAGTAACATTTCGTCTGTAAATAATAATTTAAATATTGACCAATCACACTTCGCCTTTTATAACGTTATTTGGGAGCATACAAATTCTAAAAATATCGGGCGAGTCTATTTTAGTGGCCGCAGTACAGCGAACCATACCAATACGTACGGGATGGGTTGTCAGTCTTCAATTTTACATTACAAATTGTTTATTTATTAAAAAAACTAAAAACTAAATCAGTCTTCAGTTTTACATTACAAATTATTTATTTTATAAAATAAAACATGTTTTAAGGCATTCGTAATTCACACGAAACATGTCGTATACCCTCAGGATAATTCGGAATGTTTTCAAATTATTTTTAAATCACTGGCATGATTCTGCAAGTAAGGTTTTGATTGGTGGACACGAGCTCCAACTGGCTGCTGTTAGATCCACATGTAATAGTGGAGCTAATTTTAATTAGATTGCTTTTCAGGGTATGTGTCACCCAGGCAGACAAAGGTACATACAAAAATCCACGGGCCTGCTGATATTAATAAAAATGATATAGCCACTAAGGCTATATAGAAACATATAGCGAAATTAATTGTGGTCTGAGGTCAGCTATATTTTTCTGCAGAACAAATCCTCGCGCTACTAAGACCTTTCTCATGCACTTACCGGTACAAAAATAAACGTCTTTTTGATCGAGACTAATGTTTGGAGGGAGTTCGTTTGTAATTCCAGCTAGTACGCAGTAATGCATAGACTGGTATAATATTATAAACAATTGTTCCTTACCTAATGTTGTACAGGGTGACGTAGCACAGTCAGGAAAAGTACTGGTACATTAATAATTGAAGGGATAGTATATGCACGGAATAGTGTTTTTTGAAATTCACTATTCCTTTGGGATAGTGGTCAAAAAATTAAATTTCAACCCCTGGAATGGACAGCAGCAGTAGCAACAGTAGCAGCGGTAGCAGTGATGGCGTCTTGGTATGCAAATGTCCCGAAAGACACTCGATCAAATGCAAAAGATGGGCTACCAAAACAATGAGAACATGTCTACGAATAACACAGATCAAACGGATGCTGCTCGTGAACCCGGTGAAATCGTGGACGAAGAACCTACGGATACCCGTGAACCCCGCGAAATCGTGGATGAAGAACCCATGGATCAGACGGATGCTGCTCGAGAATATAAAAAGGACGCTGCATACGATGATACCTATGATACCGATATTACTTAGGATTCTACAGACGACTCTACACATTTGGTCGGTGGCCCCTCCAGATGAGCCAGAGACCGAGGGAACTCGTAAAGGCCGGTTTCTTCTACACGGGAGACCATGATGCCGTCGCCTGTTATTGTTATAGACTACGCGCCTACGCATGGAAGAAGATGGAAGAACCCGTGATGGAACAATACAGGCTATCCCCGAGATGTCCCTACATTAACGATGTGTTCAGACATTAAACACGTATTGCTTGGGTGTGCTACTTTTCGTTTTGTAAAATAAACATGTGAATAACACGTTGTATTTGTTATTAATGTAAGGGTGACCCCGAGCCGTGCATGAGCTATGCTTTGGAATGGGGCACGGGTCATACGTATCACACAAATTGTTATGCGCATGCGCGAAATTGTAGAAAGTATAAATAAAAGGATAATGGGTAACATCGTCCCCCGCCTGCTACCGACCTTGGTCGGGCTGCTGGTGCTCCCTTGCACCTGCCAGTGCAGGCGGTCCCTCCTCTCCCCCCCCCCCCCCTTTCCTGTCATGGACGGAGGAGCCGGCCTTGTGCCCATGACAGGCGTACGATACAACAGCTTGTTCTGAATGTGCACGTAAAACCCTATGACCTGACCTGACCTGTAACATCGTCGTTTGAGGTAGAACGTTTTGAGGAGTAACATGTCATACCAGTAGAAGTGGTGCGGGTTGGAAAGCCCCGAAAAGGCAGAAGCATTTCTAAAAAAGACTATAAAAGGAATCATAGGGGCCAGACAACGTCATTTCAGGTTCAGTATTTGAACAGACAAGATCATGAATCAGTGTCACATTTGCGAAAAAATATATGAACTCGGCACGTACGAAATAAACATGGACTCTTGGAATCTGAAAATAAACCTTCCCAGCAGCAGCAACAGCAGCAGCAGTAGCCCCTAAGATTGTTACATCCGTTCACCATGATCGTGTCGGGACCCACTTCGTGTGGAAAGACATTTTTGGTATACAAACCGCTAAGGGATGGTAAAATCTTCCCAACACGAAAACGCATCATGTGGCTCTACAAACGATGGCAACCGTGCGGGCGAAATTTGTTCAAGGCATGGAAAAGACATCACCGACCTGTTCACAGAAGGAAGTCACTACAGAAACCTCTCGGTGATTGCCATCAACCAGAACTTGTATCACAGCAAAGACCCGACACAGAGAAGAAACTGCCATTACTTGGCGCTGTTCAACAACCCCATCGAAAAGCAGCAAGTCCTAACCTTAGCACAGCAGATGTATCCTGGAAATACTCGTCATTTGATGTAATGGTTTGAGGAAGCTACCCACAGGCCCTACGGACATCTTTCGATGGACTTGAAACCGACCACGCCCAAACATTGGCGACTTGGACCTAATGGTTTAGAGACGGCCTCGTCCGAATGGTATAAAAGTACAAACGTAACAGCGAATGTCTCACAAGAGTTGCAACTACCGTCGGAGAAAAAACTCTACATGCAAATCATGCAAAGGGACGCATTCAAGAGAAAACTACCAGGCATACCCGCCTACAAAAGTGACAACGAAGAAGATGGTTAGGTAGAACCCTATCTGAAAAAATTCAAGAGTATGTAGTCTTGCGATACGCGTGGTCTGGTCTTTAAAGACGAGAGCGACTTGCAACGACATCTGCGATTTAAAACGTGCGAGTGGGGGGGGGGGGGGGGGGGGGGGAATGAAGGCGTACGTCTGATGATCGAGCGTGAGTTCGACATCAATCGTGACTATTTCGAGAGGAAGAGGAAACGTTACAAAGAAAAAAAAACATGTCCCAAGATGCCATCAAAAGAAACATGAAGACTTTGCAATGGAAGTTATTTAAAGACACGTACTCTTGCTTTCTGACATAATTATAATATACTACAGTAATTGTTTTTCTAAAGCACTTCAAGTCAAGGCGTAGCGGCAATTGATTTAAGGCGCTTCCACGCCGTCAAAGCGCTTACTTTACGGAGCAAGGCGTGTCGGGCCGCTACGCCTAACGGCCCTGGGGAAACCCCTGTATATGCATTAGTTTGACAAAGACCCCACCACGAGAACATTTCTACAGTCGTTGAACCCCAACAGAGATGTGAGACCACAGATTCGTTCTAAATTAAATCAGTATCGTTCCTGGATCAGCGAATATTTGGACGAAGTAGACGATAACGATACAGATGATGATTCCGGTACTGACGAAGATGATGAAGAGAAATGAACACTAATAATAATATTCACATGTCGCCCTTGAGGCCTCGCGATGTAACCCAGTGTGTGTCCATTATATATGTGTCAGTAGACTAGTGATTGTAATAAAATAAAATAAAATGTGTGTCGGGTTGTTTTTTTTACTCCATGACTAGATTTGTCATTGGTTATTGGTTATCAAACCATTGATATTTCTGCCACTCTCCGCTACTTTATCGTAGCAAGGGATGTGTGCACAGGACAGGATAACACATTTAATATAAGTCGTGGTGCATTGGTTGGATATAGCCTAATGAGGACACCGACGGGGATCGATCCTAGACTGACCACTGGCCTACGTCTCACCTCTATATTTACCCATTTGCCCTGTAAAGGCTAGTACTCTAGGGACGTATTCATGTTTAAAATGCAGTTGTTTACCTTGATCATGGATTAGTTTGAAGTGTTGAGTTGCAGTCACGCGTTAAACATTCTTTTCTTCAAAGCAATGGGCTGGGGTGTCATGCAGTCCTTTCTTCATCCTACTGGCCGCCGATTATGTGCATCGACACATTCTTTTCTTTTGTTTTAATCATTTCCCCTTTCAAAGTAATGGGCTGGGGTGTCACACAATCCTTTCTTTCCCTTAAGAAAAATCCCTTTGTTCTCCTTAACAAGCATTCCTTTGTTCTCTTTAACAAACATTCCTTTGTTCTCTTTAACAAACATTCCTTTGTTCTCCTTAACAAACATTCCTTTGTTCTCCTTAACAAATATTCCTTTGTTCTTCTTAACAAACATTCCTTTCTTCTCCTTCACAAACATTCCTTTCTTCTCCTTAACACATGCTCCGCAAGGCTCAATGGGTAGGTGTAAACCACTTGCACCGACCAGTGATCCATAACTGGTTCAACAAAGGCCATGGGTTGTGCTATCCTGCCTGTGGGAAGCGCAAATAAAAGATCCCTTGCTGCCTATCGGAAGAGTAGCCCATGTAGTGGCGACAGCGGGTTTCCTCTCAAAACCTGTGTGGTCTTAAACCATATGTCTGACGCCATATAACCGTAAATAAAATGTGTTGAGTGCGTCGTTAAATAAAACACTTCTTTCTTTCTTTCTTTCCTTAACACATGTCTTTCCCTAATAACCGCTGATTGAGTGCATCTACGCATTCCTTTCTTTTATTTTAATCATTTCCGCTTTTAAAGTAATGGGTTGGGGTGTCACACATTCCTTTCTTCCCCTACTGTCATCTCTTTCTTCTTCTTCTTCTGCTAAAAAATACATCTGTTTCGACTCAGGGTATCGTATTTCTTTATTCACCCAGGCAGACACAGCGCATTTCACAAGAAACATTTTAATATTTCTTTGCACGTGAAAACGACATGTGTTTCTCATTAACGTCGATAATATCCTTTCATATATTCTCTGATAGCCTCTGTGGCAAGTGGAGAATTAAAACACACACACACACACACACACACACACACACACACTTAAGCTATCTAGGGCTGTCTAGGACAGTGGGGATAGTGGTGGACACTAGTCCAATAGGGCATTAAGGTTTAAGCACGCTATCCTGGGCACACACACGTCAGCCATCTGGGGCTATCTAGGAGGGGTGTGTGTGAATAGTGCTTAGTTGTTAGTGAGATTATCCGCTCTAACAATAATCCAATAGTCCATTAAGGTTTAAGCACGCTATCCTGGACACACACACACGTCAGCTATCTGTCCAGGATAGTGGGAGGTAGTAGTTCGTGAAAAGGCTGGGTAGTGACCTTGCACCATTTGATACCCGGATGCGAACCCAGCACCTACCAGTCTTAAGTCTTAACCACTACACAGCCGAGGCCGATAATAATGTTTTTTGTTTTTTTTTATATACCTTTCGAATGGCGTACCCACGCTATCTCGAGGTCAGTACGCGAACATGTCTGAACTGTCTGAAACCAATTTGTTCTTACCCACACTCACCCCCGACAGCTGAAATATTAATTATTTTACACTGATGCCACGCTTGGAGGTCTGATTCCCACGCTCACACCAGCCTGTTTTCTCGTAACCCAATACCCCTTTTCCTGAACCGCTACAGCTGTCAAAACCTATTCGCCGAGGTCAGTTGAGAGCTGTCAAAGTCATTACCACCCCCCCCCCCCCCGGTAAAGTAGCGTCCCACGCTTAAGCCTGACAGCTGTCGAACCCAATCACCCAGGTCACCGAGGTCAGATGACCAAAACCATTAGCTTAGGTCACAGAGGTCAGCTGACAGCTGCCAAAGGCAAAGCCATTAACTTGGAGCCACACCGTGATGTCATTAGGCCACGCACGTCAACCAATCAGCTCGCAGGACAGGTCACGTGACCTAGCTCATTTGCATATCTTGAAGTTCAAGCGCTACCCCTACTACTTGAATAGTATCATTAGGCCTAGTTTTAGATTTATGTTAAAATTGTTTTAAGGTATTGTTTAAACACTTTAATTCAGTTCTTTGGAATGGTTGTACTGAATAAAGCCCTGTGTACAACGATCATACCTTTGTCCAAAAACATTGTTGGACAAGCTTTCTGTCTTCATACAGCAACATTCTTGGACTTTTTTCCACATTTGTTGCAGGTTTTTGACGTTTGTTTGTAATTTAAAAACAAAAATATTTGGCAAAAAATAAATTTGGTGGAAAAACATCATAATCTAAAGATTCTTATTTACTTTCGTGTTTGAAAAAAAAAGCAAAAAGCATTAAGATTGATAAATATGTAATCAACTGTTTAAATAACTTATAAGTTTAGTAGTGAAGAATAGCAGTTTATTTTAATGGGGGATTTCCAACCAGTTAACATGCATACGTAGTCTATAGCGTGCACTGCATCTTGGGAAGGGCAACGTTTTTACATTTCACTATACAGCACTTAATTTCAATAGGAACAAAATGTTTTATTTAACGACGCACTCAACACATTTTATTTACGGTTATATTATGGCGTCAGACATATGGTTAAGAACCACACAGATATTAAAATTTCCAACCAGTTAACATGCATACGTAGTCTATAGCGTGCACTGCATCTTGGGAAGGGCAACGTTTTTACATTTCACTATACAGCACTT
This sequence comes from Gigantopelta aegis, assembly GCF_016097555.1. Classification (NCBI taxonomy): domain Eukaryota; kingdom Metazoa; phylum Mollusca; class Gastropoda; order Neomphalida; family Peltospiridae; genus Gigantopelta; species Gigantopelta aegis. The sequence continues at coordinate 79,295,266 of NC_054701.1, forward strand.
AATTTCAATAGGAACAAAATGTTTTATTTAACGACGCACTCAACACATTTTATTTACGGTTATATTATGGCGTCAGACATATGGTTAAGAACCACACAGATATTAAAATAAAGGAAACCCGCAGTCGCCACTTCATGGGCTACTCTTTTTCGATTAGCAACAAGGGATCTTTTATATGCACCATCCTACAGACAGGATAGCACATTCCACGGCCTTTGATATACCAGTCGTGGTGCACTGGCTGGATCGAGAAATAGCCCAATGGGCCCACCGACGGGGATCGATCCTAGACCGACCGCGCATCAGGCGAGCGCTTTACCACTGGGCTACTTCCCGCCCGCCTAATTGCAACAGAACATTTAGCATGTTTGAAAATATTAAAACAACCAACAAACAAAAACACTCTCTTAAAAAAAAAAACCTCAACCCTATCCGTCTCCTCCTCTCCCAGCTATAGCTACTTTTCTTTTTCGTCTTCGTATTCATGTATTAAAACGTTATAACGGCAGGGTTTTGGTCATAAAAGTTAATCATGTTGGTGTTGATACTGCCATTTTGGATATTATGTTATGTAGAACTCTGGTCACATGGTATACCTAAAGTGTCTGGTTGGTTATAAGTGGGGACAAGCTGTAACATTTGTCCAAAAGATGAAACATGCAGCTAAATCTTGCAACATGTTGCAGGTTGTTCCGCATTGTCCAAATTTGTTGCAAAAGCGGTCTACACTGTCATATATTTGTTGCGCAAACAGTGGGGACATTTATCCCGGCTTGTCCAACAATGTTTTTGGACAAATGTATGATCGTGTAGACACGCCTTTAATGTGGGGCAAAGGCCAGTCTACACGATCATACATTTTTCCAAAAATATTTGTTGGACAATCTGCATGTTTCATCTTCTGGACAACTTTTTACCACTTGGGTTAACTTGGTTATACGATTCGAAATATTTCTTTTCACAGGGCAAAAAGGTGAAGAGAAAGCGCCGCGAATATACAACTGACCGCAGTTTCCGGGTAGCAGCCGGCATAAAAATCGACCCCTGCCCCTTGAATGAGTATGTAACGTGGTTTTCCTGGCAAATGGCCGTCTGTCCGTCGCGTCGCGGGAAGTCCAAATACGAATGGCATCACCGCAAAACTGGCCCCGGGTACTACAGGTACCAGCTGTTCAGGGCTTTCCGCAACCAGCGTGCCATATACGAGGTGGGCGTGCAGGTGCCGGGCAGGTCGAGGATCTACTCGGTGTACTACCGGGGCTGCTACTGCGGGATGAGTGCCTCCGTATACAAGTACATGCTGTCGGAAGAGAGAATAGCGGACGAGATTGACGACATCATCCTCAGGAAGGGAAAGATCTTCATTCGGCGCGGCGTCTTGAACGACATGAACAGCTCCAGGTACAAACTCTGCACGGGCTATATCAAAATGTTCTTCTCCTATGCCTGGAACAGCAGAAACCCTCAAACGGGACGACACAGAACGGCGTCGAGGCGCGGATTTCAGATATCCGGCGCTCCCATCCGGAGAAAACCGTCGGTCCATGAAAAGAACAGCAGCGAGAACTCCAACGTACCGGTCGATGAACGGTCTGACACGGAGCAACACAGAGAGATAAAGTTAATATCAGTGAATGACAGGATTGCCAACAGCGAGGTCGTAGAAAAATCTAGACCAAAGGGTAAAAAAGCAGGCGTAAAATCTAGTCGAAAAAAGTCTGTCAACAGCGAACATTCTTCACAAACAGATGACATCGAAAACGAGTATTCCGATTCCGATTCACAAACAGATGACAACGAAAACGAGGATTTACACGAATCTGATTCTGATAGCGCTGACAGTCAAAACTGGGCTCTGGCACATATGCAAAAGAGCATCGACGATTTAAAAATGATCATAGATCAGACAAATCGTATACAACAGGATGAAGAAAAATATCTCGACGTCCCAAAGAGCAAGATTGTAGAATCTCCAGAATCAGATGCGCGGAGAACGATTGATACTGTTGGACAAGACGAATTTGAGTCGCACAAGTATGCTGATCCTGGCACAGGAAACCCGGTCGCTCGAGTCAGGTTGGTGCACTCAAACCTCGAACGAGGAAGTAGCCACCTTAAAGAAAAGGAATCGATTTCGACTATTTGACAGTATACAGAGTGCTTTCACTTGAGCTTATTCTGTCAAAACTAAACTCAAATTAAAAATATCAAAAAACATTTGCTAATGTGAGCGGCCTGCTTTTAGAAGTGATTGCTTTCAATATAATATATATATATATTATATATTTTTTAATTATTATACATCTACGCTCTAGTCCATGTTCTTTGTCTATATTTATTATTAATTATATTCGAAATGTAATACTTTTTTTTTTGTATTACCCTACAATTGTGTGTTTTACAACAGATGTACAATGTATGTACATGTAATGATATATGGAATTAAATTATTTTTAATACACAAAAGCGTGCCATGATATATTATATATTTTAACAGCCGTTTTAACGTCTTCGTGTGTGTGTGTGTGTGTGTGTGTGTGTGTGTGGTGTGTGTGTGTGTGTGTGTGTGTGTGTGTGTGTGTGTGTGTGATATATGCTACATGTGTGCATGTGAATGTGCGCAAGATAGATTACTTCTAAATCTATCTTTGGTTTAAACCATAATTATTTACCAAATTGTATTCGTAGTGGATTGGTCAAACATAAATGACTATATTAAGGTCTCTCTCGACACATGATAAAATATACAGATGCAACAATAAAACAGTAAATAATATTGAAATAAAGTCATCTTATTATTTCAAGAAACCAACATTTTAAAAAAAAAGAAAGAAAAAGACTCCCATGCAGAAAGAGAAAGAGACGGAGAGAGAGAGAGAGAGAGAGAGAGAGAGAGAGAGAGAGAGAGAGAGAGAGAGAGAGAGAGAGAGAGAGAGAGAGAGAGAGAAGGGGAGGGGGGAGAGAGGGGGAAACAAAAAAGAGATTGGACGAGATAGATGGGGGTGGACCCGCTGCGAGAGAGAGAAAGAGAGAGGGGCGGTTGGACCCTCTGCGAGAGAGAAAGAGAGGGGGCTGTTGGACCCGCTGAGAAAGAGAGAGAGAAGGGGGGGGGGAGAGGCTTTTGGACCCGCTGCGAGAGAGAGAGAGAAAGAAAGAGACGGAGAGAGAGAGAGAGAGAGAGGGGGGGGGGGGGATGGTGGTGTGTGGGTTTTTTTTACATCATATAGCCCGAGTACTCTGACGGCAAGCAGTGACGTAGGAAGATTGCCTAAACGGGGGGGAGGGGCACACTTTTATATTTACACTTTTACACTATTTATAAAGCAAATATAAAGCAAAATATCTATATAACACCACCCCCACCCCCACTTCCTACACCAGTGGCATGTGAGCTAGACTGACATTTGGACAGTTATTAAGAACGAATAAGAACGATAGAATTGTAACACTTTGCATGCACATACTACATGTAAGCTGAAGATTTTCTGATAGAGTGCCAGTTGAACAGTATCCCCTAGTGACTACAGCGCCATCACCCCCACCCCCAAAGTTGACCAGATATATTACCATGCATATTTAAGAGGTTTTGACCATATATTCAATATTTGTCCTACATTAATTTAGGTTCCCAACCTGGAACTTGCCGCAGTAAGACATTCTGTTTCACCTCTGCCACTGCACGTGCTCAGTAGTGTGCGGGGGTGTGGGGTATCTGGGGTCAAAACCCCCTCCTGCTCCAAGCAAATTTTCGTTCAATATAATTTCTAGGGAAGCATAACCCGATCCCCTAAAAACTTCGATCACCACAATAGGGTATTTTATGATTATATTACTGTGTCTATATTGTTTTTGTACTGCCACCCAACTTAGTTTAGATTAGGTTCTGCCCTGCATTATTTAGATTTATGCCCCCTTCCTCCAAGGTTTATATTCTGCCCATCAGGCCTGATTAAAAACAGATGTCAAGTGTGAAATATATAAATATATACAGACCACATTTTGCACCTTGTTGCATTGTGTATTAATTGTATGCCTTATTAATGTAATCAAATAAATATGAGTTGTTAAAGGGACATACCCTAGTTTTTAAACACTAACGCGTATGTTTTTACTATTATAACCGTTTTTGATAACTTAAATAATACTTTACTTGGATTTTATTGTTTAGATTATTAATAGACGTACATTTGAATTGCTTTTGGTCATCCTGGTGTTTTTAATATCACAAATGGCATTTCTCATATTTTAAAAAACGCAAGTGCGTCTGAGAAGTAACAGTTATGGAGTGGCGTTTTAGTCTATTTTTAGAGGATAATTCACCATTTCAAAGTCACAGACTCATGCTTCACTCAATTGTAACTTTATCCAAACGTGTTACAGGTATGTATATTAACTAAACTTAGTGTTAATTTTTACGGGTTGAAACTAGGGTATGTCCCTTTAAAAGGGAATATTAAATTTTATAAACTGTTGTACACATAAAAACAAAAATATTTAACACTGAGAATGCTGTTTTTGGTCGTCTAAATTCTAGAAAGACCATTTAGATTAAACAGAAAAAGAAAGAAAGAAAGAAATGTTTTATTTAACGACGCACTCAACACATTTTATTTACGGTTATATGGCGTCAGACATATGGTTAAAGACCACACAGATTTGGAGGGGAAGCCCGCTGTCGCCACTACATGGGCTAATCTTTCCGATTAGCAGCAAGAGATCTTTTATTTGCGCTTCCCACAGGCAGGATAGCACAAACCATGGCCTTTGTTGAACCAGTTATGGATCACTGGTCGGTGCAAGTGGTTTACACCTACCCATTGAGACTTGCGGAGCACTCACTCAAGGTTTGGAGTCGGTATTTGGATTAAAAATCACATGCCTCGACTGGGATCCGAACCCAGTACCTACCAGCCTGTAGACCGATGGCCTAACCACGACGTCACCGAGGCCGGTTAAGATTAAGCAATGCACGATGTGTTAGACATTACATGTGTAACCGAAAGTCAAATTGTAAACATATGTGCCCATTTTGTGCTACATTTTAAAAATTATTATTATTTAACATTTCTTAAATCCACCGGCCTCGGTGGCGTCGTGGCAGGTCATCGGTCTACAGGCTGGTAGGTACTGGGTTCGGATCCCAGTCGAGGCATGGAATTTTTAATCCAGATACCGACTCCAAACCCTGAGTGAGTGCTCCGCAAGGCTCAATGGGTAGGTGTAAACCACTTGCACCGACCAGTGATCCATAACTGGTTCAACAAAGGCCATGGTTTGTGCTATCCTGCCTGTGGGAAGCGCAAATAAAAGATCCCTTGCTGCCTGTCGTAAAAGTAGCCTATGTGGCGACAGCGGGTTTCCTCTAAAAAAATCTGTGTGGTCCTTAACCATATGTCTGACGCCATATAACCGTAAATAAAATGTGTTCAGTGCGTCGTTAAATAAAACACTTCTTTCTTTTTCTTTCATTTCTTAAATCCAGTTAATTCAATATAATATAATTATGTATAATCATGGATCAACTTAGGCAATTTTGGAGACAATGGGTAGAGACACTACTTCAAAAACGTTAATATTGTCATTATGCCAAATAAGCTTTATTTTTTTTATTTTTTTTTAATTATTGTTTTTTTTTATTAAGATTTTTATTCGGAGTTTCAAAACACATATTATTACAGTACATAATGAAATCTTACATTTTCTGTTAAAACACACAGTTATTAATACAAGAAGATATGTATTACATGTGAAGTACTCTACTAAGATACTCCACTTTTTTCTTATTTTACTAGCTTTTTCCGGGGGGTAAAGATAAAGAGAATACAATTCAATCTGCTTATAACGACGTATGTTAGCTAAACATAAAATATAATTTGGCTGAGTTTTTTTCATTTTACAAATATGTATATAGTATTTTATTAAAAGCAAACAAAGATTGATAATATCAATATTTGGACTATTAATAAAAGGACCAAAAAGAAGTACCTCAGCGGCCTAAGGTATGCCAGTGCCGCATTTTACATTTAGGTCATCTAGGAAGCAATACCAAATAGTTTTAACATACTGACATTCAACAAATAAATGAACTAGAGTTTCTTTAGTATCACCACAAAAAGTACATAATTCAGTTTCAAAAAGTTTGCATTGCATCAGCTTACTGTTAGTATAATATATTCGGTGATTAATTTTGAACTAAAAAGATTGTAATTTCGCATCGTCAGTTATTCGAAAAGGCATTTTATAAACATTTTCCCAATTGATCCCTTTATTTAATTTTTGTTGCCATTTTTGTTGTGATTCAAATAAGCTTTATCACTAGGTGGCACTGCAAACATCCAAGGTGTGCTATATATGAAAATATTCAGGGTAGTTCTATATGCATGCTAAGTGACACAGTTGTATCACAAAGTGCACACTCTTCGTTCTTATCCGCCTCACTAATGCAGCCAAAGACCAATCTATATGAATTCTGCGTAATCGTGGCCTACCAAACGGTAGTCAAAGATTCCCAGCAACATTCCTATATTTGACGTTAAATATCTTTTCATCGATCATTTTCGAGCTGATGAAAACAACTTGCGGGTTAAATATGGTTATTATCAGATAAAGTCCTAAATTAATGTCGCCAGCTAATTTTTACAATAATACAAGATTCTCATGATTTGTAACTAAATAGTAACTTACAATATAAAGTCATTAGTCTACCCAAGATAATGTTTCTTAGGTTCACTGATTATATATATATATATATATATATATAGACACACACACACACAGTCAAACTAGATATATATATATATATATATATATATATATATATATATATATATATATATATATATATAGACACACACACACACACACACACACACACACACACACACACACACACAGTCAAACTTCGATATCTCGATCTTCAAGGGGACGAGGAAATAGTTCGAGTTTCAGGGAGTTCGAGTTTTCGAAATTAATATATAAGAGTTCGAATATGAAACTGCATTGCAGCTGGTTGCAGCATTGCAGCTGGTTGATCTCACTTAATATTGTAAGAAGCGTGCGCTTCACTGCCTACATCTGAACTCTGAAAACTATGCATCCCCAGTTGAAAAGCATACATATACATATATATATATATATACATATACATACATACATACATACATACATACATACACACACACATACATACACACATACACACACATACACACACACATACATACAAACATACATACATACATACATACACATACATACATACATACATACATACATACATACATACATACATACATACATACATACATACATACATACATACATACATACACACACACAGACACACACACATAAATATTCTCGCCCGATATTTTTTGAATTTGTATGCTCCCGAATAACGCTATAAAAGGCGAAGTGTAATTGTTATTTATAGATGAAATGACACCTGGACATGGGAGTCCACGCAATGCTGTTAGATCTACTGGTAGACCCAGTAGAGCTAATTTTAATCAGATTGACACAAACACACACACACATACACACATACATACATGTATGCATACATACATGTATACATACATAATATTAAACGAGGGTTGCCGAGGCTTTGTAAACAGGATAAAGCCGACATATCCCTACGTCATTAACTAGTTATTACTTTTATCCTGCAATCCATAAAAAATAGAGGGGGGGGGGGGGGGGGGGGGGGGGGTCGATAGAAAATGTTAACTTCATAACCAATGGAAGTTGATTTGGTGTGAGGAAACCTTCTGAGGGTCCCCAGAGGAGGAAATTAATGGTTGATGGAAGAGTGGTGGAACATGCTTACAATACCAGTACAATCGAAGCTGTTGACAGACTGCACGTGTTAAGACGGAAGACCCTACGGCTAGCATTTAATTGTTAGTATTTTATATTATTAGTATAAAACATTTATTTTACACGTAATTCCTTAACTTAATGCAAGATCATAACTATCCCTAATAATTATAAACAGATTGAAAATGAACAGTCTGTCAACATTATGTTTTCGTATTAAATCCCACTTCTGTATTTCGGCGCACTAAAATCATGGTACTTAAATCACCAAGTCTACAGGCTGGTAGGTACTGGGTTCGGATCCCAGTCGAGGCATGGGATTTTTAATCCAGATACTGACTCCAAACCCTGAGTGAGTGACCCGCACGGCTCAATGAGTAGGTGCAAACCACTTGCACCGACCAGTGATCCATAACTGGTTCAACAAAGGCCATGGTTTGTGCTATCCTGCCTGTGGGAAGTGCAAATAAAAGATCCCTTGCTGCTAATTGGAAAGAGTAGCCCATGTAGTGGCGACAGCAGGTTTCTTCTCAAAATCTGTGTGGTCCTGACGCCATATAAACGTAAATAAAATGTGTTGAGTGCGTTGTTAAATAAACATTTCTTTCTTTCTTTCTTTCTTAAATCATCAGGGCGTGCATACCTATACAAATACACACACATATACATACATACATATTAACTACCCATCTGAATAATTTGATTAAATTTTTTAAAGGAAGAGTTTGGCCTGTTTCACCCCACCAAATACAATTTTGGGTTATGGTTAGCAATAGTGATAACTAATGTGTGGGGGGGGGGGGGGGGTATAATGGTCGGAACCATTTCCCTTTTCCCAAGCAAAAGTTAATGACATCAGAAATCATATACAATTATTATTCGAGCTTGTGTGTCGCACTGATTTTACGAAACAAGTGTCAGGATTATTGTATTACTTGAGCGAGTTTCATAAAATCAGTACAATTCACATGCGAATGTAATAATTTCTTTATTATTCACATTATCCAAAATTTTATTTTTATGAATAACAAAGTAGGACCATGTTAAAACTTTTCAAACATAACTAAAAAGACAACAAAATTATTTTAATATGCATTTACACAAATCTAAGACTGGGGAAGCAGCATTAAGTTATGACATTACTTCACAAAATGACGTCATTCATTGTGCACATGAAATAATTATGACACACACATGGGTCATACTGGTTATATTCCCCTGAATCTCTTGAACTATGTGGATAATAAAAACTATAATAGGCCTACCACAGAATGGTCTGGTATAAATATATGTACTTCTTAAATTTATTTTGAATGCAGAAATAATGCATTTTATATGAAAACCCCTTGTACACATTCTTCTGGAGGTGTAATGATACAATACATATCCTGATATGTTGGTCGCGATTCAATAATTCGTTGATTATTTTTGGCAATTAAAGCTTTATTACCATTAAATGATATTTTAATTACGATTAGCTTAAAGGGACAGACGTTAGTTTTTAAACACTAAGGCGTATTTTTCACAATTAGAGCGGTTTATGATTACTGAAATCAAACAATACTTATATTTTATTGTTTAGATTATCCACTTTCATACAGCTGAAGTGTTTCTGGTTATCCCGGTGTTGCTAATACCACAAAATACATTGTTTTATATTTTTAAAATTGCACGTGCGTCTGAGAAGTAACTGTTATGGAGTTGTGTTTTAGGTGGGGTTTTTAGGGTATTTCAACATCACAGACTCTTGTTTCACTCTGTTGTATCCAAATTTGTTACAGGTTTGTAAATAACCAAACTTAGTGTCCATTCTTAGAATCTTACGGGTTGAAACTAGGGTCTAGGTGAAAAATTATGCCTTAGTGTTTAAAAACTAGGGTGTGTCCCTTTAAGTGATAAATTTTTTGAAACCCAATTAGTTTTTCTTTGTTCTAATGTTTGTAGCGACTCAAAATATGTTTTATTCAAAACAAAAAGGACATGTATACGTATATCACGAATTGTACATATCATGATAGAGCAGTTCATCAAGATAAACGTTGAGGTAGGCTTGTGCTTGATGTTTATCTTGATGTACATATTGTGATACAGCTGCGATAAATTGAAGTATAATATCGTGGACTTTGTATCGCGATACGATACTTTATCACTGTATGGTTACCCCTCTATGTGCTTCCAGAGTGTTTTACTTACAATTTAAATAAAGTTCTGTTGAACAGCCACGCACACATTACCAATTACCAAATGTTTGACATCCAGTAGCTGATGATTAATTAATTAATCGATGTGCTCCAGTGGTGTTGTTAAACAAAGCAAACTTTAACTTTAATAGGTTTTTGTTGCAGTTTGTTTTTGTGAATATTGGTGATGTTTTTCTCTCTTTCTTTTTCCTTTTTTTTTTTTTCCTTTTTAGAAGAATAAAAACTTCCATGATGCAGGTAGACCATGCAAGTGAGGAAGTCAACAAAGAACCTCCAATAAAAAAGCAGAAAATTTCTGAAGATAAGACCATTAGTTCTGACAAATCACCCAGACTTTTAACACAAAAAACTGAAACTGCTACTGAAAATCTGGGTTTAAAATCTCATGATGACGAGGCTGTTAAATATGACGAGAAAGTGAAGGAAAGTCATGGTGACAAGACTTCAAACAAGGTTGAAAGGACAGACGATAAAAGTGGTGGAAAAACAGCTACAGAAGACCAGACTGTAGTTGGGGAATCTCCCTGTGCACAGGTAGTAGGACCGGCCTCCGAAGAAGATGTGGGCGTTACTGAATTCATTAGCAGTCATGATGGATTTAGTGCCATTATAAAACAAAGGTCATTATTTTAAATGGATCTTTTTAAATTTGATTGTAGATAAAGAGCAATGTGCAGTATTACACGTATTCCAATATTATGATACAAAGGATAAATATATATACACTTGAAAAATTCCGTAAAAATATATTTCAGATCCATGTTGTCCTTTAGAAAGCCCAATATCTTGGATTCATCTAATTTTCATAACTCTTCTTATCATTGCGAACAAGGAAGGAACTGACATTACCTTTTTTAAATTAAAAAAAAAGAAACAAGTGATTCATGAATATATTTAAGGTAGAAATAGTAAACTTTAAATTGTATTATTTCTTTATTGTTAGACCATTTGTGACACCCAATAGCCAATGTGTATTTTTGTGCTGGGGTGTCGTTAAATATTCATTCATTCATTCATTCATTCATTACTGTTAATGGTTACATGAAAAGAAATGTATATTGGATTATTTGGGGGGGAGGGGGAGGATTAGAGGTTGGGGTAACCCATAAATGGTATCTGTTGATTTTCAGTTCTGTCTTGATAAGGCTATCTATAAATTCAAAATAAAATATATTTGCTATATAATCCAATTTTAGATCTTAAAATTTAAAGAATTTTTTTTACAGTTAATTATATAATGTGCTCACTGGTGCACAAAGGACCACCAAAGTTGAATGAAAATATTCTTTAGTTGTACTCGGTTGTACTCAGAACATCACCGATCATTTCTTATTGTTTCCCCAGATACTCTGATTTTATTGTGAATGAGATCAGTAAAGATGGTCTCACTGTCCACTTGACATCAACAGAATTACCAGCAGCAGAGCCTCAGTCGGAGTCTGCTGACAAGGTTTGTGTATGTGCTGGAGCAGCAGGAATGTTGGAATTAAATAAGAAGAAAAAAGTAACGTTGGAATTAAAGCTGGTTTTGACAGGATTCTGATTTGCTCTGGGTCCATTTTAGTCGGGTTTCATTCGACACATTTATTTGTTTTCAGATAATATTTGTGTTTTGCAGTTTAATTGAAAATTAAAGTGACAGACTATTTTTTAAACACAGCGGCATATTTTTCACTTTCAGAGCTAATTTTGATAACTGAAATTATACTTTACTTAGATTTTATTGTTTAGATTATTAATGTCTGTACATCCAAAGTGTATCTGGTCATCCTGGTGTTTTTAATACCACAAAATGCATTTGTCATATTTTTAAAAAAACAAGTGCGTCTGAGAAGTAATGATTATGGAGTCAACTTTTAATCTATTTTAAAGGTTATTTCACCATTTGAACTTCACAGACTCTTTGGTTTACTCTGTAGCAACTTTATCCAAATGTGTTAAAGGTTTGTAGGTTAACTAAACTTAGTGTCCATTTATACTGGTTGAAACTAGTGTCTGTGACTTTTAAGTCATTGCGCTGCACTAGTCAAAACGTACATGTACTTTTAAACCTTTTGGATTAAGCAATCTTGTGGTTATCTCCCCTGACTGCACATACACCGTACAGTGTTTCGTAATGTTCTAATTTGACTTCTATTTCAGGATCCTGATTCGGAAGAAGGAATCTCGGAAATGCACATTGCAGAGATTCAAAAGTTGGTTGAGGGCAGAGACCCAAAAGCCAGCTACTTTATTAAGGTATTGAATTCTGTTACATAAACAAGGTTTAAAGTTAAAGTTAAGTTTAACAACACCACTGGAGCACATTGATTCATTAATGATCAGCTATTGGATGTCAGACATTTGGTAACTTTGAAATATAATCTTATAGAGGAAAACGCAACATTTTTCCATTAGTAGCACGAGATCTTTTATATGCACCATCCCACAGACCGACATGGACTTTGATATACCAGTCATGGTTCACTGACTGGAACGAGAAATAGCCCAATGGACCCACTGATGATCGATCCTACATTGACTGCGCATCAATCTTTACCACTGGGCTATGTCCTGCCCCCCCCCCCCCAAGAAAACCCCCCCCCCAAAATAAACAAAAAAAAACAAAAAACAAACATCGTTTATATGCAATATAATAAGAAAAAATATTTTAGCAAGTTAACAGAAGAATTGCCACACTAGTGTTAATTTTTACTCGTTGAAACTACTAGTGTCTGTGACTTTTAAGTCACTGCGCTGCACTATACAAAACATACAGGTACTTTTAAACATTTTGGATACTGTACAATTTCCATCAAGCATCAAGCTTTACCATTGGGCTACATCCTGCCCCCCCCCCCAAGCCCCCCCCAAAACAAAACAACAACAAACAACCCCCCCCCCAAAAAAAAACCAAAACATGGTTTATATGCAATATAATAGTAAGAAATATTTTAGCAAGCTAACAGAAGAGTTGCCACATCTAGTGAGTTTTTACACCCAATAACCAATGTTCTTTTATATCATGCTGGATCATCATTCATTCATATTTAGTTTTAACAGTCTAAATGAGACTATTTTTTAACATTTCCTATGTCTTTCCATTGGCTAAGATGGGTGAAATCTAGCTCAGTCAGTAGAGTGCTCGCTTGAGGTGTTTGACTCAATGGATCAAACCCCCTCAGTGGAACCCTTCTTTCCTTGGGTTTTTACATATCCCAACCAATGCCACATAACTGGTATATCAAAGATTGTGGTATGACCTCTCCTGTCTGTAAGAGGTGGGATATAACCCAGTGGTAAAGCGTTGGCTTGATGTGCAGTGAGTCTAGGATTGATTGATCCTCATTGGTGGGCCCATTGGGCTATTTATCGTTCCAACCATTGCCACTGTCATGGACGGAGGAGCCGGCCAAGGCCGGCTCTTGTGCCCATGACAGGCGTGCGCTACAACAGCTTGTTCTGAATTTGCACGTAAAACCCTATGACATGATATGACAACCATTGCACCACGACCAGGGTTTCTGCCAGAGGGTAAAACAGGTATGGCACCATACCCAAATATTTTTGCAGATTTAATTTTTTTTAAGTTAACCTTTTGACAAAATTAATAACTCTTATCACTACTGTATGAATTTTTTAACCCTAACCCTAAAATTAACTCCTTTTCTTTCTGTCGACTGTGATTGTATTCAGCACACACATTGTAAATATTCAATTCCATAGCGCCATACTGAAAAATTTCTTTCTGGCAGAAACACTGCCGTGGTATGTGCTATCTTGTCTGTGGGATGGTGCATATAAAAGATCCCTTGCTGCTGATCAAAAAGAGTAGCCCATGACGTAGCGACAGCAGGTTTCCTCCCTCAATATCAGTGTGGTCCTTAACCATAAGTCTTTCGCCATATAACAGTAACTAAAATGTGTTCAGTGTCATTAAATAAAACATTTCCTTCCTTCTCCTGTCTGTGGGAAAGTGTTTATAAAAGATCCCTTAAAATTGAAGCAGGTTCCTCTGAAGGCTACAAATCAGAATTACTAAATGTTTGATATACAATAGCCAACGATTAAGTAATCGGTGTGCTCCAGTGGTGTCATTAAACAAAACACACTTAATGTTGTATTTGGTCCAAACAACATTCCCAGTACTTAACAGCTTTTTCTTGTTTTGTTTAAATCATTATATGCAAGCCCAGTAAAGTGTCTTTTAAACATAACTTAAATTTGTTGTTATATGCAAGCCCAGTAAAGTGTCTTTTAAACATAACTTAAATTTGTTGTTATATGCATGCCCAGTAAAGTGTCTTTTAAACATAACTTAAATTTGTTGTTATATGCAAGCCCAGTAAAGTGTCTTTTAAACATAACTTAAATTTGTTGTTATATGCAAGCCCAGTAAAGTGTCTTTTAAACATAATTTAAATTTGTTATATGCAAGCCCAGTAAGGTGTCTTTTAAACATAACTTAAATTTGTTGTTATATGCAAGCCCAGTAAAGTGTCTTTTAAACATAACTTAAATTTGTTGTTATATGCAAGCCCAGTAAAGTGTCTTTTAAACATAATTTAAATTTGTTGTTATATGCAAGCCCAGTAAGGTGTCTTTTAAACATAACTTAAATTTGTGGTTATATGACATGGTTTCTATTATTATAAAAGTGTTGGATGCACAGTGCACAAATTTACAGACATTACCTACCAAAATTTATGTTAAGATTTGTCACACAAATGTCATTACATTAATTAGTAACAGAAAATGAACACTTTTTAAAGCCAAGATCACATTGTATGACACAACACAACTCAACTGTCTAGTTGAGTCAGGTCATGTAGTGTATATTGTAAAACCAGTCATCTGCAACTGATGTTTTTGTTGTCCCAAAGGCATTTGACACTCATGACCATCCAGTCGAGCTGTGTTGGATATTGTGATCTAGATGTAATTGTTTTCCTGTATAACCTTTTTAAATGTATATAAAGATTGTTATACAAGCTTGTGTGTCGTACTGATTTTACGAAACAAGTATCAGGATTCTGGTACTGCGAGAGTGAAGGAAGGAAGGAAATGTTTTATTTAACGACACACTCAACACATTTTATTGATGGTTATATGGCGTCGGACATATGGTTAAGGACCACACAGATATCGATAGAGGAAACCTGCTGTCGTCACTTCTTGGGCTACTCTTTTCGATTAGCAGCAAGGGCTCTTTTATATGCACCATCCCACAGACAGGATAACACATACCACGGCCTTTGATATACCAGTCGTGGTGCACTGGCTGGAGTGAGAAATAACCCAATGGGCCCACCGATGGGGATCGATCCCAGACCGACTGTGTATTAAGTGAACGCTTTACTACTGGGCTACGTCATGCCCCACTAGAGCAAGAGTGAGGGTAACACATGAATCCTGAAACACGTTTCATCAAATCAGCACGGTTCACACGCGAGTGTAATCATTTCTATATCATCCATAATATTATTTTTTATGAATAACAAAGGACCCTGTCAAAATGTTTCAAACGTAACTAGAAGGAGACGACGACATGACGTCATTTTGTTAAAGATATTACACAGAGCTAAGAGCATGAAAGCCACATTATGTTATGATGTCACTTCTCAGAATTACGTCAATCGTTGTGTACATGAAATTGTTACGACACACGTTTTGTACTGGTTATATTTGCCTGTATATATTGAACTGTGTGGATAATAAATATGATTATTAGGTAGATTCTGACAAAGAAGCAAGGAAGAGAATTCATCTGGCGATAAAGAAGCGGTTCCCTCAAGTGAACAGCAACACTGAGAAACAGGAAGGGGAAGAATCCTGCATTAAGATTTCTCTCAAGTCAAAGGGAGGTAATAAATTGTCATTATCTGTAAGGAAAATAACACTTCAACCCATTTTAAAAATGATTATTTAATATAACATGGTTATTTCAACATGGGGGGGAGAGGGTTAGGGGATAAAGCTAGATTGGAGAGGGAGTAGAAAGGAGAGAGAGAAAGCAAGAGGGAGGTGGAAAAAGAGAAATAGAGATATGACTGTCACCGCTTAAGATATTTGTACAAAAAAAGAAGAAAGGGGTCTTATGTATGCAATGAGCTACATCTCGACCCCTAACTGAATGGAATAGGAAGGTAATAGCTTGTATTATAGCTATTAAAACAGATTTGGTTTAACATGCAATACAGGTTTGTTTAAATATATGCTGAGTATTGAATATCAATGAATAAATGCTTGCCACTGAATGTTAATATATTTTGCTTCAAGTTTGTACAAATTGATAACATTGTCTTATGCATTTGAATGCTCATTCTTGATTGGTTAATATTGGTTAGGTTTACAAAATAAACTAATGAAATCGCACCTTTTTGGGGCTTTGTATCAATCAGATTCTGATATATGACAGTCGTAGCAAGCAGCATAAGACAGTGCCATAATGGTAGCCTCGTTCAATATTTTAATTTTCACCTGCTGTTTCTATAAATAACATCAGTGGAATACCATAAAATGGGTATTTTTCATATTCATGTATTATTTTTTAGTTGTTTATATTTTTGTTGCATAAATTACCCTGATGCAAATAATTACTAGCTTTACGAGACAAATGCAAAAGCTTATGGTACTATAGGGAACATTTTGTTTTCAAAATCTTGATTAGCGATATTTTAAAGAAAATCTATAAGGTGTCAAAGATGTATCTGACTTACTCGAATGTATGTTTGTAGGTGATCAGCGATCCGAATCAACATGGCCGCCAAACCGAGGTGCCTACTGTCACTTTGTTTTGTACAAGGAGGGGATTGGGACGATGGATGCTGTAAACCTGATGGCCAAATTTCTCAGGTTAGTCCACCTTTAAAATACTGCATATTGTAAAAGTTCTCTTATACTATGCATGCAACTGGCTTCACTAAGGCAGGGCTCGAACTTAACGACGGCACCGATTGCAATTGCCGTCGTTGAGGTATAAATTGCCATAGGTCAGGAACATCACCAGTGACACAAAAGTGCCATCGTTAAAGCTCATCAATGATGGCAAAGTGTTTACGCCTGATGTACATTATCTGCCAGTATATAAACTTAGTACATTTAAAATATGTCTACATACAGCAAAATAACCTTTCAGTCGAGTTTATTTGCTGCAAAAGTCATAATAAAAAATTGCTGTGGGCATACTTTAAATTGCCATAGGTGGGCTATTTCACTAACGGCAATTTTGTTTTTCAGTTGTTGTGGGAGATAAATTCTTAAGTTCAAGCCCTTCTAAGGGTGCTTTTTCCAATAAGAGAACAGCAAAGTAGCTTATTATTTATCATCATATATAGTACATTATTTTATGAATTTTAAAGTGAGAATTGTGAGAAAAAGTGAAATACTTGGATAACCTCAAACTACGATTTGTCAAAACTAATGGACTTGTTTTAAACTTACATCCAGAATGTTTTGTAGCCCTTCAGTACTTTTTACCAGGGTTGGGATTTTCAAAATATTTTTTTTCTTGTATAAAATATTTTTCATAAAGCAGATTGAATTTGATTTGAAATGCCTAACTATTACTTTTGTTTATGTATGGTAATATTTTAAGATTTATTAAGATTGGTTCAGCTTATAATTTTAAATGCATCGCTGTTTTTTGATGACCTTCACTTAGATATTTAGATTAATGTTTGGTTTACTATCATTTATTTCCAGAACCAAAACCAATGTTTTCCAGTACGCTGGAACCAAAGACAAGCGGGCAAAAACATCTCAAGATGTTAGTGCTTTCAAGTAAGACCCTTGGAAATGTGTTACTATCATATACTGAACTCCCATTGAAAACACACCACTCAGTTTTCAGTTGTTTACTTTTTTTATCGCACATGTGATGTTGCTATAAAACACAATAACCCGAACCCTAGAATACAATTGTTGGAGTTGTTTATTGCCTACCAGAATACATCCAGGCTCCAGCTACAAAAAATCACTTAAATGTTTTACTGTTACTGTTGCTTTATCAACATGCCTATATCAAAAAAAGTTTCAGGCATGTTGAAATGTATTATTGTTTCTTCTCATGTCTGACTGGTATGTTTTCAGTGGAGTTCAGTATATTTAAATATTAGACCACTTTCCTGCCATTGTTTTAACTGTTATTGAACTTCAGAAGTAAAAAAAACAAAAAAACATTACAAGCAAGTAATTTTTATATATACATCCCAAGAGTGGGACGTAGCCCAGTGGTATAGCATTCCCTGATGCGTGGTCGGTCTAGGATCGATCCCCGTTGGTGGTCACATTAGGATATTTCTCATTCCAGCCAATTCATAACGACTGGTGTATCAAAGGCTGTGATGTGTGCAGTTCTGTCAAAATAAACAAATGTTTGACATCCAATAGCCGATGATTAATAAATCAATGTGCTTTAGTGGTGTTGTTAAACAAAACAAACTTTCAAATATGTCCCTTTCACAGGTGAAGTAATGTGAGATTGCCATCTTGTATTTATCATATTTAAATAATATCAAAGGCACTGACACTACATGTTAACAGGCAGTGTAAAATATTTTTGACTCTTGCTTCTTTTTTAATGTTTAACAGGCAGTGTAAAATTTTTTAACTGTTGCTAAAAGCAGACATTTTTGACTCTTGCTAACAGGAGTTGACTATTGGTGACTCTTGTAACAGTTGCTCAAAATATTTTTGACTCTTGAACAATGTGTAAAATATTTTTGACTCTTGTTAACAGGCAGTGTAAAATATTTTTGTCACATGACTGGTATATTAAAAGAGACATTTTTACAAGTTTGAGTTGCTTGGTCCTGTAGTTGCTCAAAAGTGCATTTTATGAACAGAGTTAATTGTTATTAATGGGAAAATCTGTACATGCTGGTATTCCTCTAAGATTTTGTGTCTGTCTGTGAGAAAATTTACCAGCCTTTGTTCTTAATCAAAAAGTCTAGTGGTTCCTCATTTTGTATAAAAAACCAAACTTGACATCAAAAAGTCTAGTCTGTCTTATACAAATCCACTTCTATATGATATCCATTCTATAGGAACCTATTTAGAGTCCACTGTAATTTATTTTTAATTGACATTTAAATGTGTATTTATATAATTATTTGTGTTGACACATCACCATTATTTTGATTAATTTGCCTTGTTTTGTTTTTTCCTTTACAGAGTGGATGCTAAGAAATTGCATTCTTTGAACAATAGACTTAATAAAATAATGTTGGGCAATTTCAGGTATGTGTTGGAAACTAATAATATATTGATATTACATTTGAAACAGTATTCCTGTTGAACATGTATAATCAAATGATTGCTATTTAGTGGTTATCAGTGTCAAGAGATTATATATAATAATATTTTTAAAGAATACAAACCTTTTTAAAAGTAAGAGACTCCTATCCTAAAATTGACCAAATACAAGTTTCATGAACTTTTATAATGTATGTGTTGATATAGTGTTACAGTTTAATTCGAAAACAGGCATTTATACATGTATTTGAGTACTGGATTTTATTTTCTGGGTTTGCATATACCGGTAGATAGTTGGCAGTATCGATTCTGTTGATAGTGAATACACACAAATTTATTAAAACTAATTCTACATGTATTTTTCATTTGTAAAATATATTACAGGATGGAAAGGTAAGCTTTTCACTTTTGAATGAGTGATTATATTTTGTGATAAATTCAGCAAAAAGCTAATTTTGAGAATTGTAATTTTCATGTTTATTTTGGTGCATTTTATTTGATAACCAGGCAATTTTATTTTGACTGAACATTTTAAGATAAAATTTATCAAAATGCTAACTATATTTACACTGAACTTTATTCATGTCTTAATTGTGGATGTTTTATGTTGTTGTTTTTGAAGGTATGAAAAGGAAAACATTGCCCTTGCTCAGTTGTCGGGAAATCACTTTACCATAGTTCTTAGGTAATTTGAGATATTTTACAATTTTATAATTATACACCTCACAAAACATTAATTAATTTTTAAAAAAATTAAAAATTTCATAAATAATTTTTCCAACTGTATATCAACAACTTAACAATATCAATAATATATCCATACAAAACATGCCTGTGCTCAATACCATAAAATGTTAGTACCATAAATTGAATGAAAACAGATATCTATCTCATTGCTATTGCACTTTAAAAATATTTCATGATGATCATAAATTGCTTCATATTTGTGGGTAAGTATACTAATAAAGCCACATGGCTGAATGTACCACCTCATGAGAAACACAGGTTATGCGTGACATTTAGTCAGCTGTGAGAAAATGGAGATTGAAAGTTTGACCAATGATGGAAATATTATTAATTTATAATTATTATAGCCTGTGATTTGTTACAACTTACACGGGTGGGACGTATCCCAGTGGTAAAGCGCTCGCTCAATGCATGGTCGTTCTGGGATCGATCCCCATCAGTGGCCCATTGGGCTATTTCTCGTTCCAGCCAGTGCACCATAACTGGTATATCAAAGGCTGTGGTATGTACTACCCTGTCTGTGGGATGGTGCATGTAAAAGAATCCTTGCTGCTAATCGAAAAGAGTAGCCCATGAAGTGGCAACAGCGGGTTTCCTCTCTCTTATATTTTTGTGGTCCTTAACCATATGTCTGACGCCATATAACCATAAATAAAAAATGTGATGAGTGTGTCATTAAATAAAACATTTATTTCTTTCTTACAACTTACATTGATAGGAAGGGACATAATTTTCTTATATTCCTTATTGCTTATGTACCTTTGTAAACAGTGTTTGTAGCTAACTTATCATGCCCATCAGAGCTCATACTGGAAACATTTTTGTTTTAGCCAATTTTCAGATATGTAGAGTATTTCCTTGAAAATTATTTTTAAATGATTAATGTAAAGAAAATTTATTAGCCAAAGACTAAATGTTGTATAAAAATTATCAAATGGACATGGTGAACCATAGCCCATGGAGTGACAGCATCATGTTTTCTCACTACTTATCTCTGTGCTTCTTAACCATATGTCTGATTCTATATATAACCACAATGTACAGAAACCTTTGTGCAGGAGGTGTGTGTGCAGGAGATTTTGTCAGGAGATTTTTTAAATTCACACAATAACCCAAAATCGCAAGATTTAAAAAAAACATATTCTATGAATACTTTATAATTCTTCTTAACCTTAGATCTTGGCATTTAAAAAAAAAAAAAATTAAGTTTAAATATTATTATGATTTAATACATATTTAAAATAAATAAATTATTTTATCCAAAAAATGTTAAGAAGGTGATTTGACTTAGTACAGATCAGAGGCTGCGACAAATTTATATAAATCTTATAAATTAATATGACTTCACTCATGAGAATAATTGATTTTTATTAATTCATTTCGTGTGAATGCAGAGATTTGGAACCACTTCCATTCCAACTCATCATGTTTATACAGCTTGGCAGGTTGTGCTGTGACATGTGATTTTAACATGATGTATCGCTGTCCAACTCGGGAGTCTGGCAGTTTCAGATTCGTCATAGCTTCAAATAGTACGTAAATATCGAACTAAATTGGATGTTTTTTTTTTTTATATGGCTGTCAATTATTTTTTTTTTAACACGTCATTTTATAGCAGGCCAACTTCGGCAAAGGTTAAACATGTCGGCCTGTTTACATTCTCAGAAACCGAAAGTCGACTGCTAAGAAGATTTGATCAAAAAATCCGGGAGGGTTGGCTGTCCTATCATTAAATAAAAACATTTTTTTCTTTCCTTTCCTAGAAATGTCACAGGTGATGATAGTCAGATAGAGGCTGCGATGACTTCACTCAAGAATAATGGATTTATTAATTATTTTGGAATGCAGAGATTCGGAACCACTTCCATTCCAACTCATCATGTTGGCAGGTATGTTGACACTGATGATCCAATCCAGTGCTTCAAATAGTACGTAAAATATCGCATGCTGTTATTTTTTTTTTTACATTAGCAGGCCAAAATGTCCTGCTAAGAAATAAATATGGCTTCCTAGATAAAAACGATAGCATGGGGTGAGCTGAGTGTTTGGTATGGTGTATGAAAAATTATGACCTCTGAAATGGATTTTATCTGTACGGTTGTGTATACAAAAGAAATAATTGAGATAAGTGTACAAAGATCTCTCTGAAAAAAATTACCTGTGATTTCATGTGTTGTTATTGATTAAATTGTTGAGTGAGACCTGCTTATGAAAATGTTTATTCTGGTGTGAGACCTTTAGTTTTGTTGTTCAGGTATTTCCGGAATAAAATGTTCTACATGCAAACGCCATGCTTGAAGTGTGCTCTTTACAAACATGATCTATTAAGATCGTTAACACGTGTTAACCAATACATAAAAATCTGTTAGGTCTAAACCATATTTCGAGCCCTGCAACCCATGTATCAAGAGTAACACAGGTTTCATACCTGTAAGTTAATGATAAACAACTTGTGCATACATTTTCAGCACTAAGGAATAACATTCCTTTCACATTATACTGAAAATGTGATTTGGTTCCAAATATTTTAAGATTAATTGTAGTAAAATGGTCAAATGTATCATAAATTGCTTCATAAATAATACTCCCCGAGAAAAACAACAACAACCCCAACAATAAACAAAAATTGTGTTTACAACTCTGTATTGTGCTTAATTTTTTGCATAATGTATCTCTGTTTCCGCATTTCCGACCATTGGTGCAACATTGGGAGACATATGAACTTGTGAAGCCAATTCATATGATATATAGCAAGTCACCTTCAGTATGCTTAATGTCAACAGACAAGTCCAGTAAGTGAGGTGTGTGATAATTGGATATACAGGTAAGCACAAAAATAAATTAAAATGAAATGTTTTAAATTTTTTCAGAGCGTTACTTCACGGCAATTGGGAAGAAGCTGTGGAACTTATTCTCCAACCCAGTAAAGCTGGTAAATGTTGGATTGGTGCATATTTCTTTTTACCTATCTTCATATACAGTAAAGTACACTTATAACGAACATGCTTAGAACGAACTACTGCATAGAACGAACTGATCGTAAATTCCCGTTTTATGCAGATGTGTACAAGGAACTACTGCTATCCTGAACTAACTATCATGGTCCCTTCTAGTTCGTTATAAGAATACTCTACTGTAATTAGATTTTTCGATGAATGTAAAATAATTTTGTCAGTTAGCGTCAAATCTTGGACATCACTTTATACTGGTACTTTGTCGTATTGAGCTTTATTGTTTAAAAAAACCTGATTCAAAATAACACAAACTTTTAGTGTTATTATTGTTTTAAATGTAATTATAAGAATTATTAGTTAGTTTACATTTATTGAGGTATGAACCAGAAACAAAATGATCCGCAAATTTATATGTGAACAGCTTCACTGATTCACGCAGTTTGAAGACGATTTTTTCTGTTCATGTCCCAATAAATGTATAAGAAATAACAGACAATCCTTAACTAAGCATCTAAGGAAAAGCATGTGCTATTCTGTATGGGAAAATTCATATAAAAGATCCTTTGTATTTCATATAGTACAAATGTCTTTATTTTCATAACTGTATTTAAACGGACACTATAATTGCTTAGTACAAACAATGGTTGTAGGATAAAATATATCTTTAGGTTTGAATCTTCCTATTTTTGTCTAGTGTCTGAAGGATCGGCTAAATCATTTGAGTCATCACACATTGAGAAAACACTTCTACGAGCTTTACAGAAACACGGAGAGAGGAATTTCTCGGCTGCCTTGTCCCAGGTAAATACTGAAAGCCTTAATGCTTAACAACTAGGCATCATGAGCAAGGTGTGTAAAATGTTTAAAGGAAAACCTAATGGTCATTCACTGAGCCAAGTGTACAAATTTAAAAAAAAAGTTATTATTTAGGTAAATTATTTGCCTGTCCCCACCCCCACTTCAAATGGTGTTTACATTTTAATCCATTCATCTGACTCAAAATATCTGATGACAAGAAGCATTTCATTCCATCAACATTCCTATTACTTCCCAATTAGTAATTGATGGTTTTCATTTCATTCCAATGACTTGGGGAAGTTTTCAGACAAATCTTCCCATAAACAATTTCAGATGCCTACCTGCAACAAGCAAATGGGTTTGCTTCTCATCTTCTATGTGATTATTTGTCAAATGGTTCTTGTCAGATATGTCAGCTAGTGTATATTTGACTTATAAAAAAAAATCATTATTGCTTGATTGCAGATAGCGAGAAACACGCGTCTTATGTATGTGCACGCCTACCAGAGTTATGTGTGGAATTCCATGGTGTCTAAAAGACTCCAGTTGTTGGGTACCAAACCCATCGTCGGTGATCTTGTTGTACTGAAGAATGATGCCGGCAAGTTGAAGAATAGTGGTAAGCAGTCTTGGGAATCGGTTGGGATATCATCATCAGTCATCGGTTATAATTGGTTTGTACCAACCGATCAACTTTCGATTACACAATCGGTTAAAATTATATGAACGTAAGGATTTGAATTATAAGCACCATGTACCTATTGTTATGTTGACTGGGATAGTCCCTACAAATCACTCATTTTACTATTTAAGATCAGTTTTAGTTATGTACACATGAAAGCAAACACCAATCCCAAAATATTTACATTAATGCCATCATCTGAACTGTAGGAACAATTACAGTTAAACATTTTCCCACACAGTGGTTGTTATAATCGATCATCACATAGGTAGAGCCAAATCCAATCCATTTTATATATGTCATGTCATGTCATGTCATGTCATGTCATGTCATAGGGTTTTACGTGCACATTCAGAACAAGCTGTTGTAGCGCACGCCTGTCGTGGGCACAAGAGCCGGCCTTGGCCGGCTCCTCCGTCCATGACAGGAGAGGGGAGGGGAGAGGAGGGACCGCCTGCACTGGCAGGTGCAAGGGAGCACCAGCAGCCCGATCAAATCGGTAGCAGGTGGGTGGGGGTGGTGGTGGTGCTAGGGAATTTGAATGGAGCAGTTAAATGCCAAAGAGAAAAGGGTGCGCAATTTTGATCGAGGGAATTTGGTGCAATTTTGAACGGCCGGTCGAAAGGTAAATGGCCGAGCTAATATAGGTTTTGATATTAGTGAATCGAGAGTAGCTCGTTATATTATATTATATTATATTATATTATATTATATTATATTATATTATATTATATTATATAACATCACCATTGGTAAGCAATGTAATCAGCATTCTCGTTGTCTTGGTAGTGGCAGCTCAAGTGTATATAGGTTTACTCGAATCAAATATTATATTTTTTTACAAAATATTTAAGGTGTAAGACCATTATATGAACTTCTGTCTAACTAACCACTAACAACTAACCCACTGTCCTGGTCAGACAGCCCAGATAGCTGAGGTGTGTGGCCAGGACAGCATGCTTGAACCATATTTGCCTCAAAATTATCTTACAGTTCTACCTTTTTTTTTTTTTTTCACACTTTTTAGTTCTCTTGTTTATGAATAATTTTTACTGCAGACTTCCTGGCAACCACGAATGACCAGGATGTTGTGAAGGTGAAGCCGCTGGTTCTGGATGCTGACAACATTGGAGACTTCTCATTGGCTGATGTCGTCCTCCCTCTACCAGGTCACCAAGTTGTCTACCCTGAAAACAAAGGTTTGTGTATAAAAACCAGACAAGATTACCTGGCAGTATTGGTCAGAAGTGTAGTGGTTAAGCCCACTGACATACGATTGGACACCCCCAGTCAACGAGGTCTTAATTACGAGCTTCCCATCCTAAATCAAAACCTATTGGCTCCAACTCGGAGCGATTGTGCCAAATTACCTTTTAAAACAACTTAGTAGGTGTACGGGACACTACTTACTGGCTTCTCTCTGCCGCTAACCACTAACCCACTGTCCAGGTCAGACAATCCAGATAGCTGAGGGTTGTGTGCCCAATGACAGCATGCTTGAACCGTAACTAATTATATTTTTAGAGAATGTTTGAAAATAATAGGTAGTGTAAACAAACCGTCCTTTCACTTGATTATATTGAGATTTTCTTATGGGCATTTTTTGATCAGTGGCAGATTGGTTACAAAGAAATCATGATACGTTTCAGTGTGTTTTTCACGAATATGACTTTTTTTTTTTAATCATTTACATTTATTTGACACCTAATAACCAATGTGGTTTTTTAGCACTAAGATGTCTCCAAACATTCATTCTTCCATTAGCAGGATGAGGGATTTTTTAGTTTTTTCTAACATGCAAATCGAGTTTGTGGTTTTTCTAACATGCAAATCCATCCTTTAAATGAACTTTAGCGAGCACCATAATTGAGGAAAATATTTCCTAGTGCAATGAGTCTAACCATTTTAATATAATTATTATTTACTATGTATGATGTACCATGATGTTGCTCCTTCTCTCAGGTGATGTTTGTTTCAGCACAAGTAACTGGCTAGAAACTAGTGTAACTAGACATTTCCTTTAGCACCGTCCTTTCACTTGATTATGCTTATACACTGATTAGATTCCCTGCTCTTATGAAAGGTTTTTTTAATTGTTAACTTCATTTTTTAACCTCTTTCAGTGGCAGATTGGTACAAAGAAATCATGGAGCTGGATAATCTGGATATTAACAACATGAAAAAGAGTCACAAGTAAGTATATGTAGCACTTTGTAACTAGTACTTACACTCCGCGTTAATAACAAACCTTTTATGCCAGAATTGTTTTTAACTGTGCTAGATCTGACTGACTTGTGAAAATTAGCCAAATTTAAACAAATTAATTTATTAATTTAATGTATCTATATTTGTTCTTAATTTTTGTAAATATTATACTGGTGAAAACCCAAACTAACTGCTAAAATTTTATTTTCAGATTATATTCTTTCTTAATCATATTGATGTACTTACCTTTGTTTGACATCTAATAGCCGATCTCTAGTTTGTGCTGGGGTGTTGTTAAGCATACATTCATACATTCATTCATTCATTCATTCATTCATTCATTCATTCTCTCTGTATTCATCACTACGCCCAGCTTGTAATAGGAGTATTAAATCAATCAGTGTGTACTACTTGTAGTAATAACTAAATCAATCAGCGTGCACTACTTGTAGTAATAACTCAATCAATCAGCGTGCACTACTTGTAGTAATAACTAAATCAATCAGCGTGCACTACTTGTAGTAATAACTAAATCAATCAGCGTGCACTACTTGTAGTAATAACTCAATCAATCAGCGTGCACTACTTGTAGTAATAACTCAATCAATCAGCGTGCACTACTTGTAGTAATAACTCAATCAATCAGCGTGCACTACTTGTAGTAATAACTCAATCAATCAGCGTGCACTACTTGTAGTAATAACTCAATCAATCAGCGTGCACTACTTGTAGTAATAACTAAATCAATCAGCGTGCACTACTTGTAGTAATAACTCAATCAATCAGCGTGCACTACTTGTAGTAATAACTCAATCAATCAGCGTGCACTACTTGTAGTAATAACTAAATCAATCAGCGTGCACAACTTGTAGTAATAACTCAATCAATCAGCGTGCACTACTTGTAGTAATAACTCAATCAATCAGCGTGCACTACTTGTAGTAATAAATCAATCAATCAGCGTGCACTACTTGTAGTAATAACTAAATCAATCAGCGTGTACTACTTGTAGTAATAACTAAATAAAAGTTAAAAGTTAGTTTGTTTCGTTTAATGACACATTGAATTTCAAACATTTGGTAATTTTTTCAGTTGTCTTAGAAAGGAAACCTACTACAGGTTTCCATTAGTAGCAAGGGATTTTTTATATGCACCATCCCACAGACAGGATAGCACATGCCACAGCCTTTGATATAATAGTCGTGGTGCACTGGCTGGAGCGAGAAATAGCCCAATCATGCAAGCGCTTTACCACAAGGCGACGTCCTGACCCAAGTAATAAATAAAAGTCTCCTACTACACAAACCGGCCTCGGTGGCGTCGTGGTTAGGCCATCGGTCTACAGGCTGGTAGGTACTGGGTTCGGATCCCAGTCGAGGCATGGGATTTTTAATCCAGATACCAACTCCAAACCCTGAGTGAGTGCTCCGCAAGGCTCAATGGGTAGGTGTAAACCACTTGCACCGACCAGTGATCCATAACTGGTTCAACAAAGGCCATGGTTTGTGCTATCCTGCCTGTGGGAAGCGCAAATAAAAGATCCCTTGCTGCTAATCGGAAGAGTAGCCCATGTAGTGGCGACAGCGGGTTTCCTCTCAAAATCTGTGTGGTCCTTAACCATATGTCCGACACCATATAACCGTAAATAAAATGTGTTGAGTGCGTCGTTAAATAAAACATTTCTTTCTTTCCTACTACACAAAGACCTACTGTAGTTATTAAATAAAGACCTACTTCTTGTAGTACTGACTAAATAAAGACATATTTCTAGTACTAGTTACTAAGTAAAGGCTAAAACACAAGAAGTAATGTTAATCGATGGTTTGTTGTTTTCAGAGACTACTCGTTACCCGGTACTTACCGACACATGATCATCACTCCATCCAACTTCACCTGGAAGATGTATCGCTATGACGACTACCTGGTCCCGTTAGTTCTCAGTGACAAGGACGTGATGGAGAAACAGCCCGAACCAGTCTCGGTTCAAGGTCTGCATACATTTTATCATATTTCTACAAACTTCTTAAAAAATGGTCATCGCGTATTAATTAAAATAGCAGCCATTTTTATGTCAAAATGGAGATGCAATTCAAATTCAAACTGTAACGAACAGGGGCCTAATTCACTAAACTCTCGCAACTTTGCGATCTCGCAGTACAATGTAAAAAGACTTGGAAAGAGGATGCTTTGTTGTCTCACAGAGCCTTAAGAGACCTTTGTGAATTAGGCCCCAGTCTCCCTGATTGTATTTTGCAATAATATAAATTTATAAATAAAAGTAAATGAATATCATTCATTTGGATTTTTTGTGTGAATGTAATTTCAAGGAATAATCTTTACATTTAATGAGAAAAATTAATTTTCTTTTGAACTTAACCCAACCTCTCACTAATGACACTTCCCCCCATATTTCAATAGACTGGTCCAAACATCCCAGCAGCCAATGAAATGCCATAATTCTTCCAATGAGTCCTTTGCTTCATGTTCTGGTCATGTAACAGTAAATTCCTTCTTTTTAGTGAGAGATCAGGTTAAGTATTTATGAAACGAGAAAACCATCTATAGTCCATCCCATCATTCTGTAAAAAAAATTTTTTTAAATACTTTCAGTTTGGTTTGACGTAAGAAAAAAAGTAAATGTGTTTTGGAAATAACACAAAATTACTGTTTTTGTGTGAAATTTACAAATCAATCATTTCAGAAATAAATAACTTGTAGTACATATTACAGTATGAAAAAAGGCATTTTCTGTGGGACAGAATTGTTATTTACAATTTTTGGTCATGATGCAACTTTTCAGACTGTCTTTTTAATATTTTATATTTTCTATAGACATTACCTGTCCTCAAACAAGTGCACCTCCCCCCCCACGCAAGTGGTCTGGTCCGAACATCCCAACAACCAATGGGATGGCCTAAATTCTTCTACTGCATACTGCTCTCTAGTTCCGGTCACATGACTGTAACTTCCTTCTTTTTCTCTTCGCTAAAGGGTCTGCACGTCCTTTTGCTTGGCTCTGTTTGGAGTCAACTTTTTTTATAAGACCTTTGGTTTTGTATTCGTGTTGGGTGGAATGTTTTTCACCTTAAATTTCGTTAGCTTTCGTATGTTTCTTTCGCGTATTTCGCTTGACTTCCAAGCGTTTAATTACATGAAATGTTGTTATATTGCCGATTGTCGTGTCGGACGCCATTTGCAAAATGGCGTCTGTATTGACTGGCTTGTGTTGGGTGGAATGTTTTTCACCTTAATTCGTTAGCTTTCGTATGTTTTTCGCGTGTTTCGCTTGACATGCCAAGTGTTAATTACATGAAATGTTGTTATATTGCCGGTTGTCGTGTACGTCTTTGTTGACCGGCTTTGTGTTTGTGTCATGGATTCTTTTTCTTTCTCTTTCACAGATTGAAAACTTATTATCATGTCGGATGTTAATGTTCAGCGACAGGTACGAGCGTGTTTACGCTGTAAAAAGTTCACTGCAGGCGGCGACCCTCATGATTTATGTCCGGGTTGCTGTGTTCCTTGTAGCCTCTCTTCGAGATCCGACCTGTGTTCGGGCCTGTCTACTGTCGAGTTCGCGGCTTACTTGAAGGTAGTGTCGGCGAGAGCCAAGAAAGTGGAATCTTCGCCTTCAATTGCGGACTCCGTAGCAGATGTATTACGTTCGATACTACCCACTATGCTGAAAGAGACCATGGCGTCGATGGCGGCCTTACCAGAACCGGCGGGTTTGGGGTCAGGTCTGGTTCAAGTCCCCTCTTCGGGGGGTGCGGCTCCAGGACGCAAGACTTCAGATGACAGGCCTGCGGTTCCTACGCAGCCCTCTGACAAGCCGACTCAATCAGTTAGACATTCCATGGCCTCCAAGGATCACCGATCTTGAGCGGGGAAGTCATCTTCGGCGCAGCGGAGCGGAGCCGGGACCGTAGCTGTTCCTCACCACCTGCACGGCTTCCTACGGGTTCCGTGGATCGGCAGTGCAGACCTTCTATTGAGGCTTCAGAGGGTTCTCGACGGGACCGTCCACGGTCCGGTTCACCAGTGACTTCTGTTTCGGCGGATCGATTAGCCTGTGCTCGAGTGCTTCGAGACTTTGGAGATGCAGCGCCTACAGCGGTTTCCATCATTGATGAGCCTGACTCTCCTGACCATATGAATATGAGGGATTGCTTGGCGGCCGTCTATGACATGTTGCCGTCCTTGCCACATCCACCAACGCCGTCCAAGAAGGGACCGACACTGATGATAGCGACTGATGTCCCTCCGGAAGATGTGGTGATCCGTTCCTTGGCAGCCGGTACACTCGTATCTGAGGTGGCGACAGATTTAGACCGCACTTTTAAAGACACATCGGCTTTCGTCGCCTTCCCGTCTTGGGGTCACCGTATGTATCCGGTGTTTGACATGCCCTTTACAGATGGAGCTCCGTCTTTGGATGAAGATGTTCACCGTCTTGGGAAGTCGTCAACCGTGGATTTGACGGACAAACAAGTACAAGCCATGGATACTGCCCAGAGACGTTGCTTGTTTGTGTTATCTTACTTGGACGTTTTCCTTTCTGCGATGGCCACCCAGGCAAAAGATGCACAGTGCTACGCGCTGTTTCAGCAATCGGCGCAGATGCTAGCTTTCCTGACGTCTTCGGTGACTTCGATGTCCTCGATGTTGATGCAATACCGTCGCCAGGCTTATCTGAAAAGATCCACTTTGGATTTCCAGCATAAGAAGGAGCTGTTAGCTCAACCGTGGTCCGCAACGAAGCTGTTTGCAGGCAAAGTTTCTGAGGTGGTGAAGGCCAATGATAAGGACCAACAGTCGACAGCAACTGTCAAAGCGTTGCAACTTATTTCGACGTTGGAATCCACGAAGCAAAAGTCTACATTCACACCACAACCACCATCTATGCGCTGGAAAGGTTCTTTTCGAGGTCAACCTTCTCGACGGTTTCCGGTCAGACGACCATCCGGACCGCCAGCTCGGACCCAGGGGAAGCCTGGTCGACGTTGACGCCAGCCAACAGATCGTGGACTGCTCAGATTGCTTCAACCTACGCCCGCCCCTGATTTTGAACCAGAACAACGATTCGGTTTTGACGCTTCCGGTGTGTACCACACCGGTCGGAAGATCCATGGTCGGAAGTCGACTTCACCGTTATTGGCGAAACTGGCAGACACTTTGCCAAGATCTGTTTGTCTCGTCGATCTTGAAGACAGGGTATCGTCTGCAATTGTCTGCCATCCCTCCATTGACCACTTCACCTCGAGAACCGCGGCATTCCGTCGCGCAAGTCAAGGTTTTACAGGAGTCCGTCAACAAGCTGGTGGAGAAGGGAGCCATTCGCAGCATTTCGGAAGCACACTTAACACCCGGCTTTTACTCGGACATCTTTCTCGTACCAAAGAAAGATTCTCCGGAGCTGCGAATGATTCACAACTTGGCGGTCTTCAACGACCACTACCTGTCTCCTCCTCCGACCTTCAAGATGTTAACGTTGCGAGATGTCATAGCCGTGATCAGACCGGGGGATTGGCTTGCCTCGCTAGATCTCAAGGACGCCTACCTGCACGTTCCGATGCATGCCGATTTCCATCACTACCTGCGGTTTGTGCTACAGGGTCGGCATTACGAATGGACAGTCCTGCCCTTTGGGATATCCATAGCGCCATGGCTGTTCACCAGAATCACGACTCCGATGTCACGCTTCCTGCATCGCAGAGGTATATCCTTTTACCCATACCTCGACGATTGCCTGATGAGGTGTCACAGCAAGACAGGGCTGATTGCACATGTTGCCTTCATCATGGACTTTCTCAAGCAGCTGGGTTGGATTATCAACATCGAGAAATCTCGACTGGCTCCCACGCAGTCTCTACAGTTCATAGGCGCTTGGCTTCGACCCAACCTGGGCCTCGTTCAAGTTCCTTTAGACCATTGGGAGAAGATCCAGACCATGATTGCCATAGCCCTCACCGCTCCAATGACCTTCCACGGTTGGCAGAGTCTCCTGGGTCTCCTCACTTCCGCCCAGGATTTGACACTCAGAGGTCGTCTCCAGTTGCGGCGATTGCAGATGTTTCTCAACCCGTTTGTTCGTTTCAGCAATCCGGACTTGATCATCTCACTTCCGGACGATCTACGCTCCAGCCTGCAATGGTGGCAGCTCCGATCGAACGTCTTAGCAGGTGTCTCTATGCGGGCCTTCATAGCCACTCATCACCTGTTCGTCGACGCGTCACTGGAAGGTTGGGGAGCCCATCTAAGCAACCAGACTACTTCAGGGCTGTGGTCTCCCGGCGAACTCGGACTCCACATCAACCTGCTAGAGTTGTTGGCCGTCTACTACGCTATCCTTCATTGGCGACAGATGTTGACGGAAGCCTCTCTCATGGTGGCCACAGACAGTACTACCACGGCGGCTTACATCAATCGTCAGGGCGGAACTCACTCCAGCAGTCTGCTGCAGTTGACTTATCGTCTCTACAAGCTGGTCGACGAAATTCCATTGCAACTTCAGGCTCGTCATATTCCAGGGGTTTCCAATGTACTAGCCGACACATTGTCCCGGCCGTCGTCTCCACAGCCGACGGAGTGGATGCTCCATCCGGAAGCGTTTCGATGGGTGTGCGACAGACTTTGGACACCAAACATCGATCTTTTCGCCACACGATTCAACCATCAGCTGAGGGTTTATGTGTCTCCGGTGCCGGATCCCGAAGCTCTGGATCTCGACGCATTGGCCATCAGCTGGGAACAGATGGACGCGTACGCTTTTCCTCCACCAATCCTCCTTCCAAGGGTGCTGCAGAGGTTTCAGCTGTACCATTGTCGCCTGTTACTCATTGCTCCGATGTGGCCATCCAGGATGTGGTATCCAGATCTAATACGTCTTGCCGATCCACATCCTTTACCGCTGCCAGACTGGGATCATCTGTTGCTGCATCCCACGTCAAGACTATACCATCCACGCCCGCAGTTGTTCCAACTGCACGCGTGGACTTTATCTCCAAGAGTTTGAGGAAGAAAGGTTTTTCTTCACAGTCTACGGCGGCCATTTTGAAAGCGCACAGATCATCTACTACTGCGGCTTACAACGTCAGATGGCTCTGCTTTCACCGATGGTGTGTCCGGCAAAAACTCAAACCTCAGACGATCCAGATACCTCGTCTTGCTGATTTTTTGCTGTATCTGCGGACCACTTTACGATTGAAGGGGTCTACCATCACTGGGTACGTTTCAGTCATCGCTACTGTTCGTGATGTCACTACTGGAACGAAGTTATCGGGTATTCCTGAGATCCATAAGATGATCAAAGGGTTTCGCCTTGAAGATCAAGTACACCGGTTTCGGCCACCAAGATGGGACCTGAATCTGGTGTTACGAGTGTTATCGACCGCACCTTATGAGCCGATCGAGTCCTCTTCCCTGCAAGATTTGACGCGGAAGACGGTGTTTTTACTCGGTTTCGCCACGGCTGCCCGTGTCTCAGAACTCCATGCTCTTGATGTAGACTTGGTACGTTTTCACCGAGATCGGCGTGCAGTCAACTTGGGGTTACTCATGAACTTTGTTGCAAAGAATCAGTTACCAGACCAAGTGCCTCGCTCATATGTTGTGCAGGCCCTCTCCTCTATCGTTGGTCCGGCGGACGTTGAGGACTTGGCGTTGTGCCCTGTTAGAGCCCTGCACCAGTACATCGAGAGGACCAGATCTTTTCGACAACATCGCAAAAGACTTTTCCTCTCCTGTAACCAGAGTCGGTTGAGGGATATTACCAAGAACACGGTGGCC
Organism: Gigantopelta aegis; assembly: GCF_016097555.1. Classification (NCBI taxonomy): domain Eukaryota; kingdom Metazoa; phylum Mollusca; class Gastropoda; order Neomphalida; family Peltospiridae; genus Gigantopelta; species Gigantopelta aegis. The sequence goes on from NC_054701.1 coordinate 79,329,693, forward strand.
ACCTGGATCCGGTCTTCTATCCTGACCGCCTATCAGAAGGAGGGTTTACCTGCTCCGTCTGCTTCCAATCCGCATGAACTCCGTGCCTTGGCCGCCACGATGTCCCTGCACTGCAACACATCCATTCAGCACATCATCACTGGCTGTTTCTGGGCTACGGACTCCATCTTCGCCAACTATTATCTGAGGGATGTCTCCACAGAAGACGTTGAGGGGTTCCATCATCTGGGTCCGGTTGTTGCTGCACACTCTGTTGAATACAAGCCGTCCTCGTCGCCGTTGATGTCTATCCGATTCTGGGCTGCATACTGAGATGTCCACCGAATCGACAGGTGAGGATTGCTTAGACTTTTGTTCTTTTGCACAGTTCACGCACTGGTGCCGGAACTTTTGTCTCGATAACCTTTACCCTGTACTGCATGTGGTTATTTGTTGTCGTTATTGAACTAACAGTTCTTTGGTGTACTAGACAGAAAACACTCGGGGGGCTTGTTCTGTTCAATGTTCTGACGGATGCACCTCATTAGGTTGTCGCTTGTTATTGAAAAACTAATACACTTCAATACGTGAGGGTTACCTAACACCTGCATCCCTGGTGGCTACGTCTTCCCACCCTGTCAGAACCAGCATGAGATGTGGCTTCCGCCTCCTGGTCCATGTGTTCTAGGAGCTGTACCTGCCACTGCTGACGGATGCCACCATTCTGGTTGTTGTTACTAACATCACCTGCATTGGTCTGTGACGGGCATCCCTAGGAGGAGGGCTTACCAAGGTTGGCCTTATTCTTCCACTAGTCAGCCTCATTCCGGTTGGGGAGTTATCACAAGCATCTACGGATCTCGGCACCCACCACCATCTGTTGAATGCTGCACTTGTTTGAGGACAGGTAATGTCTATAGAAATGGAGAAAACTTGAGTGTTTTCTCTTTTATAGATACATTACCTGTCCTCAAGATTCATCCCGCCCGGGCCTCCCTGCTTCCTGTTCTCCGTGCGATGCGCTCAGGGAAAAAGAAGGAAGTTACAGTCATGTGACCGGAACTAGAGAGCAGTATGCAGTAGAAGAATTTAGGCCATCCCATTGGCTGTTGGGATGTTCGGACCAGACCACTTGCGTGGGGGGGAGGTGCACTTGTTTGAGGACAGGTAATGTATCTATAAAAGAGAAAACACTCAAGTTTTCGCCAATATATATATATATATATATATATATATATATATATAGGGAAACCTATCTATATCAAAACCGTTTTATGCCGGGGACCTAATACTTATCTTATTTAGACAAGATCCATAGGTAGCATTTTAAAATTTAGAATATTTGAGACCATAAAACTTGGCCAGTTTTCACAAGATTGTAAAAAAAAATAAAAAAAAAATAATAACAATAATAAAAAGATTCTGTTTCTTCAGGGTCCAGTTTAGACAGGTTTCACTGTGTTTTGTTTTGTTTATTGTTGCAGACGGCAAGTTTAGAGCTCTGGTGATGGAGTTGACGTTACCACCAGCTTCATATGCAACCATGGCGTTACGTGAAGTCCTGAAGACGAGCACTTCAGCCTCATTTCAAACGTCAATAAATGTTACCTGAACATTTCGCTTGGTCCGGGCACATATGGAAGGTGTTGGAAATCTTGGAAAATCATGGATGTAATTTTCCAGTCTTTGAGAGTCATATATTTTCAGTGAGGTCATGGAAAGTGATGGACTAACAAGTTGGGTTGTGGAAAGTCATAGAATTTTTAATTGCGTTATGGAGAATATTACCCCATTTTAAAATAACACACACACACACACATACATACACAAAAAAACATGATATTTTGAATTAGGTTATGAAATATAAAAATTGGTTAAAAAGAATACTACCCTATTTTAAAATAACATTCTCATACACACACACACACACACACACACAAACTTGCAATTTTTAATTAGGTTATGAAGAATAAAAATGGGCTAAAAAGAATATTACCCCATTTTAAAATAGCACATGCACACACACACATACACACTGAAAAAAAAGCATAATATTATATTGATGATCAAAGAAAAAAAGTCTTAAAAAGCCTTTTTTTAAAAAGATCATGGAAACCGTCTTTTAAAAGTCATGGGAAGTCGTGGAAGTTTATAAAATATAAAACAAAGTGTGTGAACATTGTTGGTTTGCAGATGATTCTTCAATCCACAGTGATATACCTCCACTTTGTGAAACCAAGAAAAGGTTTTAAAAAACTGCAAAGGTTTCAAACAGCCTACTACTTGAGAAGAAACCAGTTACATATAATGTTACTGAAAGAATATCACTCATCAGACTTCCATTGCTATGTGTTCCTGGAATGTGCTGTCCTGTGTCTGGGAAGTGAATGTACAAAGACTCCTTGGTGCTTATTGAAAAGAGTAGCCTATGTGGCAGATGCAAATTTCCTGTGTGTTGCTCCAGAGCAGTGAAGTGGTCAGGAGGGTGAATACTCAGTTGACTGGTTTCTATTGTAATCTATCCTATCACATTCATTTAACATTAAACACCAAAACCAGTCTGGGGGTGCGATCGATCCCCGTCAGTAGGCCCATTGGGCTATTTTTCATTCCAGTCAGTGCACCACGACTGCTATATCAAAGGCTGTGGTATGTGCTATCCTGTCTGAGAGATGGTGCATATAAAAGATCCCTTGCTACAAATGAAAAAATGTAGTGGGTTTTCTCTCTAAGACTTAAAATTACCAAATGTTTGACATAAAGAATAACCAATGATTAATAAATCAATGAGCTCTAGTGGTGTCGTTAAACAAAACAAACTTTTAACAAAACTATTCTAGGAAATGACAGCAGTACTTTGCTTCCTGAATATACATGTCTTGGCTGTTGGCTGGTTAAATCAAGTTTTGTACTTTAAACATTACTCTTCTACAATATCTAATTTTTTAGCTTTTTTTTTTTTTTTAATGGTACTGACTAAAGAGTTAAAGATGTATTACAATATTGGTGAAAGGGATAAAAATTCAGTATGAATGAAAGTTTGTTTTGTTTAACGACACCACTAGAGCATGTTGATTTATTAATTATCGTCAACTGGATGTCAAATATTTGGTAATTTTGACCTATAGCCTCAGAGAAGAAACCTGCTATATTTTGCCATTAGAAGCAAGGAATTCAGTATGAATGACTTTTGAGTTTCTAAACACATGTAAACCTATGGTTGGTTGCTGTCGGCGACGTACAGTTTGAGTGTTTGTTAATTTGGCCCATTTCTCACATCCAGCATTAAAAAATGAGTGTGGCAGGATGGGGGGAACCAGTCTAATAGTGACTGTTCTGAACACAGTTGGGTGTGAGGAGTTATTGACCAGTTCCCTTGATTTAACCATTGAAATGCAATTGCTGTTCATTTACCATGCAAATCTTTGAATATGAAAATCTTATGTATATAATGGTTACCATGTTCAATTCCATTCTTAAGTATTAAAAGACCAAAAAAAAAAGTTTTTGTTATGTTTCTTTTTAGTTACTTATCTGATGAGCAGAAGCCCAATTTATATGTATATGAACATGCAGGTACATCAAGGTGAAAAGGTGTGCGCTACCAACAGCTTGCTCTGAATGTGCACGTAAAACCCTATGTCCTGACAAGTGGAAAATATACTGAACAAGAAAAGAAATGCCAATATTGTTTTGTTCAATTTATTTTTAAATATTCTGTAAAGTCTTGTTTATGGGGAAAGTGCAAATAAAACTTCCCACGCCAACGTTTAGTCAGTGTTGTCGATTGTGGCAGCAAGTTTGCTCTAGCACTCTCAATCATGTTGAATGAACTTGCAATAGTGTAAAATGCACCGAGGTGGTTTTTGACTAATATTCCTTTCTTTTACTCCGTGGTGTCGTGGGTAAGCCATTGGACATAAGGCTGGCAGGTATAGGATTTGCAGCCCAGTTCCAGCTCCCACCCAGAGCGAGTTTTAACGACTCAATGACCATGTAAGACCATTACACCCTCTTCTCTCTCACTAACCCACTGTCCAGGACAGACAGCCCAAATAGCCGTATGTGCCCAGGACAGCATGCTTGAACCTTAATTTGGATAGAAGTATGAAAATAAGTTGAAATGAATGAGACTTTTACTTCGAGGAAAAGTTGCAGCATTATGCTCACTTAACTCGTCTGCTGTGAATGCATTTCTCTGTTTAGCCTTGTCCAGTGTGGGTTTACGTAATTAAAGGAAGTTTATATTCAATCTCTTGCTCTCTGCTTGAGAGGTGTCGTTAAATAAAACAAACTTTATTCAATCTCTGTATTGGGGTCATTGTTCATATGAAAACACCATTGAATAGATTTTTTTTCTTTTTCCAAATTCCGCACACGTACCACATCAAAAACCATGCACTTATAAATGACTCGAACAAGAAAACCCAAGTGTGTTCCATTTTCATAAACACTTCATCTTCACTCTCACCTATTTACAATCACCCCACCCCACCTCGTCCCTCCCCTCCCCTCCCCTCAAACAAGCCCACTGAGACAGACCCTACCAACAGCCAAAATGGCTAGAATGTTAAAAGCATCCAATTCCAGTGCTCCTAATCAAAAGAAATGGCTGTAAAACCAAAACTGTGTTCAGCTATTCAAGTATTTTTGTCAGCCATTGAGCTAACGGGGCAGAATGTAGCCCAGTGATAAAGAGCTTGCTTGATGTACGGTCGGTTTGGGATCGATCCCCGTTGGTGGGCCCATTGGGCTATTTCTCGCTCCAGCCAGTGCACCACGACTGGTACATCAAAGGCCGTGGTATGTACAATCCTGTCTATGGGATGGTGCATATAAAAGATCCTTTGCTGCTAATCGAAAAGAGTAGCCCATGAAGTGGTGACAGCGGGTTTCCCCATCTCAATATCTGTGTGGTCCTTAACCATATAACCATAAATAAAATGACTTGAGCTAGTCATTAAATAAAAGATTTCCTTCCGGACACTTGGCTTGTGAAGATGCTGTTCAGAATACAATACACTGTAAATATATTATGTAATGCGTCAAAAAAGTATTTGCGAGTGGTCAACACTGGCTAAAACTGCGTATAGAAAATACTGTGATGTCAACTGACAAGTTATATTATGAAAAATACATGCACATTGTTTTAGCTGTGAGCTGAGGTGTAAACTCACATGACATGTTTCAGTGAGTACACATCACCATTTTGCTTTGTGTGAATTTAGTAACTATTTGCCACAGGTAAAGTTTTCAAATTGTGGTTATGAATGGCGGATAATTAATTAAAGCAATGATTGTGATAGTACTGACATCTTTGTCCTATTTCTTTATAAAAAATAATCAGAAAAAGACACGAGCATGTTGTTTTAGTCGCGAGATGAGGTGTAAACTCATACCATGTTGTAATTAATTGGGAAGTTGTTCAGTTTTAAATGAAAGAAAGAAAGAAAAATGTTTTATTTAACGACGCACTCAGCACATTTAATTTACGGTTATATGGCGTCAGACATATTGAGAGGAAACCTGCTGTTGCCACTACATGGGCTACTCTTTTCGATTAGCAGCAAGGGATCTTTTATTTGCGCTTCCCACAGGCAGGATAGCACAAACCATGGCCTTTGTTGAACCAGTTATGGATCACTGGTCGGTGCAAGTGGTTTACACCTACCCATTGAGCCTTGCGGAGCACTCATTCAGGGTTTGGAGTCTGTATCTGGATTAAAAAACCCATGCCTCGACTGGGATCCGAACCCAGTACCTACCAGCCTGTAGACCGATGGCTAACCACGACGCCACCGAGGCCAGTAGTTTTAAATGAGTACACATTACCATTTTGCTTTGTGTGAATTTAGTAACTCTGCCACGAGGAACATTTTCAAATGAATCATTGGTAGATTGACAATTATTGACTGAACAATTGTGGTTATGAATGGCAGATATTTAATTAAAGCAGTGGTTTTGATGGTACTCACATCTTTGTCATATTTCTTTACAAAAATAATCATACTTTTGTATACAAAAAAAAGAACAAAAAGTTTTATTTAATGACACTTGGAGCACATTGATTTATTAATCATCTGCTACTGGATGTCAAACATTTGACAGTTTAAAAAAAGGAAACCCACTACATGTTTCCATTAGTAGCAAGAGATCTTTTATATGTGCCATCCCACAGACATGATAGTACCAGTCGTGGTGCACTGGCTGGAGAGACAAATAGCCCAATGGGCCCACCGACGGATCGATCCCAAAACGACCTTGCAATATGCAATCACTATACCACTTGGCTATGTCCCACCCCTGCGTAGAAAAAGTCCTACACCCAATAATCCATCAGTTTTTGCAGTACTTTGTTGTTTGCAAAACTCTAAAGTAATATTACACACACAAAAAAAGACAAATGTTGATGATAAATGAACAAGAATAGTTTATTGGTAAAAATGTAGCCTACAATATGCTTTTATATGCTGCAGCAAATGTAAACATGAAATGTAACAATGATGGCAACTTTCTGGCATTAAGCACTTTTGTTTGAGCACTTATTTTATCGAAGTTGACTTCATTAGTATTGCTCAACATATATACATATAGATATATATATATATTAAGGTATTGCTATCACTAATAAGCTTGCACTATTTGTAAAGGACTACAAGAGGTGTGTATAAATTCAAAAGTGGGTGGAAAACACACTAGAATTGTTTACGAACAGTACTCTTTGAAAAAGTTATTGTTTACAAACAGTACTGTTTTAAAAATTTATCACATTAAATGGCATAAACATTTTACATAACATTTTTCTTCTTCTTCTTCAATAAAACACAAAGCAACAATACAATCCAACTGAGACACTTGGAAATAAATTAAGCAGCTGTTAACAAAACTTATACAACTTTTGTTTCGACTGTAAACTCCTGGACCGAGTTCAGCCAGCCCGAGCAGAAGGACGTCCGCTAGACTGGTTTATGCACTTCACGGTAAATCAAATGGTAACGTTTGGAACCAGTTAAATAGTTCGCAAACATTAGCGAAACGTTCGCTGGCTGAACTTAAGGCAGGTTTCACTCAAATACACTGAATAACAAATGGAACACACTTTAAAGGGATCCAAACTAAATTTTAAATAAATTAAAGAAAATTATATTAATACATGTATTTGCAATACTTTTATTGTTCAGTGTATATTATGATGCACTGGTAGAGTGCATATCAAAATTATAACAACAAAAAATGTCCGTTTAGTTTAGAAATGACCTCTTTGTGTATCTGGAGTAGATCTAACATTACTGGCCATTATTCTATGTGTACTGCCATCCCACGTATTTCAGACTAGATATGGCCCTGTGTTTCTAAAGTGTTAGTCTAATTTACTAACTAAATAATTTTATGAAAATCCACCATACAGCATAAATATGGCAGTATTCATTGTGTCATGGTGTTGCTGTATTTGTCTGGATCATAAATTTATAAATTAGTCCTTTTTTAAACATTTCTTTGAGATGTTTTTAAAACGAAATTTATTACAACTAGTATTCACAATTTTTCTACGACTATTAGCGCTACAAAAATTATGCATAACAATGTATGATGAAAGTGACAAATATAAAGCAATCATAAGAAAGAATAATAAACAATGATTGGTTTTCAGCGAAGATGATAAAAGGGGCATGATTATTTTTTTTTCTTAAACATTTCAAAGAAAACACCTAAAAAAACCATAAGACAATTCACCCTGTTCCTTAAACAATCCAATAACAATTTATTATGAAGACAAAACACAAGAGAATATAAACAGATCTACGTCCAAAAGATTCCTCAAGTTGCATATATATGTTTAAATACAAAGCTTTATATAAAGTATGATTTGCATATTCATTTTCTCACTCTTCCGTTTTTTTTTCTTTTTCTTTTTTAAAAAGTCAAATATTTTGTACAAAACGTCTTGGCTGTACATTTGATTTTATGCCCCAAAAAATAAATTTCCATAAAAATTCATAAACTTTTAAATAAATCCTAAAATGATAATAGCAATAATAAATTTTGTCCTAAGCTCAATATATTAAAGTCTTTTTAAAAAAAAAAAAAAAATCACACGAAAAAACAAAAACATTTTTGTAAAATTCTAATGAATGAAAACATGAAAAATTTAAAGAAAGAAAAAAAAGCACCTTTTATAAATATATTATAATTTTTTCTTCAATATTGTCAACAAAGTTTTCTTTTTCAAACAGATTTTTCATTACTTTTCTTTCTTTCTCAAACAGATTTTTTCCACTTTAAACTTTCCCTTCTTTTCTCAGCCATTTCAGCAATAAATATGTGGTATACAATGCAATAAAATGCCTCCACAAATTTAAATTTCCCAACACAATGTTCGAGCGAAGCAGCAAATTTAGTTTTTTGTTTGTCGAACTTGGATAGTGCTGGTTACTGGACCTCCACACAGAATGGGCTGCCGGGGATGTGTTCGTCGCCCCAGCGCACAATCAGCATATAGTTTCCGCGCTCCTTCACCATGTAGTTCACCGTGTATTGGTTGTTGCCTTGGTGTTTCACTATCAGCTCCTCGCATGGTCCTTTCGGGCCCATCATGCCCACATACAGGATGTTGTTGCCTGGAAATAATTTAATTTATTGTTTCATAAATTATTAAAATTAAACCAGATAAACAATTTTTTTGTATAAATCATTCAAGGTTAACTTTATTTCAATGATAACTGAAAAAAAAAATGTATGCAAGTGTATATTTACACAAATCTTAACTGATAAACATAAAATCTCATCACTACCAACAGTTTTTGTTTTGTTTTTTTTAAATAAAAATATTAGTGATTGCATGTAACAGACCCACCATAAAATGTAAACTCTTTTTTTTTTTACACCAGTCCAATAAATTATACTTGCATGATCAAAAATATTTTAATGGCCTAACAAGAAGTCAAGAAAATGTATTCTCCCCATTCCTTGTCTGCTTTAATTTCTCCCTTAAAATTTTATTTTGTTTAACATCACCACTAGTGCACATTGCATTTTAATCATAGGCTGTTTGGTAATTTTGGCACATTTTTCTGATTAGTAGCAAGGAATCTTTTATATGCACTATCCCACAGACAGAACAACACATACCACAGCCTTTGACACACCAGTCATGATTCACTGGCCCACTGATGTGGATTGATCCTAGACACACCAGGCATCAAGTGAGCGCTTTACCACTGAGCTACATGCCCAATCTGGCTGCTTCTGCCATCTTTCAACTTCTTGTGCTGTTCACCTGCACTTCCCATTTCAAATTATTTCAAGTTTACTTATTCACAATGAGCAACAACTAACTAGAAATTAAGAGAAAGGAAAATTGGACATATCTGAAATGAAGCCGTTCTGCAATTGCGAGAGGTAGTTAGGGATGATCAGTTTTGAAATGCTTACCAGCTCCATTTGTGTCAACAGTGAAAGTAGACTGTTTTCCACGGAACGCTTTCTTTAGACCGTTTCCTTGACAAGTGACATTACTGGCATCAGACTGGAACCTCTGAATTCCACTGAACTTTGTCATGATACTCGTCTTGGTTACAGTTTCCACGACAACTGATGCATGCTCTTGCACACCAGAGGCGTGTCCATCACCTGCAATTGTAATATAAAATTATCAGTGAAGAAAAGGATTTTTTTTAAATGGCACCTCAGCCCATTGTAAGTTAGAGCTATTTGATGTCTAACATATGGTTATTTTGACATATGAGAGAGAGCAAGAGAAAGAGAGAGAGAGACAGAGAGAGAGGAAGGAGAGACTGTGTGTGTATGCCAGCGATAGATGGACAGACTGAAACATACACAGTGAGAGCGAGACAGACTGAGGCAGAGAGAGAGAATGTGTGTGTGTGGATGCAGTGGACACTCTTCTGTATATCTCAATACATAAAGATCACAATTTAATGTTTAGACAAAACCATTGATTACCTTCAACCTTGGCCTTGAATGGACTGCCGGCAATGTGGACTCCAGCGTACTTGATGGTGACGAGATAGTCTCCCGGGGCGGTCGGTGTGTACGTGAACTCGTAGCCCTCATTCGACTCCTTGCACTCCAACCTTACCTTGGAGGGACCTTCCACTGTCACAGCCAGAGCACCAGCTCCAGCATTCACAGTGTTCACAAAGAATTTTGATACCTGACCTGCACAAACACAAATCAGAGATAAAAATTTAATTGGATTTTAAAAATATCATGAACCTTTTCAACATTCATTCGTAGAAAGAAAGCAGCCATTTTTGGCAACCCTCACCACTAGTCGGGTTTTTTTTTATTCTTATAATTATACAATTCTCTTTCAGTGAATCTAGTATCCTATTTTTATCAAACAGCCTCCTACTTTTAAACTTATATCAGCATTTGGGGAAAAAAGTTTAAAGAATGCATTTTTGGTATAAACAAAAAAAAAAAGAAAAAAAAAAAGAAGGAAAAACAGGAAAAAGTTTAAAGTATGATTTTTTGATGAAAAGAAGCTGAAAGCATGAATTTATTGCAAAAAGGTGAAAGTATAAAATTCTGGCAAAAAGGTAAAAGTATAAAATTTGGGGGGATATAAAAAAAGTTGAAAGTATGAATGTCTTAGAACTTACCTGTTTTTCCTGTTTTCAGACCATCACCATGGGCAGAAACTCTTCCAGGGTCGGCGTCGACCTTACCGACAAGAACTCTGAATGGACTGTCTGGTATGTGGTATCCGTTTAGAAGAACATTTACCATGTGAGGACCATTTTCCCTTGGAATAAACCTTACAGCATACTCTCCTGTGAAATGTTGATAGGTCATTTAGACACAAGGGGCCAATTTCTCAAAACTAAATTAAACTTTAAAACATATCTAACCTGACATTAAAACAAGTTTTAATATTAAATTCAAATCACTAACTTAGTCTAAATACTTGCATTTTTTAAACTTACTATGACCCATATCCAACTTCAGGATGAAATTATTTTTTTATGTCTTAAAATAGTTATACAATGGAATAACATTTTTTTTAAAGACAGATTGTTATTTAATACAGGTCAAATTGTATTAGGAGATATTTTAAACTAGATATAGATGCAGAATGTAGATATATTATAGAACATGTCAACATTGTAATAGATAATTAGTATTTTACTAATGAAGATCTTTTTAACAGTAATTTAGCTAGTATTTAATACTACCACCACCATTAAGCTAAATTCCAGTTGAAATCGAACTACAATGATCTACTAACCATCATCTATGTCCTGTATAATTGCTTCGTCTATTGATCCAGATGGCGCCACCACACTGGCTGAAAGCTTTCCTTTCTGAGCTCCGTTAAAGTTGACTAAAAAGGCAGCAGGTCTTCCCACCTATATTTGAAACAAGATGTCAGTTGAATTACATGTCTGCTTTTGTACACATTTTGCTTTTTATTTAATTAATGCTAAAACTATTAATCTTGTATTATTTCAAAAATAATTTTTTAAATCACAATTAAACACATTAATTAAAATATTTTTATGTTTTAAACATTCACCGAGATGAACATTCGTAAGAGCAACTGTAACTAAAAGTCACAGCTTGATTTACTTGTAAACCTCTGTACTTGAAATGTTGATAATCTTGAGTATTTTAACTCACACAATTTACACAATACCCATTTTTAAGAAATGACACCCCATAAAACAGATTAGTAGTTTAACAGAAAGAATGTGCAATGTACACCCTACCATAATATAGAAGTGACATTTTGTCTTACTTATACAGCTCTGTCCTGGAAGGCTAGGCCCTACACTTTGTACAGTTATGAAAGCATGACTTTTTTAATCAAAAGAATGTCAAAGGTGTGACAACTTGAGATTTACTTATAAACCTCTGTCCTGGAATGGTAGTTTGTACAGTTATGAAAGCATGACTTTTTTAATCAAAAGAATGTCAAAGGTGTGACAACTTGAGATTTACTTATAAACCTCTGTCCTGGAATGGTAGTTTGTACAGTTATGAAAGCATGACTTTTTTAATCAAAAGAATGTCAAGGTGTGACAACTTGAGATTTACTTATAAACCTCTGTCCTGGAATGGTAGTTTGTACAGTTATGAAAGCATGACTTTTTTAACCAAAAGAATGTCAAAGGTGTGACAACTTGAGATTTACTTATAAACCTCTGTCCTGGAATGGTAGTTTGTACAGTTATGAAAGCATGACTTTTTTAATCAAAAGAATGTCAAAGGTGTGACAACTTGAGATTTACTTATAAACCTCTGTCCTGGAATGGTAGTTTGTACAGTTATGAAAGCATGACTTTTTTAATCAAAAGAATGTCAAAGGTGTGACAACTTGAGATTTACTTATAAACCTCTGTCCTGGAATGGTAGTTTGTACAGTTATGAAAGCATGACTTTTTTAACCAAAAGAATGTCAAAGGTGTGACAACTTGAGATTTACTTATAAACCTCTGTCCTGGAATGGTAGTTTGTACAGTTATGAAAGCATGACTTTTTTAACCAAAAGAATGTCAAAGGTGTGACAACTTGAGATTTACTTATAAACCTCTGTCCTGGAATGGTAGTTTGTACAGTTATGCAAATGTTGAACTGATTAATCTGACCAAAAGAATGTCCACAGTTTATGATGTGACAGTCCACATAAAACAGATTATTTTAACAAAAACAATGTCCATGATACAAATTTTAGGACACGACAACTCGACTTACTTGTAGACCTCTGTCCTGGAAGGAAGCGATGGACAGCTTTCTGGCATCTCCAATACTCGGTGAGATGGGGACCGAGAACGGGGAGTCAGGGATGTGCTCATCATTGAACTTCACAGACACCAGGTATTCACCTTTTAATAAAACAAAAAATGAAAAAGTTCCGAAAACATTCAAAATTTGGAGTATAACAACCACAAATGTACATTTATTTTTTCATTGGTGTGGTGTTAACATTTATTTTTCAAATAACTCTTTAAAGATATCCCATAAAAATCTTTAAACAAAATAAAAATGTAAATAAGCATTTAACAAAACTTCTAAATTTAGAGAAAAAAACCCCATAAATGTACATAGTTAACTTATTTTCAAATTTTATTTTCTAAAATACTTTTCAGAATAACACTTTAATATGCACCACAAAAATCACATTCTTTTCTTTTTTTTAAATTACATCACAATGTGGAAATACAACTAAAATAAAAGCTGTCTAAAAATCATTTCACTGGTAAGCAGTATATGTAAACTTTATCAAGGTTCAGTAAAAAACCCAATTCTTTTTAGATTAAGCATTGACCTTTTCACACCAACATCAGTGCACAACTATATAGTAATCTTTAAAAATTGTTATTTTTTATAAATGCACACATACCTGGTTCTGAGACCTTGTATGTGACACCACAGGATCCATCTTTGCGATCCTGGAAGTCAATTTCAGCCTTAGACGGCCCCTCCACTGCTATAGACAGACCCCCAGCTCCAGCCTCACGAGTGTAGATGTTGAAGTCACCTGAATGATAAATAGTAAAACACATTGATAGACTTCATTAAAATTATCAATATCCTGCAAAAAAAAAAAAGGATTTTGTATCATATGAATAAACGTAATGTTTTTAGACTGCATCATAATTATTTATATTAAAAAAAATAGGTTTTCTATGTTATGATCATGTGCAGTGGTTTCATACTTTCATTAATATTCTTGACCCAAAAATTTAGTTTTTATATATTTTTAAAATGCACATTGTTTTTTTTCCCTATATTACTGATATAAAACTATATTTTTCTGTATTACCAATATAAAAAATAATGTATATTTATCCAGTTTACAGAGGTTATGTTCTGTAATGATCTTTAATTACTACAATAAAAAATAATGTATTTTCTATGCTTTATAAAGAAGTATTCTGTAACATATTCAAACAAAACAAATATTTTGAGAAAAAAATGGTCTGGAAAACTATTTATGGATGGTCAGACAGACAGAAGGACAGAGACAAAACCTATAGTCGCCTCCAGTTGGACCGGCAGGGAACTAATAAACACTCACATGGTTGCTTGATTTCTCCTCTCTGCAGACCTGGTCCAGCGGCTCGGACCTTGTGGGACCCTCCCCCCATGATGGGGCCAACAGTGAACTCAAAGGGGCTGCCAGGGATGTGAGCATCCTTGTGTTTCACGCTGACGGTGTGCACGCCCATCTCCTTGGGAACGAACTTGATGCTGTAGTGGCAGTCGTCCAGAGACATGACATCGCACAGTTCCGTCACGCCCTGTGGGCTCGTTACCGAGGCAGTCAGGTCAAATGGACTGGTTCCTGGAATATGGAAAAAGGAATAAAGGTTAAATGGACTGGTTCTTAGAATAAGGAAAAAAGGAATAAAGATTAAATGGACTGGTTCCTGGAATACAGAAACAAGGAATAAAGGTTATATGGACTGTTTCCTGGAACAAGGAAAAAAGGTTAAATGGGCTGGTTCTTAGAATAAAGAAGAAAAAAAAGGGAAAAAAGTTAAATGGGTTGGTTTCTGGAACATGGAAAAAATAATAAAAGTGGACTGGTTCCAATATAAGAAAAGATAAAGGAAGAAATAAAGGTCAAACAGACTGGTTCTTGGAATAAGGAAAATAAAGGAGTAAGAAGGACCAATTCCTGGAATAAGAACATAAATATGAAAGAATAGGGGTCAAATGGACTAGTTTTTAGATTTAAAAAAGAAAAAGAAAAAAAAAAGCTAGCAATATTTGTTAACTCCCCAGCACATTGTTTAATCAATAACAATTAAGTGTCTAGCCTGTCTAGCCTGTAATAATTGCAACCCATGGTATTTTTTATATGCACCATTCCACAGACAGGATAGTAAATGTACATTTTATGTTACACCAGTTGTGGAGCACTGGCTGGAGTGAGAAATAACCCAATGGGTCCATCCCGGATCATGTACACCTTACCCCAGAACTATGTCCCACCCAGAACTACATGTAAAAGTATTTGTTTTGTTTAATGACACCACTGGAGCACAATGATTTATTAATCATCGGCTATTGGATGTTTTAGAGAGGAAACCCACTACAATTTTATATTAGTAACAATTATATACACCATCCCACAAACAGGATAGCACATATCATGACCTTTAATATACCAGTCGTGGTGCACTGGCTGGTACGAGATGTAGCCCAATAGACCCACTGACGGAACTACGTCATGCAAGTAATTGCAAGAGTATCTTAAATGTTTACTTATAAATTGAGTTATATTATTCCACTAAAGTAAGAAAAGAACACGTTCATGGATTTTTTAAAAACATAACTGTACCATTGTAGCAATTCAAACCCAGAAGTGTTCCAGGAAATCCTGCTATATTCGGATTATTTCCGAACTTCAAAAACAAAAAATTCCACATTTCTAAATTTGTTCTTACTTTTTTTGTGCTTCTGATTCTGCAGTTTGTTTAGAAAAAATATAAACTTCTATTTTTAAAGCATATTATATATGTTTTGTAAAAAAATATGCTTTAGAAAATTAAAGGTGTTTTATTCTGTTGAGCCAATCACCATCACTCTTTTGATGTTATTTTCCTAGGAATAGCAACTGTCTAAAAATCTCTTTTTTTTTTCTTCTTTTTTTCTTTGAAAGCCTTTCTACATATAAAAAAAAAGCTTAACACTGTACATATAGCTATCACATGCGATTGCATGTTACGTTTTTACAGCAAAAATAGAGGCTGTATGTCTTAATGTATATTACTCTTGCAATGAAATATGATCAAGACAAAGATAAAAGTTATAGCCACTGAAAGGTAGCACTTACAAAGTAATATACACTAAAAAAATATATATATATATTTCAAAGCGTGGAATATTCTTTTGATGTCCCATTTCCAACAGTTTTCAAAAAAAAAGAAAAAAAGTTTGGGATTTTTTTTTTTTAACGACACCACAAGAGCAAATTGATTTATTAATCATCGGCTATTGGATGTCAAACATTTGATAATTTTGACATATAGTCTTAGAGAAGAAACAAAGATAAAAGTTATAGCCACTGAAAGGTAGCACTTACGAAGTAATATACACTAAAAAAAAAAAATCATATTTCAAAGCGTGGAATATTCTTTTGATGTCCCATTTCCAACAGTTTAAAAAAAAAAAAGTTTTTGTAAGTTTGTGAAAGTTTGTTTTGTTTAACGACACCACTAGAGCACATTGATTTATTAATCATCGGCTACTGGATGTCAAACATTTGATAATTTTGACGCATGGTCTTAGAGAGGAAACCCGCTTCATTTTTCCATTAGTAACAAGGGATCTTTTATATGCACCATCCCACAGCCTCTGATATACCAGTCATGGTGCACTGGATGGAACGAGAAATAGCCCAATGGGTCCACCAACAGGGATCGATCCCAAACCAACCACGCATCAGGTGAGCGCTTTACCACTGGGTCACATCCCGCCCCTTCTGTCTGTAAAATGACATGAGTGGTTTCTACTGTTTTGATTAAGAATTTAATAGTAATCATCTTGTATAAAATTAGTAATACTAGTATCCTTATTCTAAAGACCGAACTTACACCCATATGTGTACAGAATACTCATCTTCCTTTATCTGATTATTATCTTCCTTTATCTCATTACTTAACACAAAAAGTCATTCATGGATACATGTAGCTAAAGAAACCAAATAAATTTCAAAGGAAAATCTGTAATATTTCTTTCGACATTTAATTATTGAAAACAAAAAGGCCATTCATATATATATATATATATATACTTGTAGCTACATAGACTGAAAGCAAGTTTCAAAGACACTTCTTTAACATTTCTTCACACATTTGATGACTTAATCTTCAAATATAATCATAAAGAACATAAAGATCTTCCTTTATCACACATTACACCCCCCTCCACAAAAACCCACTTTAAATGTTTTTATGTAGCTACATAAACAGAGCAGTTGAAAGGAAATAATTTTAACCCCTCTATATTATTAACACAAGAAACCTTTCAACTACAGTAGAATAAACCGTCAGATGGTGTTGAATAAATGTCAGAATGGTTGGGAAAACCCCCCAGGAAATGTAGGAGACAAAAAATAAAATCCTTGTTTACTCTGACGTCATAACAATCTGTCCTATCTTAAATTACAAAGGAACTGTACATGTACATGTACATGCTAAATTAAAAGTTCATAAACATAACTGTCACTTCAATTTGAAAATATATTTCATATTTGGAGGGTAAAATTAATTCTATCAAATCTATTAATAAAATGAACTTATTGGTTTGATTGCAAATATTGTAAGACAAGTATGAACAATGAGTAAATTGTAAATAACAGGTTTGGCTGTTATATTTTTAAATCTATTTTGCCAATATATAGAGTATTTATATATTTAAAGAAAACCCAGATAATTCATCAAAAGAATTTATATTAATCTTCTTTTTTTTAAATTTCAATAACATACATGCAACAAAACTGTTCTGACATCAGAACTAGCAGATACCAAATGCATATAAATAAAAAAATAAAAATATAAAAAGTTTAAGAAATGATCCAAGCATGAGACATATTACGACTATAAAAACCAACTTAAAAACTTAAGTTATTTTGTTTTTAGAAATAAACAAATAAATCAAATTGAAATGACACTAACTCAAGCTAATACGCAGTAACTAAATATACATGTAATCTGAAACAAACCCCATTAATTTAGCTAATAGTAATCAGAAAAAACATGGGAGCTCTCTAGCAATGAAGGAAAGTATCTGACATTCTTGCAGATAAGCCGACCGACTATTTCCAAGAATTCAAGAATCCAGTGTGTTGCCAGCGTTACATGCTCTTGTAACTGATTATCATACACTCGGAATTAACTGGCATGCACATATATAAACTTGGCTATAAAAAGAACACAGACCAACAAAAAAATACATTTCTAAAAATACAACTTGCAACAGATAAACATCTCTTATAACAAAATGTTTTTTCTCTCTAAAAATACAACTTGCAACAGGTAGACATATTTTATAGCAATTTAAAAAAATATATATTTTGGTTTAAAAATACATCTTGCAACAGGAAAAAACTCACCTTATTACCACAATATATTATAGCAATACAAAAATAATAATTTTTATAATAAAAAATCTCAGTACAACAAAGACCAGATAACAAAGACTAAGCACAGAACTTGCATTACGCACAATATTTTGTTAAATAAAAAAAACATAATCTGTAATCTCCATCATCAGGTGCATTCAAGCAATACAAAACCAAATGAAAATACATACTTAAAAATCTTCATAGCTTACCCCTAGTCATAGTTGCCAGGAAGGAAAAGAAGCAATAAAAATTCCTTAAGATAAACTTGTACTAAGAAAAAAAATCTATCAATGCTTTTAGTCCACGTTTTCATGCCAAACACCAATTAGTAACACACGAAAATGAAAAACCTTTTATCTGGAACATTCTGCAAAATTAACCAGCTTGTAACAACCATCAACAAATGCACATTTATAGCTTTACTTGATTCATAACAGAAACACTCGGAAAAGGTCAAACCACTTTTCTTGCCAGAATATTTATGAAACTTTTGCAAATTAGTCCACCATTCAGCTTTCTAAACTATTATAATATCAGTCCATTATACAATGTAGCTTTCTGTACTCCAGAGGATGGTGGGTTTTTTTACCTTTAAAAAAATATGGAACTGTGGAATTTTCTAGATACTGTGACTTGGAAACACTAAACAGATTCCACCTACAGCAGTGTGGATATTTAGCAGATCATTTCATTGCCATTACTAAATGCAACTGTTAAAGAGGAGAGTTGAGAAAAGGAAAGTAAAGGAGTGCTTGTTTAGAAGCAGAACAACACATTGTTTAATCAGTGGCTTCAGGTGTCAAAATACATGGTAATTAAAACACATGGTCCACAGTTTGAGAGAAGAAAAGGAAAGGAAAGGAAGTGAAAAAGGAAAGGAAATTAAAGGAAAAAGAAAGCAATGGGGAAGAATGGAGAGGTGAAGAATGGAGTGAAAAGGGTGGAAGTGGAGGATATGAGGTGGGAGTGGAGGATATGAGGTGGGAGGGGAGGATATGAGATGTGTGGGGAATGGAGAGGAGAGAAGAGGGAAGGGGGAAGGGAGGGGAAGGGGAGAGGGAGGAGAAGAAAAGGAGAGGAATGGAGGGAAGGGGATGGGAGGATAGGAGATGGGAGGGAAGGATAGGAAATGTGATGGGAATGGAGAGAAGAGAAGAGAGGAAGGGGTGGAGGAGAGGAGAGAAGAGGGGAGGAATGGAGGGAAGGGAATGGGAGGGGAGGATAGGAGATGTGAGGGGAATGGAGAAGAGAGAAGAGGGGAGGGGGAGAGGGAAGAGGAAAAAAGGGGAGGAATGGAGGAAAGGAGGTGTGAGGGGAGGATAGGAGATATAAGGCGAGGAAAGGGGATGTGAGGGGAGGATAGGAGATGTGAGGGGAATGGAGAGGAGAGAAGAGAGGAGGGGGAGGAGTAGAGAAGAGAGAAGAGGGAGGAGGGGGAGGAGTAGAGAAGAGAGAAGAGGGGAGGAATGAAGGAACGGGATGAGATGGGAGGGGAGGATAGGAGATGTGAAAGGGAATGGAGAGGAGAGAAGAGTGGAGGGGAGAGGAAGAAGAGGGGAGGGGGAAAGGAGAGAAGAGAAAAAAAGGAAGGAATGAGTGAACGGGATAAAATGGGAGGGGAGGATAGGAGATGTGAAAGGGAATGGAGAGTAGAAGGGGTGAGAGAGGGAAGGAAAAAAGAGGAGGATACGAATGGAGCGAAAAGGATATGAGAGGAGAGAACATGATAGGAGAGGAGTATTAGAGGTGTGGTGAGGAGAAAAAAACGGAAAGAAGAAGACAGAGGGGTGAGAGAAAAGAAGAGAGGAGAGAAAGACGAAAGGGGAAAAGACAAGAAAGGAATAGGAAGTATAAAAAAGAAAGGAAAGTTTATGTAACATACAGGTAACAGCACCGAAACACAAGGCTAAAACAAATCATTTTGATGGGGTTAGCCAGTAAAAGAGTGCAAGAGAATGAAGAAAAGGAATATTCTTGAATCCACCACAACACATAACTTTTCAGTCAACCAGACTCAAGTCGTGTAGTGGTTTAGCCAAAATTATTAAAGCTGGAAATGGTTGTGAAGTCCTATTCCACCTTGTGGACAGAATCACAATTTTTAACAACCAAAAGAGATAAAAGACCAGGGCCCAATTTCACAAAACACCGTAAGCCTAGTTTTGCATGTAAACATAAATCTACGACTAAACCACAATTCTTATTACTATTAAAGTACAACAAATATAGTTAGAAGAACACATATTTCATTTTCTTTTGACCTTAAAAAATGCTCCATCTTCCATAATGATGTAATTTTCTGCTTGAAATAGATGCCAAACACGTGTAAACACATGTAAACATATGGCAGATATAAATGCAAGTTGCAGATGTAAACTTACAATGTTTTGAGAAACTGGCTTCTGGTTTAGAATATTAAAAGTTGGACTAAAACTATGCCAGATAAGAACTTAACATTTAACACTATTATTGTAACAGATTATCATAAGCCGAAATGATAAGCAATGAAATGAGATAGCAACAACTCACCAGGTATTTTGAGACTCAGTTCACACTGGCTACCAATAGTGGTAATGCCGACCGCCTCTGAATGGCGTGTGATTCGTTCTGTGATCTTAGACGATGGTTCACCGCCAACCTTCACACTGAATGGACTGCCTTTAAAATAAAAATTATAAAATATTTTAAAGAAAAAAGTAAACTGTTCCACTGTACATCATTACATATGATAAATACCATGATATATGATAAAACACCACATCACAACGACTATGATCTCTTGGTAGAGGTGACAGGTATAGGGTGGAGGGGTGGGAGTCTAGGGGTGGGTGTAGGGGTGGGGTGTTGGGATGGAGTTCTGCAACACCATAATTAATATTTTATAACTAATAGGTTTCCTGCAACATTTTCTCTAAAAATATTTATTTGGTGAGTGCAGAGTATACCAAAGCATTGCCTGCCATCCCCCACCCTATGTAATCAATTTTGGACAGCCCTTTAATAGATTCAAGTATGTCTGTCTGGTCCACACAAAAACTTCCCCGTTGCCAAAAACTAGTGGTAGAAATGGTTTTATAAGCATGAGTCTTGGGTCTATTACTCACCAGGTACATGTTCATCTGCGAATTTGATGTTAATGATGTATGTTCCAGGCTCTGTCGGTTTGTAGGTGACTTGACAGGTTCCGTCTTCGTTGTCGTGACACTCGATGTCTGCCTTGCTAGGTCCTTCTATCGACAGACTCATTCCACCATAGCCTGAAATATAACGGTCAAATATCTGTGTTAAGAGTTGGGAATCGGTTGGAAATGTATCATCATCGAACATCAGTTATAATCGGTTTGCACCAACTGTCGACTATACTATTGGTTTATATGAATATAAGAAGTGGAAAAAAAAGAAATGTTTTATTTAACAATGCACTCAACACATTTTATTTACAGTTATATGGCATCAGACATATGATTAAGGACTACACAGATATAGAGAGGAAACCCGCTGTTGCCACTTTATGAGCTACTCTTTTCGATTAGCAGCAAGGGATCTTTTATATGCACCATCCCAGAGACAGGATAGTACATATCACGGCCTTTTATACACCAGTTGTGGA
The DNA here is from genome assembly GCF_016097555.1 of Gigantopelta aegis. Taxonomy (NCBI): domain Eukaryota; kingdom Metazoa; phylum Mollusca; class Gastropoda; order Neomphalida; family Peltospiridae; genus Gigantopelta; species Gigantopelta aegis. Next base: position 79,351,382 of record NC_054701.1, read on the forward strand.
GCACTGGCTGGAACGAGAAATAGCCCAATGGGTCCACCGACGGGGATCGATCCTGGTCCGACCGTGCATCGAGCGAATGCTTTACCACTGGGCTACGTCCCGCCCCCTAATATAAGAAGGATTTGAATTATAAGGATCGTGCAGCGATTGCCTTGTTCTCCGGGATCAAGACCCTAGAAATGGCTAATTTTAGCTTTAATTAAGTATTTAGTACGTTGTTTGTTTTTAATATAGTCACTGTATATTAAAAACAAACCACGTACTAAATACTTAATTAATTACTTATTAATACACATGAAGACCAACCCCAGTATATTTACATCAATTCCCTCATCTAAACTGGAGGAACAATTACAGTTAACATTTTCATACACAATCAGTTGTGGATTTTTATAATTGATAATCACATTGGTAGAGCCCAGTTGGTCAATATTCAATTATAATGGATCATTGGAACATCACCCATCAGTGTTACGATACTAGCAGTTACACAATTAACTTGAACCACATTGGTAGAAGTCGGTTTTGGTACTGTTACTTTCAGTGGACAGTTTGGCTTTGATATTACAGCCATTAAATTTGAGCCCAGGTGTTACTAATCTACTTTAACAGGGTTAAAGACCAAACAAATTCAAAGACTTTCAAATACTTTTACCTGCCACTTTCAAAGACTTTTACACACCGGTCAAAGACAATAGAATGTGATAAAAATACCAAATCAGTTCATTTACATTGCTGTTCATGGCAAACACTGATCTTTTTTACATGCATCGTGACATATTAAACCCTGTAACTGGAAAATATCAAGTGCATGCAGCTGTAAAAGATATCATCATTGCTTTGGCTATGATTTGTGAGAATTTAAAGACTTTTAAAAGACTTTTATTACAATTCAAAGACTTTCAAAAACCTAAAACATTTTTTTTTCAAATTCGAAGACTTTGAAGGAATTCAAAGACCGCTACGAACCCTGTTTAAAACTCTACTATATAAAACAAATAATCTTCATATTGTAAGAACATTGCTGCAAATATTCTGTGAATTCATATGTAAATCACTCATCAGATGTAAGTTAAAACTCTCTGTACGTCTCACCTGCTTCTCGTGTGTCGACAGTGAACTCATTAATCTCATTGGCCATGCCTTCCTTCAGGCCCTTCCCACTGACCTTCACCTTCCTGGCATTTCCCAGCTCACTCTCTCCAACGAAGATCTTGAACGGACTGTTGGCGATGTGGTCTCCATTTCTGAACACATTCACCAAGTGCTCTCCAGTTTCATGCGGAGTAAATGTGATACCTGCGAAAAAAACAAAAAAACAACATTCTTAGAGTACTTATAAAAACAATACATGACCCCTATGGAGCCCAACAACTTTTAATATATCCTAATTTTAAGGGCCATAACTTTGTCAAAAATGGGTAAATGTGATACCTGTGACCCCCCCCCCCCCCCCCCCCCCCCCCCCCCCCCCCCCCCCCCCCACCCCCCCCCCCCCCCCCCCCCCCCCCCCCCCCCCCCCCCCCCCCCCAAAAAAAAAATAAAAAACATTCTGAGAGTACTGATAAAAGCAATACATGACCCCTATGGAGCCCAACAACTTTTAATATCTCCTAATTTTAAGGGCCATAAATATTGCAGAAAAAAAGGGTAAATGTGATAACTGTTAAAAGAAAAAAAAAGCATTCTGAGAATACTGCTGAAGTAATACATGTCCCCTACTGGGACCAATAAACGTCTGTATTTCCTAAGTTCAAGGGCCATAATAAGCATTCTGCTAAAGCAATACATGTCCCCTACCAGGCCCAACAAATTTCCATACCTCCGAATTTCAAGGGCCTTAACTCTGTCAAAAATGGACATATCCCTATGTAAGTCGACCTTGATCTGCAACTCTACATGATAAAGCCATACACCATATTTCAGCTCAATATCTTGAGGCATTGTTAAAAAAAAAAAAATGTCCAGTAAACTGTATGTGGAACAGATGGACAGAGATAAAACCTGTAGTTCCCTTTCAGGTGGACCAGTAGCAGACTACAAATCTCAAACATTAAATGCACTGACTATTATATCAGGCAGTGTAAAACATTTTTGGCTATTAAAGTTTTTTTCCGCTGTTAAATGACTGCAGAAATGTACCCATAGAAGATCTCTTGCTGGTTCTCTTTATAACCATATCATATGTAACAAATTAACCAGTGTTCTGGGCAGGAAGTCTACACAGCTTGAGTTGCACATCCAATTTAGCATGCTTCAAAGTAAGCTAAAAATGTAATCACTAAAATTCTACCACCACATTCCTCTCTTTAAATATACTGATACAAAGAAATAAGGGAACACTTGATATGGGAAAGCACATTTAAAAAATCATTATTAAATCATAGATATTTGCATAACATACAAAGAGGAACAAGATCTAGCCTAAGGTGCTTTGATCATAGGATTGAATTACCTTAGCAGATCCATTCCCCCCACATCCCAACTAGTATATCAAAGGCTGTGGTATGTTCTGTCCTGTGTGTGTGGGAAAGTGCTACCAATGGGAAAAATGTAGTGGTTTTGTCTCTAGGCCTACATGTACATATGCCAAAATTATGAAATAGTTGATGACTAATAAAGCAATCTGTTACAGAGGTGTCGTTAAACAAAACAGACTTTAACATAGAAAGTAAAATGTGGAATTGAATGTAAGGAATGTGAGATTGAATGTCAGTGATGTGGGATTGAATGTCAGTGATGTGGGATTGAATGTCAGGAATGTGAGATTGAATGTCAGTGATGTGGGATTGAATGTCAGCGATGTGGAATTGAATGTCAGGAATGTGGGATTAAATGTCAGTAATGTGGGATTGAATGTCACGGATGTGGGATTAAATGTCAGGAATGTAGGAATGAAAGTCAATAAGGTTAATGTCTGACATGGATCAGAGTGTTGATTGTAGTCACTATTTGCTTGTACCATATATGTGATCCCTTATTTTATTCAATCAGTATATACTGTATAAGCCACCATTCCAATCTAAGTATATTTCTGTAAGTATTTACCTAACTCAGTGTAAATGTGTGTGTTTCGTAACAAATGATTTAAAGCAAATCACAAACGAAATGTACTTAGTAGCTCATTATCGTCAATTTTAGACTTTCTAAAATACTTCACATTTCTTTCTTTCTTACTTCTCATCTTTTTTTTGTGTGTTATTCTTGTTAGCCGCAAGACCTTGATTCCAGTTTGTTGGGTAATTATTAGGATGATAAATAGAACACACACAGGTTTATGGGGCACAAGTGAGGGAAAACTCATTAACATTGGCATCAGTTCTAAACACACTGTGTGGAAAGATTCTTACAAGCTATAAGATTACTCATAGTTGTTGTTTCAAATGTTATTATTTTTTTCAAAAAATGTTTTTAGATTATGTAACGACATTCCTGATACAAAGTTTGTTTTGTTTAACACCAATTGAGCACATTAATCAGCTACTGCATGTTAAACATTGGGTAATACTGACTCACAGTCTTAAAGGAGAACCTGGTACATTTTTCTATTAGCAGCAACGGATTTTTTTTTTATATATATATATGCACTTTCCCAGACATTTGATGTGCTAGTTGTGGTGCACTGGCTGGAATGAAAAATAGTCCACCAGTGGGGATCGATCCCAGACAGACTGCACATCAGGCAAGCACTTTACTACTAAGCTACTGAATACAGTCTTTAAAAGTAAAATAGGTTGTGTTTTAAGTATCATCCTACATATTTATCAGCCACACAAAAATAGGTTGTAACATTTCTTATGACTTGATGAATTTATTCAGCGACACCTCAGCACATTATTTAACAATACCTTTTGGAGACGGTGTATTATTGCAACACATGGCATATATTTCTAGTAATAGAAAATACTTGTAGTAAAAAATGAAATATTTAAAGACACTAAACACATTTTTATTTATAATTATATAACAGACAGATAATGAGAGAGGGAACTTGCTTGCTTCTGCCCCTCCATGAGCTACTCATAAAGAGACATTCCTGAGTTTGATGAATTGTAAGATGTTTCCGACTAATAAAATATTTCTATGATTAAACTTACACATTAAATATATTTTCTTGTCTAGAATGTCAGTGTCTGTATATTCAATGTGTTTCTGGTCATCTTAATATTTGTAAGAAACCCAAACTGGATTTTGTTAGAAAATAAAATGAAATTTAACCTAGTACAAATATTAGAACAATAAGAACACATTTAATATACAGCCACTAATATTTTATGCAGAAAAATATATTTCATATATAATTACAATTGTTAAAAGGTCTGTTAGTCGATAACATCTTACACATTGCAGCAAACTCAGGAATGTCCCTTTAATAAAATCACTCTTACTAGTTATTATTTAGTTATAATTAATGGTAAATGAGTGCATTTTTAGACTATTTAATAAAGAATATTATTATTGAATTAAAGGTACAAGTAATAATATTAATGTATTTATAGGCACTGACTTTAGGTACCCCAGTTTATTACGCCATAATAAAATAAAATCATAGATATTTCATCAAAGGATAAAGATCTGCTCATATTCTTTTCAAATTGAATGAAAAAGTTTTTTTTTTTAAACAATATGCAGTATTCTGAATGTCCTTAAAATAAAAATAAAAAACCCAAAAAACCCAAAAAACAAAACCAACAACCGTTCACTGCCCACCTGCATATGTAAGCTAAGATCAGTGCTTATAAGTGATCATGTTGTAAAGCAGTCTAAAAAGTATTAGTTTTTGATTTTCGGCAGTAACAAAGATTTTGTTTTTAATAGAGTAAATTTTGCAACATCAAGATACACTTTTGCAAGGCACATTAATAACTATCATAATCACCTAAATACACTATTAAAAGCTTGATGTTTCATTAAACCATGTTGTAAGGCCATCTAAACATTACTAATTTGTGATTTTCTGAAGTAGCAAAGATTTGTTTTAATAGTGCAAAGCAGGTTAATAACTGTCATGATCACCTAAATACATTAAACCCTGGAAGTTTTGTTAAATCGCGTTACAAGCCAATCTAAACATGACTAATTTGTAGTTTTTTGAGGTAACAAAGATGTTTTTTTAATAATGTACATTGTGCAACATGAGGATGCACTTTTGCAAAGCAGGTTAATAACTGTCATAATCAGCTAATTACACTATTAAACTCGGGAAGTTTCGTTAAACCATAACACTACATGTGGTTTTGCCTCGAATAGCCAATTACTTGAAGGAAAAAAATGAGTGAAATTTGATAACTTGACAACCTGAGTTGTGGTTGTTAATTGTAGAGTCAATGAGAAAAAGAACTTAAAAGGAAAATCCGCACATCCGCAGATGTGAAAGAACTTGATATCTCTGTGCCGAGCATATTTACAAGTAGGAAATAACAAAAACAATACAAGTAAACAAACGGGAAAAAAATAAAATATCTTTGTTGTTTTACAATGAATGATAAAAAACAAGTGTTTTATGACTTGTTGCATACCATAGAGCATACATACAGGGCTCGAAACTCGCCAAAAAATATTATGGCCCAAACAATTATTATGGATGTGGCAACTTAAGGTAAGCAAACTATGAACCATGAGCAAGATTTTAATGTGGAATAAATATGTGCAATACAAATATTAATAGTGGCTCATATGTTATATCTCTAAAGAAGATTGCCAAAATAATATCATTTTGGCGACTAACGCCATTATTTTTTAATATTTAAGTCTCCCACAGGCCGTTTCGAGCCCTGACAAAGATTATTATATAAGCATATGTGGTATATGAAACATAGGAACAAACAGTGAATTATTTTATATAATAATACAACTTATTTTTAAAATCTGAATGGCTCGCAAATCACTGATTAATTATTATTAAAATGAAACCATTGTTTTTTCAATGACTGCTAATTCCTAAATAGATTTTCAAACACAGTGGATGTTGCCAGTATAGGAGTTACAGTTTCATAGCATATTAGCATCTTGTTTATGCAGCAGTTGTTCGAAAAGTAGAGGAATGGTTGTTTACTAACACCTGAGAACCTTTTTAAACCACAGTTATTTTGTACCGTAACAAGTACCGGTATGTTTATATTAAGATTGCTCCTACTTAACAAGCCAAAGGGCTTTTACATTATGCATTTTCTCCTAGACTGGACAGCTTTTGATATATACAAGCTATGTTGCACCAAGTTAGTTCAAGACAAACATTAGTGAGTCTACAACCCATTACTGAACTACATCCCATCCTGGAAGTTATTTGCGACATGATGTCAAGAAAATTAGAGAAGAAACCTTCTACAGCCACATCAAAGGTTACTCCTTCAATTGACATTTTGGACCTTTTAAACCATTATTAACCATTCTGGTATTTGAAAGTAACGTAAACTGAAAAACCACCTTAAATTAACCACCTTGTTTATTTTTCTCAAATATTTTACATGAATCTGGAGGTTTGAACATTTAAGAAACATCACAATCTCATTTAGTCAATAACTTCTCTGTGAAAATCAAACACAAATTAACCACCATGCTTCTTTTTTCTTAAATATTTAAAATGAATTTTAAGATTTAAAAACTTTTAGAACATTATCTCAGTTAATTACTTCACTGTGACAAACCAATCCAAATTATTTAATTAACCACCATGTTTATTTTTACAAAACATTTAAAATTAATCTTGATATATATGAACAATTAAAAACCATCACTACCCAAAGTTAACCACCAAGCTTAGTTTCCTAAAATATTTAAAATGAATCTTGAGATTTCAACATTTAAAAACCATCATTACATCATTTAGTTAATTACTTGTCTGTGACCTACTTCTAACACCCCAAATGAACGACTTAAAACATTTAAAATGTATCTTGATATTTGAGCATTTAAAAGCCATCTTTATCTCGTCTGGTGAATTAGTGCCTGCCGACAGGAAGGAAATGCTCCATGCTCCACTCAGTAACCACTCGACTTGATGCAACATGCTGGAGGTTGCACTATACCAATTAATTTCCGGCTGGGTCGAAGTTCGAGGTGCACCGAACTTTTGATAGAGAAGTTAACACCACAAGTCCTGTGATTGGTTATAAATGTGAGTGTGTTGGTTGTAAAAAAAAATAGTTTCATCTGGGCTAAAATGTATGCAATTTTATTTGATGTAGTACCACCGTGTCAAGTAGCCTTGTGCTTGGAACATGTATGGGGTACCTGTAAAAAAAAGTACTAAAATTTTGTGCGAAACTAGGGGTGTTGCAGAAACATCTGGTTATACCGAAAATGAGCCATGAAAGGTACCATTTTCTGCAGTTAATACTTTGAGGTAGGTGTTGTAGTACTGATATTTATGGGTCACAGTTTGGTTGATATATTGCATATAGTGTTTTTAAACACAAACGTTAACATGGTCGCCTATGGGATTTGAATTGGTATAGTCCAACCTGGAAGCATCAACACCCATTACACACTCAGGGTGTACAAGCAGGATGTACTGCTCAGTGGTAAAGCTTCTGTCTGAGTCACCACGGGTCATGGGATCGATCCCTATCACCGAACCCTTCAAGAGACTGCCAATTTCAACCAGTACGTCACGGGTAATTTATTAAAGGCCATTTAGTGCTATTCTAACTACAGTGTATTAGAAAATGCATAAAGGGACTCTTTGCTGATAAGGGGCGGGATGTAGCCCAGTGGCAAAGCGCTCACTTGACACAGTTCTGTCTCAGATTGGGCTCCTGGCTATCCAGAGACGGAACCCGGGACAGACAGACAGACTGTGGTATATGAGCATGATTAAAAGTCACACAGTCACACACAGTCACACACACACACACACACACACACACACACACACACACACACACACACACACACACACACACACTTGACAAGTGTTAATTTCCTAAAACTGTGGGTGAGAGTTCTGGTTACAGTAAAATATTTGCTGTTACTATGTATGTGTTCCTTTATTGTTTTCCATCAGTATACTTTGTTATTCATTCTCACTGTATATGTATACTTGTATGTGTATTTAATGTTTGAATAATGTTAGGCTTAGACTCCCAACTGCACTGCCAGAAGAAAGTTGGCCAAATTTCTGCTGTCATGACTTCTACAACTGTCCAGTTGCTAATCTGAGCGCTCTTATAACTCGATTCTCGTCATAAAACTCCCATTAGTTGTTTATCTGAGCACACCCATCTTAAGTCAGGAGTTGGGGAAATTACAATGCAACCGTTGAGTTGGTCAACTTTCTGCTGGCAGTTGGTAGTTTGACTCTAGCATAACACATCAAGAAATGAGGCTAAAACTTACAGAATGCCACAGCAAGATGATTGACTGCAATGTGCTTAAAATAAGTGAAACCTTAATTGCTGTTGAAAACCTATTTAAAATTAAGCCCTTTACAACTTGACAAAAAATAATTGGCCCTGGCACAGCTGACCTTACATACATATACTAGGAAATGCTTTTAAGCGATTACCACTTACTTATAATTTCATATTTAATGGGCTTTGAGATAATGCATTAGTGAATGGGATTTAATTAGCCCAGAATGCCAGTGAAGGAAAACTGAACCATCAAATATCAGGAACCTGTTGTTCTAAAAGATAAGTTATATTTTAAAATCAGTTCTTAAATTTTTAAGCCAATAATTAAAATGCAGTGGAATAAGATGACAATGATGTTATTTATTTTGACGAATATGTCCAATTAATGTTCATGAATGTTGTCATGGGTATCGTATTTAGCTACCTGGGCTCTTAATAGGTTGTAATAAAAGAAGAATGGAATGGAATGGAAACTCGTTTAACATGCCCATATCCACAAAGGTTCAGGCACGCCTACCACGGATCCAACCTCTGACTTCGCCAGTGGAGGGTTCCGTGGCAGGAATATACAACCATCATAGGGGCTACTTTTATAGATTGGCATCAAGGAATTATTGAGATTCAGGAAAGTGAGTGTGTGTGTGTGAAAGAGTGTGACAGAGTGTGACACAGAGAGAGAGAGAGAGAGAGAGAGAGAGAGAGAGAGAGAGAGAGAGAGAGAGAGAGAGAGAGAGAGAGAGAGAGAGAGAGAGAGAGAGAGAGAGAGAGGGAGGGAGGGAGGGAGGGAGGGAGGGAGGTGTGTGTTATTGGACATGGTAAATGGTGTTTGAACAGTTGAGTTACCCCTTGGTACTGGGCAATGGGCAACTCATTTTACGTGCCCCTATCCACGAAGGTTCAGGCACGCCCACCACGGATTTAGCCTCTGACTTCGCCAGTGACTAACTCCGGAGCAGGGGGGGCCTTGGTACCTCCTACCCCCTGGAATCCACACCTGATTACAGGTTGATAAACCATTTATCATTTCACAGAATTAAGCTCTTGTACTCGAGTAAACCCAATATAACTACAAGCCAACCATAACCCTAATTTGTCTTGAGACCTTGCTAAACTCTTTAATCTATGACTCGTAGACTTTGCAAATGTAGCTAACTAAATATTTTATCACTCACCTAAATGGCCATTGGCCAGGCGTTTGAGAAGACAGGGTTCGAGTCTTCCCGAGGGACTCTTGATGGAGGCACTCAGAGACGAGATGTCGGTTTCAGTCACTTTAAGAGAAACCTCGCTACTACTTCCCACTGACAGCTGGGCTCGCTTCTGGGGCTCTCCAGCTGAAAGGTAAAAAAACCCCACAAACATTATCAACTGTATAATCGTTTGAATACATGTGTGCTGTAGAAGATGCATTAAATCTACGAGTTGATTGATAAAACAAATTAAAGGAATATTTGTTTAAAGACATCTTAGTGTATGTTAACCTATGAATATCTGATGTTAACATATGATTATTTTTATGAGAGAGACAGACAGACAGAGAGACAGAGAGGGAGGAGACACACACAGCCAGTGCACCATGACTGGTATATCAAAGGCTGTGGTATGTGCTATCCTGTCTGTGGGATGGTGCATATAAAAGATCCCTTGCTACTAAATTTAACGGGTTTCCTCTCTAAGACTACATCCAATATTCAATGATTAATAAATCAATGTGCCATAGTGGTGTCGTGTCGTTAAAGAAAAACAAATGTGTCCATGACCCATGTATCTAAAGCAATATCCTGACCCTGACCCACTAACTCTAAATCTGCTAGCAAAGAATATTTTTTTAAATAAATAAAACGACTGTGACAGCTGAAAGTATGTTTGTACTCTAGCTGAACTAGTATAATTATAGAAGAGAAAAAATCCACAAATAACTACTGCATAATAAATATTGGACAAACAATTTAATCATTCCGTTCCCGTTTAGTGGAAATGTAAACACAAATGACATCAGTCTAATTAGGGCAATGAGCCAAGTAATCTCAGTTACATCCTCTGATGATCTTAACTTTGTGGCAAATGTAAACACAGTAAAGATTTATTAGTTAAATTCCCTTCATCTAGTCGAGATTGACTCCAGAACATACACACCTCCCCCCCCCCCCCCCCCCCCAAAAAACAACAACAAAAAACCCCTGTTTACACATACACTTCACTAATAACAGTTGAACCTGCATTAACACTATCTTGCCTTCCCTACCGGCATTGGTGGTGTCGTGGTTAAGCCATCAGACATAAGGCTGGTAGGTACTGGGTTCGCAGCCCAGTACTGGCTCCCAGCTAGAGCAAGTTTTAATAGCTCAATGGGTAGGTGTAAGACCACTACACCCTCTCCTCTCTCACCAGTGACCAGCCTCTAATAACTAACACCTGTACTAGAAAGACAGCTAAGGTGTGTGCCCAGGACAGCGTGATTGAACCTTAATTGGATAAAAGCACGAAAATGTTGAAATGAAAATGCCTTCCCATTTTACAACTTCATTTCTTAATGATGCAAAATACAAAAACAATTGCTCTATTAATAAAGTTGTGTGTTTCTCATAAGCCTTAAAATTAGTGGGAGGCAGACAGCACAGTATCCTTTCTCATAATCAAATTCAGAAGCAAATTTTGCTTTCCATCTCATTTTTGATAATATTTAAGATAAATAGACCCTTTTTTTATTTTCAGAAGCGATAATATAAATCTTTTGTTTTTATCCAGTTTTTTGTTAAAAAGGTTACACCACAATTTATGGAATTGCTTCTCAATTTCCAGCATTTGCCCTCATCTTGAAATCTGAGAAGCAAAGATTGTTTCCCACTTCATAAAATGAATTCCACCCCTTGTTTTCACTATCAATGAATATGGTTAACCAACTTAATAAAGTTTGTTTTGTGTAATGACACCACTGGAGCACATTGATTAATTAATCATCGGCTATTGGATGTCAAACATCTGGTAATTCTGACACGTAGTCAGTAGAGGAAACCCGCTACATGTTTTCTAATGCTGCAAAGGATCTTTTATATGCACTTTCCCAGACAGAACAGCACATACCATGGCATTGGATATACCAGTCATGGTGCACTGGCTGGAACGAGAGATAGTCCAATGGGCCCACCGACGGGGATCGATCCCAGACCGACCGCGTATAATGCGAGTGCTTTACCACTGGGCTACATCCTGCCTTAATAAGAACACAAGTCTTCTACCATGTTTTGTCATACATTATTTTAGATAACAGTGGAGAAAGCTTCCCATCAAGGCATAATAATTTTAAAAAAATGTATACAACTTAAATACTTACGTGAAACCTTTGTTGTGAATGGTGAGCCTGCAATATGCTTGTCTGCGAACTTGACGGTAATGGAGTACTCGCCCGGTGCAGTCGGAACATACGAGACAGTGCAGGTTCCATTCTCATTGTCCTTGCATTGAATCTCTGTCTTCGAAGGTCCCTCAATGGCGAGCGACAGTCCACCTGGAAGGAAATATTTTTTTTTTTTTAACTATGCACTCAACTCATTCTAATTACGGTTACATGTATATGGTGTTGGACATATGGTTAAGGACCACACAGATATTGAGAAAGGAAACCGGCTGTCGCCTCTTCATGGGCTACTCTTTTCAATTAGCAGCAAGGGATCTTTTATATGCACCATCCCAATCCACTTGGACAGCAACAAATCAGTTTATTTTAGTGTTACATGGTAGCATTGACATGTAAACAAGCATTCTGAAAGTGCTGCTAAAGCAATACATGTCCCTTATGATTGCACTTTTTGCTTAGCAGCAAGAATCTTCCCTAGCATATGCTTTTGTTTTTTGGTACTAGCTAGTAGCAATAGTGAATTATAGTTCATGAAAATGAGAAACCTGTAAGTGCAAAACGTTAACGTAGAGACAAATAGAAAATACTACATGAGTGGCCGTTAGATACCATTTATCTTACAAGTTGTTTTAACATGTATCTAATGAGCAAGTTATGAGTCGTAAGATGAATGTAGTATTCTATTTCTTACATATCCTGAAAAAACATTTAAAAAATAAATTTAAATGCATTTTCCAACTAACATTATGAGTTGTAAGATGAATGTAGTATTCTATTTCTTACATATCCTGAAAAAACATTTAAAAAATAAATTTAAATGCCTTTTCCAACTAAAACCTATTTACAGCCCTGTGCTTGTAGTTAACTTGTGAATCATAGACTAATCAATTTAACCATGCTTTTTTTTCATTGGATGGTTAGCGCACATACATATGTTAACAACTATGTATTATCAAAAATAACAAATTATATTTTCACCAACGGGTGTGTAAGAAACACAAATCTTAACATCTGTTATCTCTCCTTTCAACTTCATTCAGGTGAGACAATAAAAACCAAAACCAAAACTCACCTGCTCCAGCATCCTTTGTGTTGATGGTGAAGTAAGCCGGTTCGTTGACGACACCGTGACTGAGACCAGGACCGTATGCCGTCACATAGCCGCTGTTCACTGCATCCACGTGGAAGAGGAACGGACTTCCTGTAAACAGAAACACTCACAGTGAAAACACCAAATACATATACTGATGGAGAGAAATAAAGGATCACACAAACACCAATAAGTATGCCCCCTTCCACCTTTGAAACCAGTCACTAGTGATGCCAGAGGTTGTAATCAGTGGGGGAAATGTGTGTGAACGTTTTTGATGACTGAGGCACTACTAGGTTTTCAGTTCAGTAGCAGGAAAGAACGACTTGTAACCAAAACCCTCATCCACAGTTGAAAAGTTTGTTTTGTTTAACAACACCACTAGAGCACATCGATTAATTAATCATTGGCTATCGGATGTCAAACATTTGGTAATTCTGACTCATAGTCAAAGGAAATCTGCTACATTTTTCCTTTAGTAGCAAGGGATCTTTTATATGGACTTTCCCACAGACAGGAAAGTGCATACTATGACCTTTGACCAGTTGTGGTACACTGGTTGGAACGAGAAAACACCCAATCAGTTAAATGGATCCACTGAGGTGATTCGATCCTGTGATGCAAGCACCTCAGGCGAGCTGTCAACCTTCATTCATTGTGTCAGGAAGTTAACAGTTATTGACATTCAGTCTCATATTACCAACATTAAATCCCACATTACATGTACATCGTAGTAATTTATACAGACATCACAGTGCTGATAGTAACTGAAATTTCATCTACAATACCAAATATTTGAAATTTGCCATGGCAATCAGCAGTACTGCCGCTAAAAGCTGTAGCAAAATTGATGTGATGGAATTTTTATCATCATTGGGCATTTACTTTCTTATCTGTACTACATTTCCGTTGCAAAATTATTTGAATTTATGAGAAATGAACTAACCTTCAACAAAATGAAGGAAATTGAACTAAACGACCTTTTCAGAGAACTGAACTAATCTATAATATAAACTAGGGAAAAGCGAACTTGCTGACCTATAAATTGAAGGAATTTTACCTCACTGATCTATAGTACAACAGATTGATATAACATGAACTTTGAAGGAATTTGAACTGAACTATAAAAGTTCACCCAGTGACCTATAGACTTAAGGAATTTGAATGTATATATAACACTGAAATAAAGTTATCTCAGGAATTTGAACCAAATGACCTATAATAAACTAAAATAAAGGAAAATCACTAACCTATATAGATCTACATGTATAATACAAATTTTTTAAAAACCTACAGACTGAAGGAATTTTAAATAACTGATCTATATAACCTACTGAAATATTTAGGGAACTTGCTGAAGGAATTTGACCTCACTGACCTTCAATAGACTGGTTGTTGTAGTGAACATGCAGCTCATGAAGACCAGTCTCAATTGGCTGGTAGCGAATTGTCACGGTTCCATCCTGGTTGTCGTCAATCTTTGGGTAGGCCTTCTTCCCAGATGGCATAACGATGAATGCTGCACACAAAACAAATTATTAACATGTTAAATTTGAAGAAAAACATTATCTGCAAAAATTATTTTAACATGTTAAATTTTTAAAAACATGATCTGCAAAAACAAATTTAACATGATAATTTTTTTTAAATCATGATCTGTATTATAGATGATATTTAAATTATTTTGAATGAGGCCTCCATTAAAGTGACAGACCCTAGTTTTTAAACACTACAGCTGGTTTTGCACCTAACATTAAAGTGACAGAACCTAGTTTTTAAACAATAAGGTATATTTTTCACTATTAGAGCTGTTTACAATAATTGAAATCATGCATTACTTTTATTGCACAGATTATCCATTTCTGTACATCCGAAGTGTTTCTGGTCATCCTATCATTTTTTTTTTTTTTTACCGCAAATACCTCTAAGGAATAACTGTTTTGAAGGCAAGTTTTTAAAGGGTAAAAATTTCCCTGTTTTAACATCACTGACTCTTATTTCACTCTGCTGTAACTTTATCCAAATGTGTTACAGGTTTGTCCATTTCCACAGGTTGAAACTAGGGTCTGTAACTTTAAAATCTCTTCCATAAATTCCACAAAACATGTGAATGAAGCAAGCAATATAGAATGTAGGTCACGAAATATTTACCTGAAGTGCTTTGCATCAAGTTCTATTAATAACACAGGAAATATATTACTGCATCAAACTGATAATGTCTCAAATGTAATCTATTCATAAATGATAAAGTGGCACATATCCATAAGTAAAAAATAAATAGGAGAAAATTAACTGCACTTGTTATACTTTACTAGGAACATACTAATACAGCTCAGCAAAGATGGAAAAACACATACTAGTATGTAATGAAACTCACTGCCCAACATGTGCACTGCACAACTTATTTTTGTAGCTGTGTTTTTTGTTTTTGTTTGTTAAATTCCATGACCCTAATTTCCAAGGTGTATATTTTCCTGTTTCACATAAAATGCATTTAGAGCATAAAAAGTTGAAGCAAGACATTGTAGTAGTGTGTAATTTAATAGTAAAAGAGTTTTATCAGCTGGAAAGGGAGCAGGTCAACTTGCCCGAAAACACACTCACCCCTTACCAACTCACCCCAGCGGTTGGTCAACTTGACCAGCACTGTTTAGTCAATACTCCCAAAACTTTTTACCAACTCACCCCAGTGGGCCCACTCCCAAGGAACAGTAATGTGTATGTCTTGAGACAAATGTAGATGTGTGGATAAAACTATGATATTTATGTATGTATTATCACTTCTGAAAATCACAAGTTCTCGATTTATTTGAATTATACAGTCAATAATAAAGTAAGATGGAAAGCAAAAGTTGCTTGTATAGTTGATCATCAGATGGCACATGGTGCATTATGAGCAGCATATCCTGCCTGGTCTGGTGTTTATAAAACTTGAAGAGACTCAAGACTGTAATAGAGGCTGAGACTTTACTGTCCAGACAACGCCATACAAATTGTATGCATGTTGTGTCATTAAAGATTGAGTCTTGACTCTAAAAAAATTTATATGCTGTCTGCTCCATGTCAATTCCAAAGTCTTAAATTAATATAAATCCTGCTCACCTGAGACAAAGTTAAAGATGGGTCCAACCGGAATACAGAAGTCAACAGGCAGGAACAGGCCTTGTCCACTAGGTGGTGCCGAATGAACACTATCAGCTGAATCAGGAACGATAAAATCTTCCCCTGGTCCGACCTGAATCAAAAACATTTTTCTTTTAAATTATGACTTTCTCCTCTTCTTTTTTTAAAAAATTATAACTTTATCTACACCAAAGTCAAGTTCCAACTGTACACCACAAAGGTTTTTTTTCTATTATTAGTTGTTTTATGAGTGCAAAAAATTAAGAAAATTTTCTTCAGTTTCCTGTGTGTATGAAACTAGGAGAGTGTTACTTCCATCGATATCATGCACACACGCTCACATTTTCCTCAGTATTAGTCACTAAGTTAACAGATAATAGCTGCCAGTCAGAAAGTTTCAAAATTCTAGTGATAACAGGCAAGCATTTCAGAAATTCGGGTAAAGGATGAACCTGCTAATTTTATCGCAATCTTGTAACCTGCAAATGAGATTCAATCCATGGCTAACATTCATCAAGTTACCTAAATTGGCCATCTAAACAACCCATGCAAGCTACAAATTAATGAAATGGAACCAGTCGGTGTGTTAATTTTCTTTCTAGACTCAGGATAATTATGCTTAAAGTCACAATTTGAATTTCTTTGATCACCTAGGGAATGGAATGTACTGACATGAAATGTAAAATACACCTGCCGCTAACTGATTTGAATATACCACTTTAAAGTAAGTCAGGAGATGCAGTTCAACAGTGGAGCACCCACCACAGGTGTGATAGGTTTTAAGATCAATTCATGCTAATGGAACAGAAAGATTTTAATTCTATGAAGGGGCGGATATAAGACTTTGTAAAGGAAGTGACAAAATTCTAAAATGGGCATTCTGTGTGTCGAAGGCAAATAAGATGGATATGATGATGAATGAATGATGAATCACAAAAAAAAAGTAATTGAAAATGGGCAAGGTGGTCACAGGGCCCATGTGTTACCATGGTTACTGCAACAATTGTCTAGAAATAGGTTATAGTAGGTATTAATGGTTTTATCTAGAGCTAAAAAAAAAACACCCAGAAAAACAAAACAAACAGAGATGGGATGTTTGACACCCTCTCCTTAAAATTATAGAGAAGCATCTTTAAACTTAAAGGGACACACCCTAGTTACGTTATCTGTTAACCATTACGGCGTTGTTTTTCGCTATTAAACCCCATTTTTCACAAATAAAATTGCACTTTACTTACATTTTATTATTTAGAATACACATTTCCATTCACCTTAAGTGCTTTTTGGTAATCCTGATGTTTGTAAAACCACGAACTGCATTTTTTGCAATTTTTCACAAGACGCGTTGTCGAGAAAAAACCGTTAAGCAAGTGAGGTCCAATCTATTTTTAGAGGGGATATTTCCATTTCAATGTCACAGACATTGGTATGTCACGTGACTTATCATTTTGGTTCGGTTTGTTTTCTCGTGCACGGTTCGCGCAATCAACATCCGATTTGTTGTTGTTCATTTGTGAGATTTTTCTTCACAGTTCGTGAACATTTTCAGTAACAATAAAGTTCAGACAAGTAAGTGTCTCAATACAAAACGTTACAAACCCTTAAAACCAATAATTTTGCTAAGTCTTACGATATCTGGAGAGGGGATACAACCAGGACAGAACAGTTGGAACATGTCCAGGAGAGGTGAAACGAACGCACCCCATGTCTGTGAAATTTGTCGTGACGTAGGCATTGTTGTGCTTCGAGCGACATCTACCGGTGACATCAGAATACTAACTTTCAAAATTATTTCAAGCAATTGGGACATGGGGATTCCCATGGTATTTATCGATATAATACCTGCTTTTTCACTCCATTTGATAAAAACGTGATCTAAGTGTGTTACAGGTTTGTAGATTAACCAAATTATAATTTATTTTTGCTGGATGGAACTAGGGTGTGCAGCTTTAAGACTCAGAATATACCTTATATGATCCTATCTTCCCCTCCCCTCCCCCCCCCCCCCCCCCCCCCCCCCAACCAATTAATGAACTTTTGATCTTCCAGTGCCAAAAGCAATCATTATTTATATACAACACACATGAATGCCCATTCCACTTCAAAAAAAAGAGAAGTTTCTGCCACAGCCCTGAGTTGCTTCCCATACACATTGCAACACACAGGCTCTTGAAATATCTTGGCATGGATGTAAAAGTTTGATAATGTTTACACTGTAGACTTTTTTTTTCTCTCTTTTTTTTCAAACAGGCAAACTACTGCAAGGTCTTATTTCAGTTTCCCCAACTCCTAATTGACACGTAGCACTTGTGTCTAGATTTAAGATATTACTGATGATCATAAAAAACCCAAGAAGCCACTGCAGAGTATCAAGGTTGTACTATACCAAATAAAATCCCATAGGCGACCATGTTAACATTTGTGTTTAAAAACACTACAGATATGCAATATATTAATCTAACTATGACCCATAAAAATCAGTACTACAACCCTTACCTCAAAGTATTAACTGAAGAAAATGGTACCTTTTAAGGCTCATTTTCGATATAACTCAATGTTTTTAGAACACCCCTAGTTTCACACAAAATTTTAGTACTTTTTTTCTTTTTTTTTACTAGCCTTGGTGGCATAGTGGTTAAGCCATCGGACTACAGGCTGGTAGGTACAGGGTTCGCAGCCCGGTACCGGCTCCCACCCAGAGCTAGTTCTTAAGGGCTCAATGGGTAGGTGTAAGGCTACTACACCATCTTCTCTCTCTCGCTAAACACTAACAACTAACCTACTGTCCTGGGCAGACAGCCCAGATAGCCGAGGTGTATGCCCAGGACAGCATGCTTAAACCTTAATTGGATATAGGCACAAAATTAAGTTGAAATAAATGAGTACTTTTTTTAGGTACCCCATACATGTTTCAAGTACTAGATGAAATAAAAGCTTCTTTTTTTTGCCCAGATGGAAAAAAATATTTCCCCCAGATGAAACATTTTTTTTTAACAACAAATACTGTCACATTTATCACCAATGGCAGGACGTGTGGTATTAACTGCTCTATCAAAAGTTAGGTGTACTTCAAACTTTGATAATCTTGACATAGTCTTAAGAGAGGAAACCTGCTACATTGTTCCATCGGTAGCAAGGGATCTTTTACATGCACCATCCCACAGACAGGACAGCATGTATCATGGTCTTTCATATACCAGTCATGGTGCACTGGCTGGAATGAGAAATAGCCCAATGGATCCACCAACAGGCATCCATCTTAACCTGATTGTGCATCAGGTGAGCACTTTATCACTGGGCTATATCCTGTCAGGGCATGACACCACCATTTGTCATGTCTTTACTCACTGTACAGGCCCACTGGAACTGGGGCTGTGCCACCCCCATCCACCAACACCACCATTTGTCATGTCTCTACTCACTGTACAGGCCCACTGGAACTGGGGCTGTGCCACCCCCATCCACCAACACCACCATTTGTCATGTCTCTACTCATTGTACAGGCCCACTGGAACTGGGGCTGTGCCACCCCCATCCACCAACACCACCATTTGTCATGTCTCTACTCACTGTACAGGCCCACTGGAACAGGGGCTGTGCCACCCCCATCCACCAACACCACCATTTGTCATGTCTCTACTCACTGTACAGGCCCATGGAACTGGGGCTGTGCCACCCCCATCCACCAACACCACCATTTGTCATGTCTCTACTCATTGTACAGGCCCACTGGAACTGGGGCTGTGCCACCCCCATCCACCAACACCACCATTTGTCATGTCTCTACTCACTGTACAGGCCCACTGGAACAGGGGCTGTGCCACCCCCATCCACCAACACCACCATTTGTCATGTCTCTACTCACTGTACAGGCCCATGGAACTGGGGCTGTGCCACCCCCATCCACCAACACCACCATTTGTCATGTCTTTACTCACTGTACAGGCCCACTGAAACTGGGGCTGTGCCACCCCCATCCACCAACACCACCATTTGTCATGTCTCTACTCACTGTACAGGCCCACTGGAACTGGGGCTGTGCCACCCCCATCCACCAACACTACCATTTGTCATGTCTCTACTCACTGTACAGGCCCACTGGAACTGGGGCTGTGCCACCCCCATCCACCAACACCACCATTTGTCATGTCTCTACTCATTGTACAGGCCCACTGGAACTGGGGCTGTGCCACCCCCATCCACCAACACCACCATTTGTCATGTCTCTACTCACTGTACAGGCCCACTGGAACAGGGGCTGTGCCACCCCCATCCACCAACACCACCATTTGTCATGTCTCTACTCACTGTACAGGCCCATGGAACTGGGGCTGTGCCACCCCCATCCACCAACACCACCATTTGTCATGTCTTTACTCACTGTACAGGCCCACTGAAACTGGGGCTGTGCCACCCCCATCCACCAACCCCACCACCACCACTCAAGGCTGAACATGTATGTATTTTGTCCTACTCTATTTAAATAAAGGTAAAAATAAGGCTTGTGCTCCCACACTAGAACTTGTGTCCCCATAACCCCCACCACTAGATATCATTCCTATAGACCTGTTATAGCAGTTTAATGAAAACAAATCACATCTTCAGTGACAGAAATAAGCAGAAATGTTCACTAGTCCACCCGACAAGTACGTTAAGAAATCTACTTGTCTGCCAATGTGTTCACTTGTCCAAATAGGTGGTTTGTTTTATTCAAGTACAAGGATGATGTTTTTGATTGCTCAAAATGAAATTGCATTGAACATTTTGACTTGTTCACTGGACAACCATTGAGGTACAGTTTGCTTGTCCAAACAAATTTCCACTTGTCAGGACAAGTGCTTATTTCGAACACTGGTCTTTCTACAGAACTGGGCTTCTTGTCTATGCACTTATCATCTCCAATTAATCTAGAAATGAGAAGGGAGTGTGAGAAAAAACCAACATTATTATGTTGTCTAGCAGAGGTTCATTTTCACACAACTCTTACAGAGATCAGCATTGGAAATCAAGCTGCTGGCTATAAATACGGAACAAGTGTAGTTTTTATTCCAATAGCTATCATCTCGAGCCATTTTCTCAACGGGAAGTGAAGAAAGGTTTTTAATGACTAGGTAGAACAGAAGTGCAGAACAAATATGGGTACAAAAGAAGAGGGTGTTTAGTAATGTTTCTGTTTACACAATGCAAAAAAACGTTATACCTATCACTCAGCAGTAAAATAAATGGTGGTTAATCATTAAAAAAAAAAAAAATTAAAGGATGTTTGTTTAATGGCACTCCTACATGTATTTCACCATTTAATTACTGGTAGTGGTTATAACAATATTGGGAATTTTTCTCGACTTTGCATGAAAAGAAAACCAAGACATTTTCTATTAATTTTCAAGTACACTGAATCAATTATTTGTTAAGACAAAATTATTCTATGATTCAAGTATGCCTGTTCTTTTTGGCTTAAATCTTGAACTATGCTCAGAAAACCCCCCAATAAAACGTCAGTTTTGTCAGAAATGCTTCTGTTTTTGTTTAAATTACAGATATTGTCAATTATACTCAAATAAAAATATTTATCACTTCAAAGTCAGCAATTAAAAATTCCTTCTCCAGCAGAGGAGCGGATATAATTTTATGTGCGCATATACCACAAAGGTTTTGTTCATGCCTGTTAACGGCTTAACCTCTGGCATTGCCAGTGACTACACATACAACCAGGCCAGGAGGGTCCTTCTCAAGGAATTAAAACCATGCAGGAAGACAGCATTATTATTTCAAGGTATCTACATAGCACAATTATGAATGTTGGCTGTAGAAGGCTTCTGAATTTCAGTGTATGTATAACTCAAGTGTTTACTACAGAAACCTCTATTAGAGACCTATGTAAATACATGTATATGCTCAGCAAAGTGCAGAATATAGAAACCTCTATTAGTGACCTATGTAAATACATGTATATGCTCAGCAAAGTGCAGAATATAGAAACCTCTATTAGTGACCTATATAAATACATGTATATGCTCAGCAAAGTGCTGAATATAGAACCCTCTATTAGAGACCTATGTAAATACATGTATATGCTCAGCAAAGTGCAGAATATAGAAACCTCTATTAGTGACCTATGTAAATACATGTATATGCTCAGCAAAGTGCTGAATATAGAACCCTCTATTAGAGACCTATGTAAATACATGTATATGCTCAGCAAAGTTCTGAAATACTCAGAAGAAAATAAAACAGAACAAGGAAATTGCATTCAAATTAGTTAATTACTAAAAAATTATGTTCAAAGCTGGACCAGTTATACAAAGAGAAATTTATATTTAACATTTATAAAGATCAGTCTTTGATCTGGATGTAAGGCATTTCTTTTTTGTTACAGGAAATAATTTGTCACTTTCTGATACAGGCTGTTTAAGTTTATAGTTTCTCAACATTCCAACTGAAAGAGAATGATCTGCCAAAAATGTCTGGCACACTGCAGATTTATAAATTGAACACTTGATAATATCTCCATGGAGAATAACAAAATTAAACAAAGCATGTGTTATGACAATTATGATAATGATTCCAAGATCCATACATAGATAAACTACTGAAAGTCTCAATATGAGATTTGTAAATATATATTAAATGTCTGAGGTTTTTTTGTTTTTTGTTGTTGTTTTTTTTTTGGGGGGAGGGGGGAAGGGTGGTGGGGGAGGGGTGGTGGAGAGAGGGGATGTTGGGTTTGTTGTTGTTGTTGTTTTAGTTTTTGGGGGGAGGGTTGTAATTTTATTTTAAGTTTAGAAACAATTATAAATTCAAGTTTAACTTTTAGAAACAGATAAAACAAAACAAAATTTGTATTTGGGAGTCTGAAAATCTAACATTTTAATTTTTAAAAATCCTAAAACATATTTTTATGTTCTAGATTTAATAAAATAATGACAACACGCTTCTTCATAAGCTTTCTTTCTTTTTAAAAATTTATTTACTTTTATTCTGGCCATTATTTTTAGTCTCTAATTCAGAATATTTGACCGAGTATGTCATTATTCATTTGTCTTTAATTCAGAATATTTGACTGAGTATGTTATTATTCATTTGTCTCTAATTCAGAATATATGACAGAGTATGTCATTATTCATTTGTCATTAATTTTTGACCGAGTAAGTCATTATTTGTTTGTCTTTAATTCAGAATATTTGACCGAGTATGTCATTATTTGTTAGTCTTTAATTCACAATATTTGACCGAGTATGTCATTGTTCACTCACCGTCTGTAGCCACTGTTCATATTCTTCTGGTGAGACAGCCTATAGGTAACACAAACAAACAAACACAGGTTGTTAATCATGGCACAACATGCAACATGCACATTCTAGGTAAATTTAACCAGTAGGTTCATTTGCATACATGTAGTTCTGTGCTTATAAAACAATTCGGAGTGTAAAAACTCGGCTCAAATAAAACTGGTGTGCTTAGATTTTAAAAAGGTCCACTAAACTAAACCAAACAAATCCACCTTGGACATATCCCCAGGTATGCCCAAACCAGAACCAGGTTTTAACACGCACATGAGAGCAAGCTGTTGTAGCATACGACTGTCACAGGCACATGAGAGCAAGCTGTTGTAGCATACGACTGTCACAGGCACATGAGAGCAAGCTGTTGTAGCATACGACTGTCACAGGCACATGAGAGCAAGCTGTTGTAGCATACGACTGTCACAGGCACATGAGAGCAAGCTGTTGTAGCATACGACTGTCACAGGCACATGAGAGCAAGCTGTTGTAGCATACGACTGTCACAGGCACATGAGAGCAAGCTGTTGTAGCATACGACTGTCACAGGCACATGAGAGCAAGCTGTTGTAGCATACGACTGTCACAGGCACATGTGTCAACATTCACTGGCTCCTCCTTCCAGAACAGGAATTCCAGGGGTTGGGAATGGGGTGTGGTCACATTAAATGTTTGTTTTGTTTAACGACACCACTAGAGCACATTGATTTATTAATCATTGGCTATTGGATGTGAAACATTTGGAAATTCTGATATAATCTTAGACAGAAAATCCGCTATATTTTTCCATTAGTAGCAAGGAATCTTTTATATGCACCATCACATAGACAGCCAGGGTGGATTTAAAAATTAACTTTTTAAACAAAATCAAGGCAGTCTCATATTGTGCTTGGCAAGCATCACAAGAATTTTCAAATAAAATTTATTAAAAATATTATTGCAAGACGATCATTTTCCAAAAGAAAATTCCTGACGAGTTTGGAAGGGACTGGGAGTTATTACTAGTTTTTTCCTGGCAAAACCTGGGTTGCACCTCCAGTTCATTTTCTACCATTACTATCCACTGTACGAATTGTCTGAGTCTCGAGTCTACACTCTGGGCCGAAATTTAGGTCTTACATGCATGTAACTACATACATTTACAATGCTTAAAACACCTGCATTTAAGAAAAACAGGCTTCGTAAATTTGGCCCTTTGTTTTTATAAGCACAATCATTGTACACACATTTAACAGACACTTTAAGGTCCATGCTGTTTCATCATGGTAAACACATCACAAATGCATGAACATCTACATTTAAAGACTATCTGCAAAGTTATTAGTATGTTATTTTATTTTAATATATATATATATATTATATATATATTATATATATATATATATATATATAATCAACATTTTTATTTGTTAACACAAACTCAAAATCAGATTATTATGCAAAATGTTATTGAATGCATGACATACAGTACGTATTAAAGGGACATTCCTAAGTTAGCTGCATTGTAAGATGTTTCTGACTAATAAAATATTTCTATTAAACTTACACATTAAATACATTTTCTTGTTTAGAATATCAGTGTTTGTATATTCAATGTGTTTCTGACCATCTGAATATTTGTATGAAGCCCAAATTGGATTTTGTCTTCAAATAATTTCATACGTACCAAAAAAATGTATTTTAGGAAATAAAATGAAATTTAACCTACTACAAATATTAGGACAATCAGAAACACATTTAATATACAGCCACTAATAGTTTATGCAGAAAAATGTGTTTGATATGTAATTACAGTCGTTAAAAAGTCTCTGTTAGTCGATAACATCTTAAAAGCTGCAGCAAACTCAGGAATGTCCCTTTAATCTATACAAGTACTGATTTAAAAAACGAAAACACAAATCATCAAACATTCAGATGTAATGCATTAGCTTTGAGTGTCACTATAAAACAATATTAGGGGTTAATGAAAAATACAGATGGAAATAATTTCTGAAGGCTACCTGAGGAAAAAAGAGAGCATTTTTACCTGTGTCATAGAACTTAGGTATTTTTACCTGTGTCAAAGAAGTCTGGTTAGGAATGAGATTAATGGCCATATAAATATTGTAATGTTTCTGTTGAAATACATTTTGGGTATATTGATAAAATAAGACTATCATGTTTCCAACATAAGCTGAATTTATGAAGGTGTTAATCCTTTAGACTTGCATAACTTTATTAAACAGCTGTGTCTATTATTAAATATACATTCTAATTCAATATGCATAAAATATATTTGATTGGCTAATCAAATCCATTAATGTTTCAGAAATTATCGGGATTCCACCAGTGCCTATTTACATAATATATTCATAAGCTACTTTTTGCTGTTTAGTTTATTGTTTTTGCTTATAAAATATCACAATTCCAAGGTTTTTGAAGCAAAATGCATGATCCTCTAAATTTTATGACCGTAATGTTTTTGTGTGATGTCACATGCATGATGCTGACAGGAATGCTGAAGTAAAAATAATGGCAACTATGCCAAATGATGAATCATCGTTATATATGTGTTTGCAGTAAGTATTCAGAGCCCTGTTTTTAGTGTCAAAACTTTATATGTATCTAACTACTGATTAAACCATATACAGTGAAACCCCTCTAAGCCGAACACCCTAGAGACCAAGACAATTGTCTGGTTTCAAGAGGTATCCATTTTAGAAAGGTTAAGTTCTGTATTGTTTTTGTTTTTTAAATGTCCAGTTTTTAGGGAATTCTGGTTTCAAGAGGTATCCAATTTAGAAAGGTTAAGTTCTGTATGGGTTTTGAAAAATGTCCGGTTTTAACGGAATTCTGGTTTCAATAGGTATCCAATTTAGAAAGGTTAAGTTCGGTATGGGTTTTGAAAAATGTCCGATTTTGGGAGAATTCCAGTGTTGATTTTTTTTTTTTTTTACTGTACTTGAGTTGTTATACAAACAATCTCTTCTAATTTGGCCATTAAACACATGAATGGAGAGGATTTTTTTTTTAAATTTGGTCAAATACAATCCAATCCAAACAAGGACTGTGCTGCATGGAGACTGAAATCTGGTAAGACAGTAATAAAATCACTGTCAATGAATGTTAATGTTGAGCATCCTGGTATGTTATATTAGTCATGACCGTCTACAGATCCACTAATCAACACTTGGCAAGAAACAGAAGGAATACAACACGAACTCATCTCTTCGCTAATGTTTTCGTTATCAACAAAGGAATGAAAATTATTATCTCTAGTACATAATTACTGAGGTGTCTGCCATAACAACTTGCATCAACATGTTCCAACAAAGGATTTGAACTACAGTCTCAAGTACATAACAATCAAAGTGTCTGCTTATAGAAGCATTTTAAGAACAAAGGATTAAAACTACTATGCCAAGAATGAATTAACATGTTTGCCAGAGTTGCCTTTGTAAACAGGTTACAAGGGGACAGATACCCTTTGTAAACAGGTTGTTATTAAAGAGTCCTTCAGATTCCTATATAAGGTATATACCCTTTGTAAAATATGCAGGTTGTTATCAGGAGTCTTTTAGACAATCCTTATACAAGGTTTACACCACATGTAAACGGTCCTGTAGACAGATACCTATACAAGCTATATACCATTTGTAAACAGGTCCTGTAGACATAGCTATACAAGCTATATACCATTTGTAAACAGGTCCTGTAGACAGATATCTATACAAGCTATATACCATTTGTAAACATGCAGGTTGTTATCAGGAGTCATTTGGACAGATTCCTACACATGGTATATACCATTTGCAAACAGGTTGTTATCAGGAGTCATTTAGAGAGATTCCAATACATGATATATACTATTTGCAAACAGGTTGTTATCAGGAGTCATTTAGAGAGATTTCTATACAAGGTATATACCATTTGCAAACAGGTTGTTATCAGGAGTCATTTAGAGAGTTTCCAATACATGGTATATACCATTTGCAAACAAGTTGTTATCAGGAGTCATTTAAAGAGATTCCTATACATGGTATATACCATTTGCAAACAGGTTGTTATCAGGAGTCATTTAGAGAGATTTCTATACAAGGTATATACCATTTGTAAACAGGTTGTTACCAGGAGTCATTTAGAGAGTTTCCAATACATGGTATATACCATTTGTAAACAGGTTGTTATCAGGGTCCTTTAGACAGATTTCTATACAAGGTATACAACCTTTGTAAACAGGTTGTTATCAGGGTCCTTTAGACAGATTTCTATACAAGGTATACAACCTTTGTAAACAGGTTGTTATCAGGGTCCTTTAGACAGATTTCTATACAAGGTATACAACCTTTGTAAACAAGTTGTTATCAGGGTCCTTTAGACAGATTTCTATACAAGGTATACAACCTTTGTAAACAGGTTGTTATCAGGGTCCTTTAGACAGATTTCTATACAAGGTATACAACCTTTGTAAACAAGTTGTTAATTGAGTTCTTTAGAGATATTCCTATACAAGGTATACAACCTTTGTAAACAGGTTGCAACCCCTGCAATTAAGAAAATGTCCACAGTAAAAAAACATGCCTTTTAAAAACAGATTAATACAGAGCTGTGGAGAATTTAAAACTCCATGGCTGTCTCCACACCAATTGCGTGCACGGGTTAGATTGTCAGCAGGGATCCTTTAGATCGGTTCCTTTATACAGGTTACCATATATAAAGTTTGTTTTGTTTAACGACAACACTAGAGCACATTGATTTATTAATCTTCGGCTATTGGATGTCAAACATATGGTCATTTTGACATAGTTCATTCTTTCATTAGTAGCAAGGGATCTTTTATATCCCAAACAGGATAGCACATACCATGGCCTTTGATATAACAGTCGTGGTGCACGGGCTGGAACAAGAAATAGCCCAATGGGCCCACCAACAGGGATCGATCTTAGACCGACTGTATATCAGGCGTGTGCTTTACTGTAGTCGGAGAAACCCACTACATTTTTTATAATGCAGAAAGGGATCTTTTATATGCACTTTCCCACAGACAGGAAAGCACATACCATGGCCTTTGCCCAGTTGTGGTACACTGATTGGAATGAGGGGGAAAACCCAATCAGTTAAATGAATCCATCGAGGTGGTTCGATCCTGTGATGTAAGCACCTCAGGCGAGCACTCAACCGACTGAGCAGGTTATACCCTATATAGACAGGTTGCTGTTATTCAAGGTGTCTTTCACCACCTTCAGACTGTGGTTTTAATTAACATGGCAGCCACTAATGAATTGGTTGAAACATCTGCTGCAATCAGTTTAACAGTGGGACGCAGACTGCCTCAGCTACATGTATGCTGTTGCTGCTCATAAATGCTCCATCCATGGCTCACGCTGCTCGTAAAATGCCCCACCCATGCTGTTTGTAACCTGCCATATCCATGCCACAGATGTGACGAAAGCTCATCACTCGAAGAGATCCAACATGACACGTTATGGCTCCTGCCAGACACTGAAGCATGACCAATCTTATGCATGAAGACGTATGCTTAATAGACAATGCTTCCTTCGGTATTGTAGCAATTAGCACCCTGTTTCTAACGGCAACAAGCAATTGCTGTTGCCTGTGGTGCTCGATGATTAGGCTACATTCCAACACAAGTGTATAGCATCTCAGAGGAAAAGATGCCTAACATTCATTTAGAAATTTTTCAATGCATGAAAATTATGAAATTCTTGTATCTTGTAGTTTGAGGGATGTTATCCAGAGTATAAACAGATCAATGGTATTTAAACACATAGGTAAGATGCCTAACATTCATTCAGAGATTTCAATACATAGAAAATAAAATTCTCTAACCTTATGGAGATGACACGTGATGCTACTAAGAATATAACTACACAACACTGTAGCATGATTGATGTTACTGGAGTATTCATAACAGAAATATGCTTAATAAAACTTTGTGAAATTCCCCCATACTGTGGCTATATAAATACCAGCAATACCTTGTAGATAGCACAATTTATTCATTATCTAGTGGCATTTTCAGGAGGCCGAATACTCACGAATAATTTGACTGATACTATCATCTTCTATCACATGATATTCATGAAACTTTCCACAAAAAAACCAGTCTAGCAAATAACAGTGATCACTTGTCATCCTGAAAATGCCTCAGATAGACATTTTGAGTTTTAAAAAACCCAGAAAAGAATACTAACAGAATATTTGCACGTAATATTATTTAATTTAATTTAAAAACAGAATAACACCTATGAGTAATCTTTAGAGCACTTGACCCAAAAAAATGGGAGGCAGCATCTCATGGTGAACTGCAAATTATTTCCCTTGAACTCATACCATCTTCCATAATTTTTTTCATTTCCATAATTATGTCTAGCATTTTAATAAGCAGACGGACAAAAATAGTACACCAAAGGTGATTAATTATTTCTGCAAGGATAGCATACAGGTTTTTGTCAACCTCAATCAAAACTGAGATAAATGATTTTAACCAGATAAAAATGCTTAAACTACCGTCAAACCTGCTTAAAAGCTACCCCCATTAACCAGGTACTTGTCTGACAAAAAAATACCACATTACCGTTTTGTTAAATCATCTAAAATTCTACAAACTAACCTGTATTAAACAGCCTCCTGTTTTGAGAGATCACACATTATACCATTTTAATATACATGTAGCTTATTACAGAGTTGGCTATATAGAAAATAAAACATATAAATTAAGAAATAAGACTCCCCACCCCAATATAAGCAAACTGATCTGTGTTAAGCAGTCACAGGGCTTTAAAAGACCACATAACCTGTTTAGGTCTTATACACATATAACTATAAATATTTACAATGCTTAAACAAATCTGTTTTAAAAAAACAGGCTTCATAAATTGGCCCTATATGTCTTCCAATACTAATACAGTGATAGCATCTAATACAGTAGGTTTGACTATAGTCCACTGGTTTTAAAAAGCCCACATTATCCGTCTTCCAATACTAATACAGTGATAGCTTCCCATACAGTAGGTTTGACTATAGTCCACTGGTCTTAAAAAGGCCACATTATTCATCTTCCAATACTAATACAGTAATAGCATCTAATACAGTAGGTTTGACAATAGTCCACTGGTCTTAAAAAGGCCACATTATCCGTCTTCCAATACTAATACAGTGATAGCTTCCCATACAGTAGGTTTGACTATAGTCCACTGGTCTTAAAAAGGCCACATTATTCATCTTCCAATACTAATACAGTAATAGCATCTAATACAGTAGGTTTGACAATAGTCCACTGGTCTTAAAAAGGCCACATTATCCGTCTTCCAATACTAATACAGTGATAGCTTCCCATACAGTAGGTTTGACTATAGTCCACTGGTCTTAAAAAGGCCACATTATTCATCTTCCAATACTAATACAGTGATAGCTTCCCATACAGTAGGTTTGACTATAGTCCACTGGTCTTAAAAAGGCCACATTATTCATCTTCCAATACTAATACAGTGATAGCTTCCCATACAGTAGGTTTGACTAAGTCCACTGGTCTTTAAAAAGGCCATATTATTCATCTTCCAATACTAATACAGTAATAGCATCTAATACAGTAGGTTTGACAATAGTCCACTGGTCTTAAAAAGGCCACATTATCCGTCTTCCAATACTAATACAGTGATAGCTTCCCATACAGTAGGTTTGACTATAGTCCACTGGTCTTAAAAAGGCCACATTATTCATCTTCCAATACTAATACAGTAATAGCATCTAATACAGTAGGTTTGACAATAGTCCACTGGTCTTAAAAAGGCCACATTATCCGTCTTCCAATACTAATACAGTGATAGCTTCCCATACAGTAGGTTTGACTATAGTCCACTGGTCTTAAAAAGGCCACATTATTCATCTTCCAATACTAATACAGTGATAGCTTCCCATACAGTAGGTTTGACTATAGTCCACTGGTCTTAAAAAGGCCACATTATTCATCTTCCAATACTAATACAGTGATAGCTTCCCATACAGTAGGTTTGACTATAGTCCACTGGTCTTACAAAGGCCACATTATTCGTCTTCCAATAGCTTCTTATACAGTAGGTTTGGACTGTATTTCACAGGTCTTAAAAAGACCACATTATTCATTGACTATAGTCCACTGGTCTTAGGCCACATTATTCGTCTTCCAATACTAATACAGTAATAGCTTCTTATACAGTAGGTTTGACTACATTCCAAAATACATGTATGAAAAATGAAGAGATAAGATAGCCCCATTAGCAGGTCATTAGAAAATGTATGGGTGTAATTGATCATGACATAACATTGGAGCGGACCATGATGGAATATGTGGAGGCTGAGTGTCTGGAATTTCCCGCCAATTATTTGAGACTACCCTTGTACACTTTTCCCCTTATACTCTCTTCACGATGTTCTGTGATACAGACAGCTCGAGTTATAAACACTTGAATGGGAAGCAAAAGGAATGTTTACCACTCCCCCCCCCCCCCCCCCACACACACACACACAGTGTTTAATTATAAGAAATTTCTAGTTCATGGTACCCCCAGCAAATTATTGTTCACGTAGTTGTCAGAGGAAACCTGCTACATTTTTCCTAATGCAGCAAGGATCCTCAGACAGGAAAGCACATACCACAGCCTTTGGCCAGTTGTGGTGCACATTGTTTTAATTGGTGGCTATTTGATTTGTATGTTGTATTTGTACATTTTTTAGACCTAGTAGGTGACATAGAAAAAGTTTTTTTTGTGTTTTTCTGACGACACCACTTTAATAAGGCTTTCAAAAAAAAAAATCCAGTAAAAACAACAACAAAAATCTACAAGACTGCACTATTTTGATAAAAAATAAATAAAAAATTATCACTTAGTAGCCGTACGGTCAAGGATTCCCAGCCAGCTACTTCTCAGTGGCAATATAATTGCTGGCTGCAGCTGCAGTGGTTCATGATGTAGGATTAAGGTTAAATCTGGGAGCGATTATCACCTGTACATACCGACCAGCAGGGAACTCACAGCATCTGAAACTCATATCTCACAGATGTTGAGAAATCTCCACACTAATAGCCAAACAGTGGCTTCCCAGATAGGCACACACTATTAGGTCTACAACTCAATTCATGGAGCACACTATAGGCCGTACTTGTTCCCTGTAACCTGGGCGACTCACTAAAAAAGGCAAATTGTGGAGCTAGTTACATGCAGGCCACACATGCTGTCAGGCCCAAAATCCATTCTGAAAGACTAGGTCAGCCACATTTATTTTCTTTAA
Source organism: Gigantopelta aegis (assembly GCF_016097555.1). Classification (NCBI taxonomy): domain Eukaryota; kingdom Metazoa; phylum Mollusca; class Gastropoda; order Neomphalida; family Peltospiridae; genus Gigantopelta; species Gigantopelta aegis. The sequence goes on from NC_054701.1 coordinate 79,383,857, forward strand.
ACATGGCCCCACCTGACTAACATGGAAATAAATACATAGAAATTACTTTAAGGGTGTATCCTACCAAATCAAATCCCATAGACGACAATAGTAACACATGTGGCAAAAACTCCTATTTGCAGTGTATCAATTGACATAAATGCTACGGATATAAATACTACCACTCCTCACCCTTAAAGTGAGTCAGAAACAAATGGGGGTCAAGCTGCTCATTTCTGAGATAACGCGTAGCGTCTATGACTACCCTAGTTCTGCACAAAATTAGAGTACTTTTTTTTACAGGTACCCCATACATGTTTCAAGCACAAAGCTACCTGACAAAGTGGTACTAGATGAAATATAATTGCACACATTTTTTGCCCAGATGAAACACACTCACATTTATCACCAATCACAGGACTTGTGGCGTTCACTTCTCTATCAAAAGTTGGGTGCGCCTCCAACTTTGAACCAGCCGAAGTTATTTGGTTTAGTACTACCTTAAGAGATTAGTATTACATGTATATGCTAAATATAAGATTACAACCAAGTTTATGGCACTATACTACAGAAGTTGTTTACTTTAATTTGTGTTATCCACTCTAATGAAGAGGTGGAATATATATTTTTAAAGGAAGGAAGGAAGGAAATGTTTTATTTAACAACAAACTCAACACATTTTATTTATGGTTATATGGCGTCGAACATATGATTAAGGACCATATATATTGAGGGAGGAAACCCTCTGTCAGCACTTCATGGCCTACTCTTTTCGATTAGCAGCAAAGGATCGTTTATATGCACCATCTCACAGACAGAATAGTACATACCACAGCCTTTGTCACACCAGTTGTGGAGCACTGGCTGGAACGAGAAATAGCCCAATGGGCCTACCGACGGGAATCAATGCTAGATTGATCACACATCATATTTTTATAGATACTGGTGTAATCACCACCTGCTGAAAACGATGTGTGATATCGACTTCATATTGGCTGTTACTTCTAATGTCACCTGCACAGGTTAGGAAAATATTTTAACAGATAAAACTGGAGAGCCACCACTGATGTATGCCTCATCCAAATTCCTTTCCCCTCCATTGAACTGATCTGTCTAACATGTGTGCCAGGCAATCAAATGTATAATGATCTATATATAATGACTTCATTATGTTAATGTACTGAAACAGATTCTATGCATGTTGTTCTTGTAGTCATAGATGTACACAGAATGGGAAAGATCTGATATTTCATATGGAAGAATAATTAGGAACAGGTATATCGGGATTTCACATTAGGCTTGTTATGTCATCATTTTGTTATACAACCACTTTTTCAAGGTCAATGGGACTAGGTTACATTGTATCCAAAGTTCAAAACAAGTTGATTATTTCGAAATTACAGTGGACTCTTGTCTAAACCGTTGTCCAGTGGACAAAAAAAAAATTCTGCTTATTTCTATCACTGATAGCTACTTCTATGTTAAGTGACAAAGATGGCAGGTTCCAATGTCATTGACTTTATGGAATTTATGCAATATTTAGCACAATGTGTGTACGATAGTCAACAAAACCCGAGTGCAAAAAGATCCTTGAGAAGTGTGACGTCAGGTAAGTAACCAAAGCAGGTGGTCCGCAGTACAAATCAAAATAGCAGAGGCATTCAGAATGATTGGAAACTGTTAAAACAAACTTGTGTATTGTATTAAAGAAAAATTTAGAATTTGTTGAAAAAGAGCAGAAAATATTACATGTATTTGAAAGATTCTAACACTCCCCAGGCCTCAAGTTTTGCACACAAAAAAATGACCATCCCATCAACCAAATTCTCTTCCACAGGATAAAATAGATGACTTTGCATCTACTACGTGGCAGTGCTAGTCAACAGTGATTTAAGGATGCTATAACAATTGTAGTTTGTCAAAAAGGATCACCTTTTATGCCATAAGTGCTTGGCAAAATGCCCAAATTCATACACCCCTGGGTTCCAAATGAAGCAATCTACCTCACCAGTTAATGGTCCTAGCTCATTGCTTAATGTAGCTGGGAACATAATGTCGACTTTAGGTACTTGCAGTGAGAAGACTATCTCAATTTAGTGAGCCAACAGGATGGTTCTGTTATCCGAAACAACCCTGACACAGTGGCTTATTATTGCAGTATTAAGCAAATCCAGACAGACCGACATACTTGTTGCATAAATTATATTGACCAGAACGTAATATATTTGCCATATGAAAGAAAGAAAGAAATGCTTTACTTAACAACGCATGCACTCAACACATTTCATTTTACACAGTCAACACATTTCATTTACGGTTATGATGTCAGACATGTGATTAAGGACCACACAGATAATGAGATAGGAAACCTGCTGCCACCACTTCAGGAGCAACTCTTAGCAGCAAGAATATTTTTTTTTTATGCGCCATCCCACAGCCCTTGTTACACCAGTTATGGAGCAATGGCTGGAATGTGAATAGCCTAATGGGCCCTCCAACAGACATCGATCCTAGACTGACTGGGCATCAGACGAAGGAAGGAAATGATTTATTTAACGACGCACTCAACACATTTTATTTACGGTTATATGGTGTTAGACATATGGTTAAGGACCACACAGATATTGGGAGGTGAAACCCACTGTCGCCACTTCATGGGCTACTCTTTTCAATTAGCAGCAAGGTATCTTTTATATGCACCATCCCACAGACAGGATAGTACATACCACAGCCTTTGTTACACCAGCTGTGGAGCACTGGCTGGAACGAGAAATAGCCCAATGGGCCCACCGACGGGAATCGATCCTAGATCGATCGTGCATCAGGCGAGCGCTGTACCATTGAGCTACATCCCGCCCCTATTTATAATCGATGACGGTATATGATGATAAAAATATGGCTTGTGCCCCACTAAGAGACTGTGCCGCAACTCTTAAAGATTGCTACAAAATTCTAACACCATAGTGACATCATAACTTATGATGGTTTTATGTTTTCCTAGTGCTAAGATAGCTTCGAAAATATGAGCCCCAATAATTAACTAAAAATCAAGTTGGCCAATTCTTTAGGAGCTGTGAACAAAAATTGACTCGTTCAAATATTTAACACATCTAGCAGTCGGACTTACTTGATTGTTATTTTTAATGATGGGGATCGATCCTAGATCGACTGCGCATCAGCCGAGCACTGTACCACTGACCTACGTCCCATCCCCCACCGGGCATCAGACAAGTGCTTTATCACTAGCTACATGTATATCCCACCCCTTTGCCATATGAAATAAAATTGCTGTTGGCAATGAATATAGTATATATATATTTTTTTTATTTAAATACTTATGTTCCACTAAAATTCAACACAATGAAGTTTGTATGCAAATTAGTTGTATGGTCAATTGATTTTTGATGCTGTTTAATGAAGGAAATGTTAGTTCATTTAGCACTGTACATTTCAAGATATTCTACAAAAGTGTTTTGCCCACTGGTTGTATATACACCCTGAATCCATCACCAACCCCTGAATCCACCAAGGTATAGATGATGACAACCAGTTATTTTAAAACTTGGTCTAGAGTATGAGATGAAATCTACTGCCATCACATGTAGGCAGCTCTTAGCAAACAGCAGCAATGGATCTGAATGTGAATCCTTTTAGAAGTCAGTCAAGGCAGAAAACATAGTCTTAACATATGGTCATTGCTACAACAATGTATACAACATGACTGGTATATCAAAGGCTGTGGTATGTGCTAACCTGTCTGGGATGGTGCATGTAAAAGATCCCTTGCTAATAATGAACAAATGTAGCAGGTTTCCTCTCTAAGACTATCTCAAAATGACAAAATGTTTGACATACAATAGCTGATGATTAATAAATCAATGTGCTCTAGTGGCGTCATTAAACAAAACAAACTTTAACTTGTTATATATAGTATCTAAGGAACATGAGAAAAAGCCACCATATAATATATTAAGTATTATACAAGCACAAAGACTGAATCCATATATGCCATGATGGCAGAAACTGGTAAAATAAAGGAATAATTGTTTTCCAGAAGACAGTAGCTGTCTTACCACATGGTCATTGCTATATGTGATCCGAGGACTTGAGAGAAGAAACCCACTTAGGGTTGTTTAACTGATTAGCAGTAGAGGATCTTTTACATGCACTTTCCCCTTGGTGAGAGGCAAAACACATACCACAGCCTATCAGGTACAGGGCAATTCAGAGATGATCTCTTATTTTGTTGAAAACCTATCAGACTCTGGCCGTACCAACCACATCAAAGCATTCTACTCATTTAGCACTTATTATTTCCCAAACAATATTTCTACATCTTCTCATCTAGCCCACAAGGCCTTCAGGATGCTGACAGGGAATATGGGAAGAAGAGCAACCAACCATTTGTGAAGGTAAGTTTTATGAACACATTCTACAGGAGGATGTGTTGCACAAATTATGGCAACTGGCAAAGCTCCACATAGTTCTAGTGAACTCTGAAAGTAACCCGTCAAGTGTACAGATTTATGTCGTCATTTCTCATCATTCGACTGACTCTCGCACAAGAATTTTCAATATTGGCCAAATGTCGGAATCATCATGTCTTAACTAAAAACAAACCTCAATATTTGGTTTGCAATTTTATCTGTATGTGTCTTGCTGACATAGTTTCGCTCTATGGTATTTACATGTATCTTATGCAAGAGGAAAGCAAAGACCTACAGTAGAGAAAAAGAAAAAACAGGTGGCGGTTTTAATAAGTAATTTAAAGTAAAGTGTGGTGCTAATAAATTCTAATTAAACCAGGATCCCTAAAATAAGTACATTCACTGAGAAAATGTGTTGCTACCATTATTTATGATTTATAAGGTGTTATACCTATAAATCTTTTAGGCTTTTTTGTTTACCATTTTAACCTGTGCTTCCTAACTGGCATATCATATGTCGTGGCATGTGCCATGATGTCTTTGTCAAAGTACAAACAAAAACATGGTAGTCACATTATTGACTACAATCTTTTTTAAATGCACTTGGTGCTTACCATATTTGTTGTAGTTTTATAACACAAATAGATCCATTTTAAAAAAATTCAAAATACCACATTAAACATTTTCTTACACAAAAGATTATGGGCATTTTTCTTGTATTTAACTACTAAGGAAAGAAATGTTTTTATTTAACGATACACTCAACACATTTTATTATAGTTATATGGCGTCAGACATATGATTAAGGACTACAAAGGTATTGAGAGAGGAAACCCACAGTCACCACTTCATGGGCTACTCTTTTCGATTAGCAGCAAGGGATCTTTTATATGCACCATCCCACAGACAGAATAGTACATATCACGGCCTTTGTTACACCAGTTGTGGAGCACTGGCTGGAACGAGAAATAGCCCAATAGGGCCACCGACGGGAATTGATCCTAGACCGACCGTACATCAAGCGAACACTTTACCACTGGGCTATGTCCCGCCCTCTAACTACTAAGGTTAATTATAAGTTCACAGAAGCAGACTTCTGATATGTTAAATGAATACACCATCTGATCAGCTGAGATGTTTATATAAGCTGGTACAACAAGGTCATGACATCTTTAATGTTTACATTGTCACCATATTTCAAGAAATGTGATGGTAACTGTTGCTGGCGATCAACAAAATACTTTATTCATGGTCATCTGACATTTCACAACTAATGTACAACTAATTTTAAAATGTATAAGGCCTCTGAAAATTTCGCTAATGATCGTTTCGCATCATTCACGCAAGTCTAGTTTTCTGTAACCCATTTTTCATTCTGGCCCAAAAAATAAGAACATTACGTATATTTTACACTATCATTTGTCACATTTCACATAATGATATTTTTGTAACGGGTTACACAAAATGAAATGGGTTACCTGTTTTTTTTGGTAATCCATATTTGGGTTACACAAACTTAATGCTCAGAGGCCTGATGTATCTAACTCCCTTTTTGCTCATTAGATACGTTTTTAACCAATCTGTATATAAGATGAATGGAAAAAAAAAAAAAAAAAAAATTTTTATTTAACAACGCACTCAACACATTTTATTTACGGTTATATGGCGTATTGAGCGAGCGCTGTACCACTTGGGCTACGTCCTGCCCGTAAGATCAATGGCATCAACCAGCCACTCATTCAGTATCATTCATTTCTGCAACCAGATAGGCTGACATTCTTAGTGTCTCTTAACCCTTGTTATCCGACTGCCTCATAGATAAGGTAAACAAACCTGGACATGGTCTCTGAGATTAAGATCTTTGCTTATTCCAGGCAGTACGCATTAACAAAACAATGTGCATTCCTGTTGAAATACACTGGTGCATGTTAGCAAGAGCTGATGACAGGGGTAATCACATTTTTGGGACAGGAAGAGGCTGTAAAAAAGATTGCAAGCCATGCGATGGCTTTTTTAAGAGGAGAAGAAAGTGCATAACAACAAGTCTGTCTGTATTCCCATAATTGATTTCCACCACATTTTCTTTCCCTTTTTTTTTTTTACCCGTTTATCTCTACAACTGCAGAGAGGAATGCTGTGAGAAAGATGAACAATGTCAAGGCCATGGGCAAAACAAGCAGATACGTGTCTGAAGACAAATTGCCTCTGTGTTATGGATTGACTTGTTGGTCATGATGAACTTGGTGTGCATTTAAGGCAGATGTACTTTAGCAAACTGGAAAATTTAACTGCTAAATCTTTCAAAAGGAAAGGAAATGTCTCTTAAAAAAGGGGGCGAGATATAACCCTGTGGTAAAGCGCTTGCTTGATGCGTGGTCTATTTGGGATCAATCCCCACCGGTAGCCCTATTGGGCCATTTCTTGTTCCAGCCAGTGCACCACGACTGGTATACATGTATCATAGGCCATGGTATGTGGGATGGTGCATATAAAAGATCCCTTGCTACTAAAATGGAAAAATGCAGCGGGTTTCCTCTATATCAATACTACCAAATGTTTGACATCCAACAGTCGATAATTAATAAATCAATGCGCTCTAGTGGTGTCGGTAAACAAAACAAACTCTTAAAGAAAAAATCTCACTTTCCCAAAGAGTAACATCTCTTGCCATTATCTTTCGAAGTAAGAAGCTGTTTGAGAAAAGTTGACAGTTATATCTACTGAGCTCAAGGTGGAGTATAAACATGAAAAAATAAGGTAGTTATATCTACTGGAAGGAAAAGAAAGAAAGAAATGTTTTATTTAACGACGCACTCAACACATTTTATTTACGATTATATGGCATCAGCATATGGTTAAGGACCACACAGATTTTGAGAAGAAACCCGCTGTCGCCACAATATGGGCTACTCTTCCGATTAGCAGCAAGGGATCTTTTATTTGCGCTTCCCACAGGCAGGATAGCACAAACCATGGCCTTTGTTGAACCAATCATGGATCACTGGTCGGTGCAAGTGGTTTACACCTACCCACTGAGCCTTGTGGAGCACTCAGTCAGGGTTTGGAGTCGGTATCTGGATGAAAAATCCCATGCCTCGACTGGGATCCGCGACGCCACCGAGGCCGGTCCCTACTGGAAGGAAGAAAGGATGGAAGGAAAGTTTTTATTTAATGATGCACTCACATTTTTACTACAGTTATATGGTTACATCAGGCATATAGTTAAGGACAACACAGAAGAAGTAGTTTGTTTTGTTTAAGGACACCACTGGAGCACATTGATTAATTTATCAGGGGCTATTTGGTAATTCTGACTTGTTGAAGGAAAACACATACTGAGAGAGGAAACCCGCTGCCACCATACTTTTCGATTAGCAACAAGGGATCTTTTATATAGAGTATCCCAGACAGGATGAAACATACCATCTGAGGTATCTGCATCGTAGAATCAAAGGTCATGGCATGTACTGTCCTGTCTGTGGGAAGTGCCTGTAACAGATCCCTTGCTACTAAGGTCAAAATGTCATGTTATGACTGCATATCAGAATTACCAAATTTTTGTTGTCCATGATGACAATGATGAATAAATCAATGTGCTCAAGCTCAAAACAAAACCATAATGAAACCATACGATTATACCTTAAGTCGTATTTTGAAAACAAAACTAACATGCAACCAAAGTCAATTAAACATGACAGCATCAGCACCAACCACCAAAAATCTCCTCCAACCACCAAAAATCTCCTCCAACCAAATACTAATGAATCTTGCTCACTTATGGAAGAAGAAGTTTGTTTTGTTTAACGACACCAATAAACCACATTGATTTATTAACCATCGGCTATTGGATGTCAAACATTTGGTAATTTTGACATATTGTCTTAGAAAGAAAAGCTGTACATTTTTTCCAATGGTAGAAAGCAATCTTTTATAAGCACTGTCCCACAGACAGGATAGCATATACCATGTCCTTTGATATAACATTCATGATGTACTGGCTGGAACAAGAAATAGCCCAATAGTCCTACCAACAGAGATCGATCCCAGACCGACAGCGCATCAAGCGAACCCTTAACCACTGGGATACGCCATTTTTGGAAATATGCTGCATTTACGAAACCACATGATTACACCCTTAGTTGAGATTTTCAGGAGACCTGGCTTTCAACCAAGGCCAATTATAAACCACATGACAGTGTGTCTAGCTACCCCCAATAAACATTTATTATGCTGCACCTGCTAGACCGTAACGCCTCGGAAACTTGGAAACTTGCAAACGGTAATCAATCCCAGCTCCATGCGAAATAAAAATCCCAGCCCACGGAGCCATTTGGCTGGCATGTACCATAGGAAGATGTCTCCTAATTAATTGGAGTCGACATAAAACCATACTAGATCTCCCAAGCCTACTAAGAGGCAAAGGAAATGCCTTGGTTAGCTTGCCAAGAGAAAATGGTTATCAATACCCTCTTTCATTTTACTCCTTTTCCCCCTCCCCCTTCCTTCGTTTTTCTTCTTAACAGCAGGCCTGTATGCAGAGGGAGGGAGGTAATGGGTGCCTATGTATGCAACCCCCAAATTACCAAAGGTCCACATTTTTTCTATCAAATTTAGATAACACTATGTAAACCTTTTTTTTTCTTTTTTTGTGCTGATTATTATCAAGTCTTAGCCACTGCTGGTCCCATCATGAGGAATTCACCCCACCTACTTCCATTATAAATCTGGGCCTGAACAGCGTCTTGTTTTGGAAGAAACATCTTCAGTTTATGGCGTTTTGTGAGTAGAGTCTTAGCAGCTGTCCAAAGTTGTCAACACCCCACAACAAAACTGATAGCAAGGGCGTGGCAATCAGATAAATTATTTCTGCCTTTTGACCATGGAAAACGTGAGTTTAAAAAAAAGAGAAAAAGAAAAGACTTATAAATCATGGAACTGCTACACTAATTGAATCAGCCAGTCACTTCTGTAGGAATATATACGGTATGAAAAAAAAAGGTGTATTTTGTTTAACCACACCACTAGAGCACATTGATTTATTAATCATCGGCTATTGGATGTCAAACCTTTGGTAACTTAGACATATAGTCTTAAAGAGGAAACCCGCTACATTTTTCCATTGGTAGCAAGGAATCTTTTATATGCACCATCCCAGACAGGATAGCACATACCACAGCCTTTGATATACCAGTTGTAGTGCACTAGCCGGGATGAGAAATAGCCCAATGGGTCCATTGATGAGGATCGATCCCAGACCGACCTCACTTCAAAACCACTGAGAAGAAAATCCCCAAGTGACTGTTTACTCCCTGTGCTTCTTCAATTAGCAGCACATCTGGTTAACAGATATCTGGGTGCATACCACCAAATCAAATCTCATGGACAACACCAGTAACATGTGCTACATGCAACTTTTCAATCAACATGTACACAACAAATATATACAACAACACCTCCTCCTCAACTCCTTGCATGCTGTCGGCAGCAATGCTGCCCAATGTTATGTCTTTGTGAATCATTGGGGGCGAGAAGTAGCCCAGTGGTAAAGCACTCACTTGATGTGTGGTCGGTTTGGTATTGATCCCCGTCAGTGGGCCTATTGGGCTATTTCTCACTCCAGCCAGTGCACCATGACTGGTACATCAAAGGCCATGGTATGTGCTATGCTGTCTATGGGGTGGTGCATATAAAATAGCCCTTGCTGTTAATCGAAAAGAGTAGCCCATGAAGTGGCGACTGTGGGGTTCCTCCCTCAATATCTGTGTGGTCCGATACCTTATGTCCGACACCATATAATCGTAAATAAAATGTGTTGAATGCGTCGTCAAATAAACCATTTCCTTCCTTCCTTCCTTTCTTGGGTCATTGCTGGCAGGTTCTGCTGCCTGGTGGAAGTGCCTCATTTCTGTCAAAATGTATATCAGTGTCCCCATTATTAAATGGACAGTCCTGAGTTTGCAGCCATTGCAAGAGTCTTCTTAGCAATGAAAGTTACATATTAAATACATTTTCTTGTTTAGTAAATCAATGTCTGTATTTCCTATGTGTTTACCAGTGGCAGGGAAGGAGTTTTCAGTGTTCTAAATATTTAAAAATTAGGGCACTCTGAAGTTTGAGATGGTAAAGAAAGATTCTATTATCTATTGCACCTGAAGCAAGCTCCCTGTTACAAGAGCCAAATCTCACAATTTTATACAAAACAACCCACAAACATTTGATTAATGACACCACTAGAGCACATTTATTAATTAATCATCGGCTATTGGATGTCAGACATTTGATAATTTTGACATATATTCTTAGAGAGAAAACCTACAATTTCCCCATTAGTAGCAAGGGATCTTTATATGGACTATCCCATAGACAGGAAAGCACATATCATGGCCTTCGATATATACTGGCTGGAATGAGAAATAGCCCAATTGTCCAATAGATGGAGATGATCGCAGATGGACCATACATCAGGAAAGCACTTTACCACCAAACTACATCCTGCTCCCAAATTTATAAAAGTGTCCCCACTATTAAAGTATTATCATACTAATACTTAAAATCATTGAAACACACCCAAAATACATTGCAACCCTCTTTGAAACCAGAGCTTTGTTAAACCAGAATTAAGTCAAAACCAGTTGGTTTTTATGAACCTTTAATTAACCAGTGATGAAGGTTTGAAGCTTTATGATCTAATTGGAAAACCAACCTAAAGGATATATAGATTTAATCTTAATAACAGCCAAGGTACAAAGATGGGTTAAAGATGATGATTTAATAAAGAGTAACTAATTTTGTCAAACCTATGTTGGAACTAGCGATCCTTCCAAAGATAAAATAGGATGGATGTACTTATACCATCATCCTGGCTGTTTTGTTTAATGAACCACTAGAGCACATTAGTTAATTAATCATCAACTACCGGATGTTAAACATAATTTTGTTAATTCTGATATGTGGTCTCCAGAGGAAACATGCTACATTTCTTCTTTAGCAGCAAGTGATCTTTCATAAATATGGCCTTCGATATACCAGTCATGGGGGCATTGCTTGGAATGGGAAAACACTAAAGAAAGGATTGAATCCACGGAATGGGCCAACTGACACACAGTGAAGCACTTGCTAATAAGTAATTTATAGGTGCATACACCACCTGGACCTTTTCAACTCTTGAGCAAAGATATTTATGCTTTAACATGATGACAGTTTATAATTCACATTAAAAAAAAAACCCACCTAAATCAGCATACATGATTGGTTTCCAATAAACACATCTTCGATTATCTGTATCTATAGGGTGCATTATCTATAGCCTATTAAGTTGAAAAAAATACTTGTAAAGAAATGAAATGTTGCAGTAAATTAATGTATATAATGGTTCGGTGCTGGTAACTGACAAGCACTAGCTACACTACCGTGGATATATAGCTGATCACAATCACGTGTTACAAAATGTATTCTTAATTAATCTGATGATGCGATATGCAAGACAAGGCTATCAAAATGTCTGCATTTCTTAATGGCTTAATATCCGCTCAGCATTGTGGTGTGTTTTTATTTAGCTCTAGTTCAATTTGGTCTTCATCAGTTTTTGGGGGGTTTTCAAAAAAAAATCACACTTAACTTGTATTGCCATGTAGTATAACATTTTAAAAAGAAAACTGATTATCAAGATTTATCTTAATTATACTGTATGGTAGCATTATATAATCAAAATAACATTAAATTTATACTGTAAAAACTAATTTCACAACAACTATTTAAATGCAAATAAATCATAACATTAAAGTTATAATGTAAAAACTATTTTCTCAACTATTTAAAGTTAAAAGCAGATATATTGTAACATTAAACTTATAATGTCATCAGCTAATAAATATATATTTTCTTTTGTAAAAATAAAAGAAATATGTAAAAAAACAATAATAAAATATCCTATATTTTAATTATCAAAATAACATAGATAATTTTTAATCAATGATGAAAAGTAAAATTTTATTTTCAGCAGTGCTAATGTCGCAAAACCATTTTGTTTGCAATGTTTTTAAAGGAATTTATTCTACAAACTTACCCTAAATAATCCAGAACTTAATTCCTATAACCAGAGAAAGTTTTTATCCAATTTTTTTTCAAATTTGTGTTCAAATTTGTCAAGATGTATCCGCTAGAGTAAAAATCCGCTTTTGTAAATGAACAAAAGACAGCAGCCTACATCAGACTACACAAAGACACTGATCACCGGATTCCTCAATGTTGATTGGATGACATAAGAAGCAGCCTGCAGACATGTACTAGCGTACTGACAACTGGTGTTGAATTTAACATGTGCATTCTTTTGCACCGACAACAATATAATAAAAAGTACAAACCCCCTGCTATGAAAATCCGATGGGAAACGATAACTCGGCAGTAGACATCAAAGTCAGTTTTAAATCATGTACACAAGCTCAAAATACAGGAGATATATAACTAAATTCCCTGTTACTTCTGCTCCCTCGAGCATTAATTATTCAAAACATGTTGTGACACATGTACTTCAGCATTCAGATGCACATATTGCAAAGATGATTTCTTAAGCTGACTGGACCAAACTTTCAACCAATGAGAATGCGGCAATTGGAAATATGCATTCCACAGAGTAATGGGCAACAAGAACCTCTGCCAAATAGCTTTGGTAATTAGACATGGTTGAAATGAAACTTTTCCTAAATACTTTCATATGAGACAAAGACACGAACTGGCCATTCATCTCATGTTTCTCGCGAGCTCCTATTTTTACTAAGCAATTATTAATATTTTAATGGAGTTTGCACAGTGAAGGGGAAAATATTGACAAATGTCTACTGTGAATGTGTTAATTTAAGTATCGCCACATAGCCTTGCCACAGCCAAATCATAAAGCATCTTGTGAAAACATTTACTGCCCTCCGCAGTCCAGAGCTGACTGCATGTGATATACCACTGATAGTAAACCAGGGACGAACTGATACCAGTCCATACAAAATGGTATCGTATTGCACCTGCCGAAAAAGCAATCTTTAAAATTTATGAATCCAGGTCGACACCAGAAAGATAAGACCAGTAATGTTCAAAAGATTGACTAAAAAATATGATGAGCACTTAAGAATCTTGATACTGGGTTCATTAAGTTTTGTCCAAGTGTTAATACTACATATTCTCACCATGATAATAGTGTATTTTTCATCATGTGACACCTTGTCAGATATTTGAAAGGGATTTTTTTTCCTTTTTCTTTAAACAGAATTTACATTTTTACATATCAATTGTTTCTTAATCACTTTTGATACTTGGTTTAAATTTTATACATTTTCATATCAAGAAACTACCCATCTTTAACACAACCCACAGTAAAATATATACTAATATTTGAAAAATTAAAAAATAAAAACAAATAAGCACCAGTACTGTAAAATTACATTTTCATATACTGTTGAAATGTAAATATTAGTGTTTTTTATTTCTCAATGACTTTTTATAATTCTGGTAAACATAAAAACAAATAGATATTATTATCCTTTAAATATTTATTCTGAAATGTTTTTGCACCACTTAGAATTAACTTGTAAAGGACCCAATCTAATAATCTACTAGTGTTTATGCATGTCGATGTATATTTTGGAGAATGTGATAATATATGTACTAATATTTAACACTTCCTACTTGGGGCAAAAGGAACCGTCAAGCTAAAATAATAGCTTTTTTCTTTAATAAATGTTTTAGACTTTTCATTGGTACATGAAAAAAAAGAAAGGAATGTTTTCTTTATCATAATCCAGCATTCATCCAAAATGGCAGCTATTAGTTTGTAAATAGATAGTATATTTTATTCTTTTTATATTACTTTACCATAAATGAAACCAACTGCCACAACATAGGTTATTATTGTAAACAGCAAACGTTTCATAATATTTTACCATAAATATAGTTAACTGCCACAACATAGGTTATTCTTTTAAACAGAAAGGTCTTTCAAACATATTTTAGCATAAACGAAGCTAACTACTACCAAATTGCTTTTAAAGTGAGGTCTTTCAAACATACTTTACAATAAATAAAGCCAAATACCACCAAATAGGCTACTCTTTTCAACAGCATGGTCTTTCAAACATACTTTACCATAAATGAAGCAAACTACCCCCACATATGATATTCTTTTAAACAACAAGGTTCTCATATATACTTTACCATACAAACAAGAAAGAAAGAAAGAAATGTTTTATTTAACGACGCACTCAACACATTGTATTTACGGTTATATGGTGTCAGACAGATTTACCATATAAACAGGACAGGATAGGACAGGATGACATACCTAAACATTCGATATATGCAGTTATGAAACACTAGTTGGAAACAAGAAAGCTCAGTTGGTCTACATAAGATATTCTGTGACTGCTAAAAATGTGTACATTTCAGGCTATATTGGCAGCCAAGACGAGAAAGTTATCTTGAAAAGTCTCAAACAGAAATGAACATGACAGAAAAGGAAGAGAGCGGAAATGAAATTAGCTCCATCTTCAACTGCCATGAATGTAAAGCGATGAGCAGCAAGGGAAACAGCGAGGTAAAAGGCAATTAGCTTCGTTTTCAAATCTATGTGGCAAATTGAAATTTTATTTCCTTGGTGCAATTCAGATGTGCAGATCCTTCAAACCTTAAGAAAGTGGCAACCTTTTGAGTTGATCACTATACTAAATGGATTGAAGCCATCAAACATTGGAAGGAAAGAAATTGAAACGAAAGGAATGTCTGTTTAAAAGTAAACTTTGTTTTGTTTAACACCACTACTAGAGCACATTGATTCATTAATCATCGGCTAATGGATGTCAAACATTTGGTTATTTTGACATATAAAGGAGAAACCTGCTACATTTTTTTTCTATTTGTAGCAAAGGAATTTTATATGCACTATCCCACAGACAAGATAGCACATACCATGGCCATCAATATACCAGTTGTGGTGCACTGGCTTGAATGAGGAATGTCTGTTTAATGACGTTGTTGAACATTATTTAATTAGCCATTATTGGGTGGTCTAAAAAATATTGTACTTATAACATTATTCATAAGAAGTGATATTATTAAACAAAAATAAACTTTAAATATCATAAGAAGAAGTGCTACTACTCCCAAAATAAACAAGCATTTTGAGAGTACCACTAAAGCAATATATGCCCCCTACCAGGTCTAACACATTTTGTTATCTCCTAAGTTCAAGGGCCATAACTGTGTCTAAAATGGGTAAATTGCTGTGATAGTCAAACTTGATCTGAACCAGTTTATGATAAAGCTATACACAAAATCTTAGCTCATTATCTTCAGGCATTGCAAAAGAACGGTCTGGAAAACAATATAGGACAGACAAACAGACAGATGGATGGATGAATGGACGGACAGATGGACAGATGGATGGACAGCCATAAGGATAGAATATTTTATTTAATGACACACTTAACACATTTCAGCTCATTGGGCTATTTCTCACTCCAGCCACTGCACCACGGCTGGTACATCAAAGGCTGTGGTATGTGCTATCCTGTCTATGGGATGGTGCATATAAAAGATCCCTCGCTGCTAATCAAAAAGAGTAGCCCATGAACTGGCGACAGTGGGTTTCCTCTCTCAATATCTGTGTGGTCCTAACCATATGTCCGACGCCATATAACCGTAAATAAAATGTGTTGAGTGCATCGTTAAATAAAACATTTTCTTCATTTCCCTACTGATCCAGCTGGAAGGGACTATAGGTTTTGTCTCTGGAAGGGACTATAGGTTTTGTGTCTGGAAGTGACTATAGGTTTTGTGTCCGGAAGGGACTATAGGTTTTGTCTCCGGAAGGGACTATAGGTTTTGTCTCCGGAAGGGACTATAGGTTTTGTCTCCGGAAGGGACTATAGGTTTTGTCTCCGGAAGGGACTATAGGTTTTGTGTCCGGAAGGGACTATAGGTTTTGTGTCCGGAAGGGACTATAGGTTTTGTCTCCAGAAGGGACTATAGGTTTTGTCTCCAGAAGGGACTATAGGTTTTGTCTCCAGAAGGGACTATAGGTTATGTCTCTGGAAGGGACTATAGGTTTTGTGTCCGGAAGGGACTATAGGTTTTGTGTCAGAAGGGACTATAGGTTTTGTCTCCAGAAGGGACTATAGGTTTTGTTTCCAGAAGGGATTATAGGTTGTGTGTCAGAAGGGACTATAGGTTTTGTTTCCAGAAGGGACTATAGGTTGTGTGTCAGAAGGGATTATAGGTTTTGTCTCCAGAAGGGACTATAGGTTGTGTGTCTGTCCTCCTGTTAGTGTTTGGTTGGTCTAGGATCAATCCCAATTTGTTGGTCAATTGGGCAATTTCTCATTCCAGCCAGTGTTCCATAACTAGTGTAACAGAGTTGAAGTTTGCTTTGTTTAACAACACCACTAGAACACATTGATTTATTAATCATCAGCTGTTTGATGTCAAACATTTGGTCATTTCTGACATATAGTCATGAAGCGAGCGCTTTACCACTGGGCTACGTCTCGCTCTGGACCAGTAGGAGACTAATAAATGCCGCACACTGAATAATATGTACTTGTAGTTATTTAGCTGCAGCAGAATCCATCTCCTGAAAAGCCCAACTCTCGAGTGATACAGGAAGTATTGGTTACATGCAGCTCTCATAATAATGTCATCTTGACCTCGGAAGCCAAAATACCTTCCAAAAGGTTTTGCTTTCTAGGTAAAAACATTATTGCATTGAAAATCTTTGTTGTTGACTGGCAGAACAGATGAGGTGTGGTTGAAACAATTTTTTTTTTTATGAAGTGGTACAAAAATAGAATAAATAACTTTTCTGGTGAAATATTTCAGATAAAATTTGGCCCAAGTTTCTTGAGAACATTCTAGTTGCACTTCATCCTCTTGGCACTTTTTCACCTCATTGACTTCCATTGAAGTGGATAGGGTTATTAGCTGACATTCAGTACTTTGAAGACCTACCTATGAGAATCAGGGGGTGCATCTCCACTAAATGGTTTTCTGCAATCTTGATCTTAGAAGTATAATGCAAAAGCAACAGCCACCAAATTTGTGAAGATGGTGTTGGCATATAAACACAAGTTGGAAAAATAGAGATAGGATGTAAGTAAAATGTGTTTTGTTTGTACATGTAATGATTTTCTGAGATAATGAAAGGAAATCTACAATGTAATATGCAAGGCCCTTTCAACAGTATTTGATTGTTCTGACCACTTATCGTATTTTGATCTGGACTGCAGACTGCCTTCTTGATGCCACACTTTTTGCACTCAGGTCCAGGTCCAGTTGACACATACACATACATGCACACACATGCACACACATGCACACACATGCACACACATGCACACACACACACAGACACACACACACACACACTTTATATATATATTTATCCTGCAATCACTGTATTCATTGTCAAGATATGATGACTAGATAAATCTCTATATTTTTGGTCACTGACCAAAACTATAGGTCACGTGACATAAGCCCGACTCGACTCGAGTATTTTAGAGTAGTTTTCAGTAAACATACTCTTTAAATCATTTGTTGAAGTACAGTAAATACAATTAGCTTTTAGTTTTATGATAACAATACAAAACTTGTATATTTATTTATGAATTAGAGTTTAGAAATGCTTTTCTAATGTGACAGAATGTAGGTATCGTCTTACAAATAATGACGTCATGTATCTTATATGACGTCATACGGCAAAAGCCTTGCTAGGTTGACAATACTCGATTTGCGTACACAAAAATAGAATAAATAATGATTTTCCGAATATTCCTGTAGCATTGCAGGATAAAAGAAATAACTGGTTACTGTCTTAAGATATTGGCTTTATCCTGCTCAGGTCGAATGGCAAATGCAGCTCGGCAGAGCCTCGCTGCATTCACCATTCTAACCTTCGCAGGATAAAGCCGATATCTTAACCCTTTCCGACTATGGAACGGGAAATCCCGTTAAAAAAAAAAAATCACCGTTCAGACTACAGAACGGGAAATCCCGTTGTGTGTTTTCAGTTTGTATTTACAACCAAATTTGTCACAGGTTGACATGTGCAATGGAGGCAGTGCTAACAACAACATCCTGTAGAAGTGATACATGGTTTGCCGTGAGAAAGTGCTCATTTGTTCAGAACTTTTCAGCCTATTTAGTATAGCTGTTCTTTTAACTACAATGGCGACATCCATTTTCTATAATATGACCTTCACGAAAAATTATCGCGATAGTGATATTTTATCGTAATGTAACGGTGATAATTCCGTTGGAATTCCACTAGCTGAAATACTATCACGAATTCAAGATGACATACCACTTTAGAGATTTGCACGTGGTCGGAAAGATTTTCAAAATGGGTTTATTCATTTACACATTTTCATAGATATTTGGTATGTTTTAATAACCAGTGATTTTGTTTAATATACCTCTACATATGTATACTTAATGAGCTCTTTCTCATAGAAAATTTATTTACGTTTACAAATATGCTTGAACCAGTCTTCTACTATGCATAATAAATAAGTTATGATCAAAAAACCATCTGTAAATTTATTCTGTTTAACTGTCAAATATATCAATTCCTGGGGCACTTTGAAGACAATGGGTTAACGAGTCTGAAAGGGTTAAGACAGTAACCAGTTATTCCCTACACACACACACACACTCACTCACTCACTCACTCACTCACTCACTCACTCACTCACTCACTCACTCACTCACTCACTCACTCACTCACTCACTCACTCACTCACTCACTCACTCACTCACTCACTCACTCACTCACTCACTCACTCACTCACTCACTCACTCACTCACTCACTCACTCACTCACTCACTCACTCACTCACACACACACACACACACACACACACACACACACACACACACACACACACACACACACACACACACACACACACACACCTATATATATCTATGTATATATCTATATGTATATATATAATATATATGTTATATATATATTACATATATATATATATATATATATATATATACACACCATGCTAAATATTGCATACTAAGATGAATTCCATAAATTCAATAGAAGTTGCCAACTTAACAAAGAAATGGCTATAGCCTTGACTAATAAGGGCGATCATATTTTCGGGGTAAAGCCAAGTGTAAGGCCACCACATTCCATGTAAAACATTCCCATGCTTAGCAATATATAATCTTATGTCTGGCTTATAAATATTGAAAACATAATAACATAAGGGTAAATCACAGTAACCTAAAGTTAGCATGGGTTTTTTTATGCAGTTACTTTTTTGTCCACGTGAACAATTTGGTGTTTTCTTTTACATTTTATTTGGTCAGTACAAGTCTTGAATCTTATTTTGAGCTGTTAATAAAACGAAATACTATAGGACTTTGATTAGAACAAAAATATGCTAAAGCTGAAATTCGAGAATAAAATAACGAGCTATGACTAATTAAGGATTTGGTCTACGACTATTGGACCAGGAGTCATTTTGCATTTCTGTGCCATTTTGGGGATGGAGGAGGAAAGAGTGCATGCCTTAGACCATGGAGCAAGTGGTTATGATTCTAATAACTTTAGGTTCTTTGACCTCTCCCTAAGCCCTTCACCCTACAGGCATGAATCCCAGTTTTTTTTTAGCCAAAACAGTTTTCTCTTATTTTCAACTATAGCCAGTTTTAATGTACTCTCTTTCTTTTTTTTCTTTCTTTTTTCCTATCTTGTATCTTGTTAAACTAAATGGAAAACAATTTATCTTCACTGCAGCTGCACATCAACATCATTTTCAACAGATTTTATCTTAAAAAGAAATACTTCAGAGACTTTCTAATGAATACATTGATGCTTCTTGATAGCTGTATCATATTCAAAATCTTCATGTCCTTATCGCTTATTCCACTTTAAAACGACATTCAAGCCATGCATAACAGAACTGAAGCTAGCTAACTAGAGTGGGAGTGCTTGTTAAACATTTTGTCAAATGTACTCATTTAAAAACATCATTCACTAGCTCTGGTTATTTTGAAAAAACTTGAGAATTCAGACCTCAAAAAAAAAAAAAAAACAAAACATTCCTCAAATGTGTTGTATGTTGAAAGAAAAAAATGAACAAAAGATGTCTTATGTGGCCTTTTTAAGTGGATTGTCAAAAAGACAGGTGTGACTAAACAAAGAAAATGGATCTGATGGGGAAACTGGGTTTTTTGGTGTTTAACAAAACTGTGACAAAGGAGTTGAAGACATAGACATCTGCAAAGCTTGTTACCAAGGATTTGAAAAAGTGTTTCAGATTTCAACACTGACAGGAGACAAGATTGTGCCAATGTCTGCTAGAAATATCAATGAAGAGCAAACACATTGACTCTAATGTAAATAAGAGTTGTTTTCGCCACAGAAGTGTATTCTTTTATTAGTCATAGATTGCAGCTAACGTGTAAACTATTTGCACTATTTAAGATAAATGTATTTCTAAAACACATACAATATTTTTTAACAAAGAGATACACAATGATCCAGACACAATGAGCAATAAACAAGACTAAAGAAACATTAAAAAAATATATATTAAAAAAACTAACAAAACAAAACCCCTCAACTTATTGTGGGGACTCAGCTTGATTTGACATTTTGCTCCTATTGAGTTAACACTTTACTGCAATGCAAACTTTTTGGGTACTGGCCTCAGTGGTGTCATGGTTAAGCTATCAGACATAAGGCTGGTAAATACAGGGTTTGCAGCCCAGTACTGGCTTCCGCCCAGAGTGAGTTTTAACATCTCAATGGGTACATGTAAAAGACCACTACACCTTCTCTCTCACTAACCACTAACCCACTGTCCTGGACAGACACGCCAGATAGCTGAGGTGTGTGCTTGAACCTTAATTGGATACAAGCACGAAAATAAGGTGAAATGAAATGAAAATATTTTGGGTTTTAACGGACATTTTTAATTACTAATTCTATAATAATACTAGCAAAAGTTGCTTAGCAACAAGAACAGTTACTTCTAAGGAACCCAACCTCTATGACACAGGATAAAATAGATTTTCATGAAAAAGTTTTAGGAAATCTAAAAGTAACTTCTACTAACTCACTATGTTAAAATACAGGCAACCACGAAAAGAGTTTTTATTAACATTTAGTAAGTCCTTAGAGTAAGATAGCATGAACATTTATTTACTGGAGTAAAGTCTGTATACATTAAAAAAAAAAAAAGGAAAAATTTTTTATTTCTTGTTTCCTCTAATGAGGTTTGAACTCATGATGATGTCTTAGTTCTAAACATGATTTTACTCAAGGTAGTTAGTTAATTTTATTTAATAACATTCATATTGAAATATCAGTAATAATTTGTGTATATAGAGAATAGCACAAGAGTGTCCATAAGATACTATTTACCTTACAAAATGTTTTCAAATGCATCAAATAAGCACAAGTGAGTTGGATACATTTTTAAACTAGATGTAAGACAAATGGTATCTAATGGACACATGTAGCATTCTATTTCTTACATATCCTTAATAATTAGGTTTAAAGGAAATTTAAACATGTTTTCAAACAAAAACTTTCTTATAACCTTTACAACAAAATTACATTAAAACATCTTAGAGAGAAATCTTCTTTCAGTAGTGTAAATTTCAGTGAATAATTTTCTCTTTGACATCTAGGTCATTACCATTGAGCAGCCAATCAAATGTCTTTAAATGTGTGACCATCTATGTGGAATATTGCAATGTAATATCACAAATTTCACAGTAAGTTCTCTCTATTGATGAAGATGAAAAAGTAACTGTTTTATTTAACGACACCACTAGAGCTCCAGTAGATATGTAAGACAAGTTAATCTTACATTAAGTACTCACTCACAGTATATTCTCTCGATTGATGAATATGTAAAAGTAACTTTTGTTTAACGACACCACTAGAGCTCCAGTAGATATATAAGACATGTTAATCTTACGTTAAGGACTTACTCCGATCAAAGTGTTCTATGAATTAGAAACAAAAATCTGAACTTTACAAAAACAAGCAGCACACACACACACAGACACACAGACAGACAGACACATCAAGCACTACATTCACTGACCTGTATTGTGTACTGCCCCTCTGGGATTGCATTTCCTCCGAACTTGATCTCAATCGTGTACTCGCCGGGGAACTGGGGTATGAAGGAGATGGTGAATGTTCCATCGCCTTGATCCAGAATATCGATGTCGATGTCAGTGCCATTGGGGCTGCGAATGCGACAGGTTATCTTGCCCATACCAGCCGTCTGAGCGTCAATCCTGATGAACGTTTCCTTGTTGACGGGCACAGTCTTCTCAGCACCATCTATAAGAGAGAAAGAAAGGAATGTTTTATTTAACGATGCACAACACATTTTATTTACGGTCTGATGCCATTATAGTTAAGAACCACACAGATATTAAGAGGAAACCCGCTGTCGCCACTTCATGGGCTACTCTTTTCGATTAGCAGCAAGGGATCTTTTATATGCACCATCCCACAGAAAGGATAGTACATACCATGGCCTTTGATATACCAGTCGTGGTGCACTAGCTAGAACGAGAAATAGCCCAATGGGCCCACCTACTGCGCATCAAACGAGCGCTTTACCACTGGGCTACATCCCGCTTATCATTTTCACTTATAACTCTACAATACTGCCGGATTCATTTTTTTCTAACTTACCTGTAATTTTGCATTTAGAAGCATCTCCTGTCGGTGTGGCCTTGACATTGAATGGCGAGCCTGGAACATCCTTTCCAGCATATTTCACCTTGATGTCATACACACCAAGATCTTCGGGAGTGTATGTCACACTGTACGTCCCATCACCATTGTCCGTGATCATTGGACAGATGTAAGTACCATCTGGACGCTGTGAAAATAAATGTTGAAGCACTGTTTAGTCATGTATAAATAATAAGCATCTTGACAGAATACTGCTAAAGCAATGCATATCCCCTACCAGGCACAACTGTTTTTCGTATCTCCTAAATTTAAGGTCCATAACTCTTTGAAAAATGGGTAAATTGTTATGAAAGCTAAACTTGATCTGTAACAGGACATGATAAAGCTATAGACAAAATTTCAGGTCAATATCTTAAGGCACTGCAAAAACAAAAGTTTGGGAAAACACACTTTCGTATCTTCTAAGTTCATGGCCATAACTGTCAAAAATTAATAAATCGCCATAAAAGTCAAACTTCATCTATAGTACATGATACACAACATGTCAGCCAGCTCAATATCTCAAGGCATTGTGAAAAAAACATCCAGGAAACAAATGTTCAATATATCCTAAATTCAAGGGCCATAACTCTTTGAAAAATGGGTAAATTGCTATGAAAGTTAAACTTGATTTGTAACAGAACATAATAAGGCTACACACAAAATTTCAGCTCAATATCTCAAGGCATGGTAAAAAAAAAAAAAGACATCCGTAAAACTGTATGTGGGACAGATGGACGGACAGACAGACAGAAGGATGGAAATGAAATCTATAATCTCCTCCAGTTGGACTGTAAGGGGACTAATAACTGTTGAAGCATCATTTAGTGGTGTACAAATAATAAAAGGTGGGTTGCAGGGATGTGATAAATTCAAGACATCATTTTACATGATCATAATCGGTAACACAACAAAGAAATGGGCTACTGGAATTGGTCTTTAAATAAATGATTTATGCAAATTTTAAAGTTTGTTTTGTTTAACAACACCACTAGAGCACACTGATTCATTAATCATTGGCTATTGGATGTCAAACATTTGATAATTCTGACATATAGTCTTAGAGGAAACCCGCTACATTTTTCTATTAGTGGCAAGAGATCTTTTATATGCACCATCCTACAGACTGGATACCCTGGCCAACCAATCCCAGAACAACACTGCATCAAGCAAGAGCTTTACCACTGGAAAACAAATGCTAAGACTGATGAAACATTAAAAGGAAACAACCATGTACTTTTGGTCACATATTAACATTTTTGCTGGCTCGTTGTACTGGAAGGAAGGAGGAAATGGTTTATTTAACGACGCACTCAGCACATTTCATTTACAGTTATACGGCGTCTGACATGGTTAAGGACTACACAGATATTGAGGGAGGAAACCTGCTGTTGCCACTTCATGGGTTACTCTTTTCAGTTAGCAGCAAACGATCTTTTATATGCACCATCCCAAACACAGGATAGCACATACCACGGCCTTTGATGCACCAGCCGTGATGTATTGGCTGGAGCAAGAAATAGCCCAATGGGCCTACTGACAAGGATTGATCCCAAACCGACTGTGCATCAAGCGAGCGCTTTACCACTGGGTATGTCTCGACCCTCGTCGTATGTGCATGTCAAGTTTAGCTATAACTAAGAAGAGAACCAACCTGAACAAAGACTTCAAGATCGGCAGTTCCAGCCTCTTTGGTGTCGATGGTGAACGTTGTTGGTAAACTTGCTGGTGTGGAGTTACCCACCCCTGGTCCAGTGACCTTCACCTTGCTGGGATCAACACCAGGCAGAACGCGCATGTTGAATGGGCTGAAGTTTAGGAAAGAGATTAATGCACATGTGCATGTTTGAACCTTCAATGGATTGATTAGTGCAATTATAAAGCAACATTCAACAGAATAAGTGATAAAAAGTTAAACTATTATTTAACCGTGTATAATCAGTGTTCAGAAGGTATAAAATAATGGATAAGATTTTTATTTATAATGGAAAAAAAAGATAAATATTTTATTTAATGATGCACTCAACACATTTTATTTATGGTTATATGGCATCGGACATACGGTTAAGGACCACACACAGATATTGAGAGGAAACCCACTGTCGTGAATTCATGGGCTACTCTTTTCGATTAGCAGCAAGGGATCTTTTATATGCACCATCCCACAGACAGGATAGTACATACCATAGCCTTTATTACACCAGTTGTGGAGCACTGGCTGGAACGAGAAATAGCCCAATGGGCCCACCGATGGGAATCGATCCTAGATCGACCGTGGATCAGGCGAGTGCTGTACCATTGAGCTACGTCCCGCCCCTATTTATAATCGATGACGGTATATGATGATAAAAATATGGCTTGTGCCCCACTAAGAGACTGTGCCGCAACTCTTAAAGATTGCTACAAAATTCTAACACCATAGTGACATCATAACTTATGATGGTTTTATGTTTTCCTAGTGCTAAGATAGCTTCGAAAATATGAGACCCAATAATTAACTAAAAGTCAAGTTGGCCAATTCTTTAGGAGCTGTGAACAAAAATTGACTCGTTCAAATATTTAACACATCTAGCAGTCCGACTTACTTGATTGTTATTTTTAATACACCAGATTTTGGAAAACATCTGAAATACTTTTTCTAGATGGGACCTTTAGAATTTTTAGATGACTCAATTATTTCTTAAAAACATTGTTGATTTTTGTTGAATGGCTGGGAGAAAATATCATTCATTATTATCCACATAGTTCAAGATATTCAGGGAAATATCATCAGTATGACCCACGTGTGTCATAATGATTTCACGTGAAGCGAGGTCATAATTTAATATGGCTTCATCAGTGTAAACACTTATCAAAAATGACGGGTAAAACAATAGTCCTGACACTCGTTTTGTAAAATCAGTACGACACATAAGCTCGTATAATAATCTCTATGTATGTACCTCTATGGTATAGGACTATTCAACCTTCAATTACAAAATTTAATGTTAGACAGTCATCAAGTTATGTACCCCTAAACAATATAGATATATATGAATGATTCTTTTATTACATCATGATCTAAAAGTGCATCAAATAAACATGACCATGAAGTTATTTAATACTGTAAATAGTTACCTGCCAGGCACCTCTTGGTTTGCATATTTGACATCAATTTTGCATTTACCCTCCTCAGTGGGCACATACGTAGCCTTGAACTTCCCTTCTTCAATGGGCTCAAGCTTAATGGGCTTCTTATTGCCTGTAAAAAGGAAGGAAAGAAATGTTTTATTTACGATGCACTCAACACATTTTATTTACGGTTATATGGTGTCAGACATATGCTTAAGGACCACAAAGATTTTGAGAGGAAACCTGCTGTCGCCACTACATGGGCTACTCTTTCCGATTAGCAGCAAGGCAATCAACCATTTCTATCCTAACATCCCCTTCCCAAAACTCCCACACACTGAAAACATCCAAGGCTCGTGTTTTTGGTAGCCAAATTAGCCACTGGCTAATTAAAAAGTATTTAAAAAAAAAAAGGCTAATAAAATTTGCAAGTGGCTAAAATTTTGGCTAAACCATTTTCTATCTTCTGATGTGAACAAACGGTTACATAATCTATCCGACAGCTGAAACATAATAATAATACCAAATATTCAATTAGCGTAATGGCGATCTCGCGACCAGTAACAAGAAAATCCAGAATACAGCGTAGGCCTTATGATGTTTATTTTAATAATCACTATTATTAATTTTAACGGCATGCATTCGACATGTATGACAGCAATGTGACAGTAATTCAATGTCTGGAAGAGCTGTAACTTGTTATTTTAACTTTGTAAAGTCTTTGAACCAAAGTAATGAAAACAAACCGACAATGTGCGTCAATCTGAATACACATGTCAGTTCAGGGCCGAAATACATGCAGGCTATCCCAAGAGCTGAGTTCAGCCAGATCGAGCGAAAATAAAACGTTTGCTACACTGGTTTGTGCACTTCACGTTAAACCAAATGGAGACGATGGACACCAATCAAATAGTTCGCGAATGTTAGGAAGAACGTTCGTTAGCTGAACCGAGGAAAGCTCTCGACGCGAATATACATCACACTTCAGAGTCAGCTGACACCCACGTGTCAAGAGGCTTCGTTGCGGACATTGAACAATACGATTACACAGAAGTAAATCTTGATGTAAATTTGTAGAAAAACAATAGTTGTTTGCATCAATGAATACCTAACGGCAGTTTCATTTATTTCCTTTGTCTTTGTTAATTTTATACCTATGGTCGAGAGGTCGCGATCGCGGGAAATGAACATGCAGTATTTATACAAATTGCAGTTAAACGTACACTGAATTAGTTTACAATAATTGTATTTGTTAGATAGTGTTAGATATATATTTGTAAGACTGTGAGGTGACATTTAATAAGGCAAGTGCTCTACCGGCTGATCTAGATCCTGCCCAAATTTTAAAAATAATTCCACACTGAAACTGAATTTATGATTCCACACATACCAGCTTGATCAGTAGTGGTTGCCTCAATCGGTGCCTCTCCTACTTCTGAGGTGTCCACGATGAACGTGGCGGGTTCGCCAGCTTTAACTCCCTTGGTGTCAAGACCTGGACCATAGCACTTCACCTTGCTAGCATCAACAGGGTTCTGAATCTTAACCTTGAAGGGACTTCCTGTAAACAGAATTTAAAACATTGTTTAAAAATATGTTTACAACAGATTATATTTTTTTATAATATGCATTCTGTTATTTAGTAATTAAAAAAAATTTATTACTTGAACTTAGAGAAAAACATAAAAGACTGGGGCCAAATTCACTAAAACATTGTTTAAAAATATGTTTACAACATATTTTTTTGTTAATATGGATTCTGTAACTTAATATTTTAAAAATTATTATTACTTGAACAAAGAGAAAAAGAGTAAAAGACCAGAGCTTAATTCAATAAAGTTTAACAACTCTGTAACCTTGTAGTGCAGTATAAAAAGACTTGCAATGAAGATGTGATGTTGCTTAAAATAGCTTTGTGAATTAGGAATGTCAAAAAATTAGCAAAAAAACTGACATTTTTCTTACAAAACTGTTTGAAATAAATAGCAAACTATCTCCAATAATGTAAAACAAGACAAAGTCATACAAACCTGGAATATGTTTCTCATCAAACTTGATGGAGATGTCGTAGGTGCCTGGTTTCGTCGGCATGTACTCGACGCCACAGCTGCCATCGTGGTTGTCGTTGTAGTTCATCTGAGCCTCGACTGGCCCCTCGATACCGAGTCCGAGACCACCTTTACCTGCCCCCTTCATGTCCACAGTGAAACGAGCCGGCTCATTGGTTGTACCACCTTCAAGACCTGAACAACGTGATCAGAACAAAAACATTTTAAGACTGATCAAACATTAAAGAGAATTAATCACGTGATTTTGGTCACATGTTAAACATTTTAGTTGGCTCATTGATTGTACCACCTTCAAGACCTGGACAATGTAATGAGAAACAAAATGCTGAGTCTGATAAAACATTAAAGAGAATCAATCATGTGATTCTGGTCACATGTTAAAATTATAGTTGGCTCATTGGTCGTACCACCTTCAAGACCTGGACAATGTAATCAGAAGAACATATGCTAATACTGATGAAACATTAAAAGGAATTAAACATGTGATTTTGGCCAAATTTTACAATTTGCGCTGGCTCATTGGTGATCAGTTAAAAGAAAATTAACCATGGGATTTTAGCAACATTTCAAACATTTTGTTGACTCATTGGTGATGCCACTTTCAAGACCTGAACAACGTAATCAAACAAAAATATTGAGATCACAAAGTCAGTAATTAAAGGAAATTATTTGTGTGTTTTAAGTACCATGTTAATGGGACTGCCCCGAGTTTGCTGCTATATACCATTTCCCTGACTATTAGAGCTTTTTTTAACAACTACTGTTCAGGAAGGAAGGTAATGTTTTATTTAACGACGCACTCAACACATTTTATTTACGGTTGTATGGCGTCCGACATAGGGTTAAGGACCATGCAGATATTGACGGAGAAAACATGCTGTTGCCACTTCATGGGCTACTCTTTTCAATTAGCAGCAAGGGATGTTATATGCACCATCCCATAAGACAGGATAGCACATACCATGGCCTTTCATGTAGAAGTCGTGTAACTACTGTTTAGAATACTGGTGTCTGTATAATCAGTGGTTCTGGTCATTCTGTTTGTAGTAATCCAAAATAGATTTTATCTCTCAATAATGCTGTATGTATGAAAAAATATATATCAAAGGGTAAAAAGAGTTAAAGCTACTGCAAGCATTTGGATGGTCAGAAACACACAGGACATACAAAGGCACTGATGTTCTAAACAAGAAAATTAATTGAAGAGTAATTCCAATCATTAAAAAGGCTTTATTAAATGAAAACATCTGACAAATTCAGAACAGTTCCTTCAAAGTTTTTGCTAGTGCATTTTTGATACCATCTTCAAGTCCTAAACAAGATTTTAAAAAATGATACTGCAAAAAGGTTAAAGGAACTCATTAGCGTGGTTTTTGATGCCATATTAAAATTTTGAATGTGTTAACTTCTCTATTTTGGGATATTTCAGTTTTCCTATTTTGTTATTGAGGTTATATATAATCAAAGAAAGGATTAAATAAAACCAATATACTTCCTCATAATAACATTTAAACATATTTTTAATGTGTTTGCAATTGACAGCAAAAGCTTTTAAAGACTGAGCCAATCTTCAATTACTTACATTTCTTTTTATTTATTTACTTTTCTTTTTTGTTTTGATAGGGAAATATATGTTGAATATGGAATTTGTCAATGAGCTGGAGTTCTGCAACTACAGAAGAAAGAAAAAAGCTTTTAACATACCAGGTCCATAGGCCTTCACTTTGCTGGCGTCACAGCCAGGAATAGCCTGCACTGAGAATGGACTCTGTGGGATAACTGCATCTTCATAGGACACATCCACTGTCATTGGTCCTGTAAGATGGAGAAAGAAAATGGACTGAGAAATGGATGGAATGGATGGATGGATGGAATGGATGGATGGATGGATGGATGGATGGATGGATGGATGGATGGATGGATGGATGGATGGATGGATGGATGGATAAATGGATGGATAAATAGATGGATAAATGGATGGATAGATGGTGGGGTGAATGGATGGATGGATGGATGGAATGAAAGGATGGAATGAAAGGAATGTTTTACAACACCCCAGCAAAAGATAAATTATGGCTGTCAGGAATCTTAACCAATGCTAATTGAGGCAGTTAAGATAAATCTCCCACTGCAGGTACAAAGAGCACCAATCTTGTAATCAAACAAAAAATGCAGAAAATCATTACTTCACATGTGCATTATCTTTTAGTATTTTCACATGGGCAAGTTCTGGGTCAGTAGAAAATTTTGTCATATTATCTATTAAACTTCCAATTATTTTGTAACAAAATATCAATTATTATATGAAATTATTTCATTAAATTAAAATAAAATTTAGCAATTGTTTTTAAAATTCACAATTGTCAAATTTGGCAAGTGCCAGAGCTAGCCCTGTTCACATGATGAACTCTTTTGGGCTTCAAGTTAAAAATAAAAAGCATATACAATCTATTTGCCACTTACATAAAACATTGCCAGTGAAAACAGTTGTCAGTGCCACAAACTAGTGTAGGGTAATATAAAACATCTTATTTTCTGGATACAAATATACATCTGATTTGTAACGTTCTCACAGACAATAAGAACAGGATGTGAAAGATTATTTGTGACCTTACCTTGTTCATAAGGAACATATTGTACAGTGTAGGTACCATCGGCATTGTTGCAAACTGGACATTCCATCTTCTGACCTTTCGGGTTGGTTATAGTGGCCTTCACATTGCCTTCGCCAACAGGAGATACAGATTTAGCATCAACAATGAACTCAGTTGGAGATTCAATGAACACTCCTGAAATCAATGACATTCATGTCAGTTCATGGCCAAAAGAAATATTATAATAAGTTTTAAAAAACCTAGATGTATCAAAATGTAAAAATAATTACAGTGAAAAAACCTTTAAACCAGGCATACAGAGGACCAAGTAAACAAGTCAGTTTTAAGGGTTATCTGGTTTAGAAAGATTATATTCTGTACTGATATTTAGAAAAGCACTGTGAAAAATGGCTGGTTTTGAAAGAATTCAGGCTCCGTATTCATAGACATACTTAAGTGAATGTATGATACTTAGCTATGTACTTCAAGTATGTATTTAAGTATCATACATTGACTTAAGTGTGTTTATGAACACAGAGCCTGGTCTACAGAGGGTCTGGTTTTGAGGGGTTCCACTGTATTATAAGACAATAGCAGACTTACAGCTTTTTCCTAATGTTGTTGCTATTGTACAGTGAAACCCCTCTTAACCAAACATTCATGGGATTACGTAAAATGTCCAGTTTTGTGAAATTCTGGTTTACTGATGGTCTGGAGCCTAATTCACAAAGGTGTCTTACGCTCTGCTAGACAACAAAGCATCCTCTTTGCAAGTCTTTTAGCATTGCACTGCGAGATTGCAAAGTTGTGAGAGTTTAGTGAATTAGGCCCCTGGTGTTGAGGGGTCTCACCAAAGAGATCTGATTTAAAAAAAAGCTCTATATCTGACACAAGCCAGGTATATATGCACTTAAGGTGATTTTAGTGCTACGATCGCTTCATGAATTGGGAAGGAAGGAAATGTTTTATTTAACGATGCACTCAACACATTTTATTTACGGTTATATGGCATTCATGAATTGGGATCCAATCTTTATCATTCATCTGGGATTGGATTTGAAGTTCATGAGTGGTGGAAATGACATACTAAAGGTATATATATATATATATATATATATAAAATGAAATAAGTTAGAAACTTTATTGACTGGCATAGTATTATAAGAGGTGGTCAGTGACATGATCGGCAGAAATATGGATAGATTGCCACCATTCAATGGCATAAGAGTATAATTTAACATTCCAAAAATTAAGAATCAAGATATCAAGACATGAAGACATCACAGAGCATATATAATCAAAGACCTTTTCAGAAGAAACAAAGCAGACATCTTAAGCAGTAACTTTGTGCCATAAATTCTTTTCATGAATAGTCATCACATTCAGACAAATATGATTAGACAATAGCATCAAGCCATTCAAATTTAAGACATGAACAGTTAGCTAATAACAATGGGCTGAATTTATGACAGGTCATGTGAAACTCCCCAAAACAGTCATGCATATTTAATAATTTTATAATAAAGTTGAAAGATGCTAGGTTTTTTTTAATGACATCAGTTAAGCAATTAATAATTGGTATTGGATGTCTTCAAAGACAACCTGCTACATTCTCCCATTAGTAGCAAAGGGGTCTTTTATATGGACCTTTTGTTATAAACAGAACAGCACATACCATCTTAGATATAGCCTACCAGTTGCAAAATGTTTAATAATAAATGCAAGTTTAGCCACATGCACACATTACATTTTGTCTAAATTTATGACTGAAGATGTATCTAAAACAAACTCCATGATCATTTTTCATAAATTTAGCCCAATAAGTCATTCACATATAGAAATTTGACAAACATATTAAGTCATTCACATTTTTTAATGTTAAATTCTACACATATTATATAATAATATGTTCTGCATACCAACTCCCTGAACATTTCAAACAATGCAGATCATATCTATCTTAATTAAAGGAAAACACTGGCAACTGTAGGTTTACAACATTTAATGTTAGATCTGGAATATTATTAAAATAATATGTTAGTGACAAAAGGAAATAAAATTCAACAGTGAAATTAAATTAGAAAACAATACTAACCATTCCTTAGTAATATTAATAAACAGTGATTCAAAAACTAAAATAAACATTATGTACAGTTTTAAAAAGATGTTATTTGGAGGAGAAATAAAACCACTTAAAAAGAGAAAAAATCAGTCTATTTCTTCTCAAGGGAGGTAACTCACTTATAATGGCACATTTGCCATTGGAATGTTTTAAACCCTTTTCCTTGTAAATGTTAATATTTTACAATATCAACTATTTGTATAGGTTTCATTAACTGGCCATAATTCCAAAGCTAATGACTTAGTGAATCAATCTTTTGATAGATAGCTTTATGAATTTAATATATTAAGAGATCAGAAAAGGAATCTCCACAAAAGTGAAATAATAATTCCTGCTAATAAAATATTCCCAAATGATGTTTGTTTTGTTTAAACACCACCACTAGAGCATAATGATTAATTAATCATTGGCTATTGGACGTCAAACATTTGGTAATTCTGATATGTAGTCAGAGGAAACCCGCTGCATTTTTCCAATAGCAACAAGGGATCTTTTACAAGCACTTTCCCACAGAGTTGCTTTGATCAGTTGTGGTGCATTGTTGTAATGAGAGAAAAAAAGCCCAATCAGTTGAATGGATCCACCGAGGTGGTTCGATCCTGTGACACAAGCACCTCAGGAGAACACTCAACCGACAGATAAATCCAGCCCCCATTTCCTAATGAAACCATGGAACATATAGCTAAAAAAGTTAGGTTTTTTAAAATCACAATGAGCAAGTTACTAGAAGAAATCTATCAATAACTAAATTCTCTATCAATATTAGTTCAATAAAATAAAAAAGAGATCATTGAAAAGGAAAAAAACCGCAATCAATATTAGATCAATGAAATAACTTTTTTAAAGAAAACAAAAGATGTAAAATAAAAGTAAAAATTAATGAAATAAAAAGCATAATCATGCAACAACAAATCTGCTGTTGTTACAGGAATGAAGTTATCAATCCATGTTAGCTTGAAGGATTAGTTGATGCACGGGTGTGGACGGACTGATACCCAACAGGATTGGGAGGCAGGCATTCGACCATGCACAATAAACAGATTTGGTTTTTTCTATGTGTCTTTACCATCAGGAGACAGACCGGGCCCACTGGCCGTCACTCCACTGACATCAAGTCCTGCTCCCTTGACGATCTCCGCGGTGAACGGAGACTGGGGGATGTGCTGGCCTCCGTAGGTGACGTTCACCTGGTATGTCCCTTCCTTCTGCGGGAAGTATGCCACACCGCAGGTTCCATCCCCATTGTCAGAACACTCGATCCTCGACTCGGTGGGACCCTCCACAGTGACCCCAAGCTGTCCCGGGCTCGTTTCTTCTCTGGTGTCGATGGTGAAGCAGCAAGGTTTCTCGGGTGCTCCCAATTTGAGACCAGGACCATAGGCTTTAACCTTCGGCGGCATCTTCACAGATTCCACCTTGAAGGGAGATTTAGGGACCTCAACGCCAGCGTATTGGACACTGACCATGTGGGGTCCAGGTTCCAAGAAGGCAACATTGGCAGTGTATCCATTGGCTATTTCCTGCGTAGGGACAGATCTGGTCTGTCCACTAGGGGAGGTGATCATAACTCTGGCCTCAGCTTTAGGCAAGCCAGACGAGATGATATCAACTTTCTTTTCCACACCCATGGGCATTTCTTCACAAAGAAAATATAAACAGGGTTTGGTAAAGATGTAGGATGAGGGTTTTTTTTTATATACGATACATGAAATTAATACAGTAATTCTTAATACAAATAACCAAAGCAATTCCTATGGCTATTTCATTAAACAGACACCTGTTTAAAATTGCTGCCTTAATATTCTACTAAAAATAAAAAAACACAGAAAACTTATAACCTGGTCATTCCAAGACTTAAATGTTATGCATTTAAAATTTAAAAAAAACTTAACTTGGACCAGTGCTATAAAATTAAGTACAAAGGCTATTTGATCATCAAATTTTTATGTTTTTTAAATAGATTGCCACAATGTTTGTAAAAATATTTTTGATTATCAAATACTTGTGGGTTTTTTATATATACACTGCCACAATGTTTATTTTTATAATGTAATTTTTATTTAAATTGTATGGCAGATATGTATTATCCTGTTTGTTCATGTATGTATTACAATTCTTTATTGTTTGTTGATGCTTTAACTCATATCATTAGTATAGATTTTAATTTTTTTGATGCATATCTTTAGTTTCGGTTTTTATATTAGGCATATCTCAAAAACTATTTTGATTTGGCCTAATAGTTTCAGTCAATGGAAAAATATAAAATATATAATATTTAAAAAAAAAAAAACCCACACATCTTAATTGGTTCAAGTCCTTGACCTTGCTGAAATCAATGCTAGATTTGACATTGACCTTCATGGGACTAATAATTTCAGTCAATGGAAAAATCTAAAATTCCTTAAATATGAGGTTATTGGTGTTTTTTAAAGATTAAAAAACTAAACAAAAAAAGAAATCTTACTTAGTTTTTTTAAATATTAGAAAACCCAAAATACATTTTACTTGGTTCAAGTCCAACAACCTTGACCTTGCTGACATCAATGCTAGATTTGACGTTGATCTTGATGGGACTAATAATTTCAGTCAATGGAAAAATCTAAAATTCCCTGAATATGAAATTATTGCTGGATTTTAAATATTAAACAAAAAAGTATATATATATCTTACTTGGTTCAAGTCCAACAACTTTGACCTTGCTGACATCGATGCTAGATTCAACATTGACCTTGATGGGACTCTTGGGGATCTCCTTGCCAGCCAGGTACACCATGACGGTGTGTGTTCCGGGAGTCTTTGGCTCATAGTCCACGGTGAACGTCCCATCTCCTTTGTCAGTGACTTTCACGGGAACGTCTCGGCCATTGCCGTCAGTCAGAGCAATAGCAACATCACCTGCAATAACCAGAGACGTTTTGTAATGCATGTACATACAAGTGCCTATACTTCACAAGGCAACCCCTGCAAATGTCCAAGGCAATCGGCAATGTCGTGGAGTTTTTAATTCTCCATGGTACTTTTTTGCGTTTTTTCAATGGTATGTTTTTTGGCCGTGGACATTTTTTTAATTGCAAGGCAATAGCAACATCACCTACAGTAACTAGAAACATTCTGGGATGTATGCGAAGTATAATGTACAAAGCAATAGCAACATCACCTGCAATAACTGGAAATATTCTGTAATGTATGTACATACAAGTGATTATACTTCACAACACAATGAATGGTTCTTGGCTATACTTCGCTTTTTAATAAATTATAACAAAAGCAGGGCTGTAGCTAGGATTTTTTTATGAGGGGTGGGGGCAGATGGCATGGAAGGCACAAGACACCAGGGGGTCTGGGGGCATGCCCTCAGGAAATTCAGAAATCTAGAGTCTCTGAAATACCATTGTGCAACCATTTCAGGCAGTTTACATACTTAAAAGTAAAAGTAGACATTTTAGAAAATATAACAAAACATCAAATTTGCAAAAATATATTAATACCTTATTTAAAAAAAAAAAAAAATAGTAGTTTAACATAGTTTAACAATTACTTTAAATCCGTCACAAAATTCAATCATTGAACAAACAAAATTTTATTTATGTCAGTTCTTTAAACTGATTTGAAGAGTGGCAAAACACATTATAAAAGTATTGAATGAATGAATGAATGAATTTTTAACGACACTCCAGCTCAATACACATTATAAAAGTAGGTTAATTCTTTGATAATTTGTTTCAATGTTCACCTTTAGTTTTACAATAATAAATATTTTAACTGGAATAATAAAAAAAAAAAAAAAACGGTTAATTTTCCAACCTGGCCCAGCTTCTTTGCAGTCCACCTTGAAGTATGTCGACTTTCCCGTCTTGACTCCTTTCTCTACCCCAGGGCCGTAAACCTGGACCTTGGCAGGATTTGTGGGCTCAGACACAAATATCTATTAAAAAAGCAAGAAAAAAAAGCATTAGATATTTAAGCCTCTCTATATAGTGACTAAGATGTAAAGAAGTATGATTAAGGCAGAAAGTAGTTAGTTTGTTTAGCACTACTAAAGCATTAATTAATCATCGATTATTGGATATCAAACATTTGGTAATTGTGATCGAAAAACATGGGTTTCCTCTGAAAATTATAGTTAAAAATTTCCACATGTCTGATATCCAATAAATGATGATTAATTAATCAATATGCTCTAGTGGTGGTGTTAGATGAAACAACTAAACTTGCAAAATTGATCCTTAGCAAATGTGTGGGAATAATATTAATATATAAAAGATTCTATATTGAAAATAAAAAAGCAATAACTGAATATTTTGCTTTCATTATTTTTTTATTTAAAATTTTTGTTTTTTAAACTCCACTTACATTTAAAACAGAGACATTTTTTTGTTTGTTTAGAGATATGATGATGATGATATCTTTTTTACCAATTCTTTTTAAGATCAAAACATTTTGTATTCTTACTCTGTATGGACTGTTGGGTACTGCGACGCCTCCATACGAAATGACAACAGTGTGCTTGACGTTGCGTT
The DNA here is from genome assembly GCF_016097555.1 of Gigantopelta aegis. Taxonomy (NCBI): domain Eukaryota; kingdom Metazoa; phylum Mollusca; class Gastropoda; order Neomphalida; family Peltospiridae; genus Gigantopelta; species Gigantopelta aegis. The sequence goes on from NC_054701.1 coordinate 79,421,445, forward strand.
TCGGGGTGTAGTGGCAGTCGAAGGTGCCATTCTTGTTGTCCTTCATGAGGATGTCCACGGGCTTGTAGTCCACATCAAAACACTTGACCGACAGTACTGCCTTCCCTGCAGACCGCGTGTCCACGTGGAAGTCTGCTTTCTGACCAACAGTCACTCCACTATTCTGCAGACCCGGACCCTTAGCAATTACCTGTCAAAGATATACAAGTATTATAATTTTTGTGTGAATCTTTTAATATATATACAATTTGTGAATGTTATACAATACAATAAATTTATCAAAACAAAGACAACAATTCTTGTGATTACAAACAACAGAACACATTTGGTTCCGAACAGAAATCACATTTTTACTATTACAAATTAATGTCAATGTATTTTGCAGGGGTGAACTGTAAAAAAAGAGGTGTCAGACAGACAGACAGGACAGGACAGAGATGAAACTTATAGTCCCTCCAGTTGGACTGGTAGAGGATTAATGACACCCACCTTAGATGCATCGAACTGCTCGGCTGGGCGGATCTGAGCCATGTATGGCGAGTTGGGAATGTCCTGCTCATTACACAGGATGTGGACAGCGTACTCCCCCTCGTTTGTCGGCCAGTAGGTCACATCGGCAGACCCATCGCCGTTGTCCTTGCAGTCAATCTTCGCCTGAGATGGACCCTCAATGGAGAAACCTACAAAAACATTTAGGGCTGAATTTACCAAGCCTGGTTGTCTTAAAGAAGGAAACTTTAGTCATGTGATCGAAACAGGCAGCAGAGGACTCATTGGAAGATTGTTTAGCCATCCCATTGGCTGTTGTGATGTTCGGACCAGACTAACATCCCTAGGGGAATATGCCATTGTTCAAGGTCAAGTTATGTAGTTAAGAAAACAGGATGTAAGCATTGTAAATATATAAACAGGCTTTGTAAATTTGGCCTTTAAATATTATATACATTTCTGAAAAATGTATGGACCTAATCAGGGGCCTAATTCACTAAACTCTTGCAACTTTGCGATCTCGCAGTGCAATGCTAAAAGACTTGCAAAGAGGATGCTTTGTTGTCTAACAGAGCCTAAGAGACTTAGGCCTCTGGCCTGTAGAAACGATATCTGGAGCGGGGCGAGTGGCACAATCTGTAGTGATGGGGTCACAAGCCATATTTTTATCTCTATTCATATTTTGCCGAATTTACGTTTTTCTTAAAAGCATGTCTTTAAGCATTATAAATGTATGTAGTTACACGCGTGTAAGTCATAAACAGGCTTTGTAAATTCGGCCAATTATGATTTCGAACAATTATTTTTGACAAGAATACTAGCCTAAATTTCCAGTTATGTTCCAGGTGATTCATAATTATCATCATCCTGTCAATACTCTGTTTGATACTCCATCCCTCCTGATAAATGCATGTCAAATATGTTTATTTTGTTAGGAATACTTTATCAACAAGTTCTTTTAAAGTGTATACTTGCATAAACCCACTGCAACATAGCATGTGGTTTGCATGCTAGTGAATGGCCCTGACATTATTATAAATTAATGTCAAATTATTTTGGAGGGTTTTCCACATTATTAAATATATGTGTCAAACATCCATACTGAAATCCCTCCTACGTACCAAGAGCACCAGTTTCTCCGTTTGTCTCCACAGTGAACTTGGCTGGCTGGCCCACCACCCCAGACTCCAGTCCTGGTCCGTAGGCTACAATCTTGGAGATCATGAATGGACCCACTTCAACCTTGAAAGGACTCTTAGCGATGTGAGCGTCGTCATAAGTCACATTGATCACATACGGACCCTGTTTGGTTGGTACATAGTTGCAGAGATAAACACCCTCTTCTGTTGGCGATTTCTTCACATTGCATTTCTCTTGGATGCCACCTAAATTGATAATAAAAAAGGCAAAAGAACAAAATTAGATAGCATATATATGAATGTGATTAAACACCAATGTTTTGTAGGATGGTGGTGTCTTTTTGTGTCACCATTTACTTCTGTCCGTTTTGGGGGAAATTGGTGTGAACTCACATTCCATTTATGGAGATGGCCTAGAAAATTGTGTGTGCAACCCATTTGATTTCTTTTTAAATGCAATAAAATATATTTTAATCAATTCTGCCCATGTCTGTTTTCCTATGTCAGCTGCTTTAAACGAAATCCAGAGATAACTGTAGGGTGACTAATAGTTGATCTAAGTGACTTTTAAAATTACACATGTCAAGGCAAGTACATTTTCTCATATTATGACCAAATGTTAAGAAAAAACACAATCACTCCACAAAAGGGTGTTTGATTCTAAAATCAAAGCACCCTCAGGGGAGTGATTACTAACTGAACTAAATTCCACCCCTATATAACTTTAACGAATTCCTCCAAACGTACTTTCTTCAAGAAGCTACGTAATTGTCCTATTGCACTTGTTATCTATATCTTGGTGTATAACTTAATTACGGTTACCTGTCATAAATCAGAAAAAATAATTTCATTCAATTTAGTTGATACTAGCAGTTTTAAGTGTTTGTAAAATGACTTGTAGTATCAACTACTGGCCGAAGAGAAAAGTACACTGAATGTATATTTCAAATCATTATATGTGTATGACTGCCTTTAGTAGATCAAAAACTGGGTGTCCGTGCCTTTAACTGAAAGAAACAAAACAAAAACAACAAACAAAATTTAATGAAGTGGATTGGCAAACAGGTGGTAGGCCAATATAAATGAAGTGGATTGGCAAACAGGCGGCAGGCCTATATAAATGAAGTGGATTGGCAAACAGGCAGTAGGCCTATATAAATGAAGTGGATTGGCAAACAGTCGGTAGGCCAATATAAATGAAGTGGATTGGCAAACAGGCGGCAGGCCTATAAAAATGTGGATTGGCAAACAGGCGGTAGGCCAATATAAATGAAGTGGATTGGCAAACAGGCGGTAGGCCCATATAAATGAAGTGGATTGGCAAACAGGCGGTAAGCCTATATAAATGAAGTGGATTGGCAAACAGGTGGTAGGCCAATATAAATGAAGTGGACTGGCAAACAGGCAGTAGGCCAATATAAATGAAGTGGATTGGCAAACAGGCGGCAGGCCTATATAAATGAAGTGGATTGGCAAACAGGCGGTAGGCCAATATAAATGAAGTGGATTGGCAAACAGGCGGTAGGCCCATATAAATGAAGTGGATTGGCAAACAGGCGGTAAGCCTATATAAATGAAGTGGATTGGCAAACAGGTGGTAGGCCAATATAAATGAAGTGGACTGGCAAACAGGCAGTAGGCCAATATAAATGAAGTGGATTGGCAAACAGGTGGTAGGCCTATATAAATGAAGTGGATTGGCTAACAGGTGGTAGGCCAATATAAATGAAGTGGATTGGCAAACAGGTGGTAGGCCAATATAAATGAACTGAATTGGCAAACAGGTGGTAGGCCAATATAAATGAAGTGAATTGGCAAACAGGTGATAGGCCAATATAAATGAAGTGAATTGGCAAACAGGTGGTAGGTCAATATAACTGAAGTGGATTGGCAAACAGGCGGTAGGCCAATATAAATGCCTATCTACAAATATAATGGAATACAATGAAGCACTAACTACACACCTGGTCCAAAGAAAGAAATGTTTTATTTAACGATGCACTCAACACATTTTATTTACGGTTATATGGCATCAAACATATGGTTAAGGACCACACAGATAACGAGAGAGGAAACCCGTTGTCACCACTTCATGGGCTACTCTTTTCGATTAGCAGCAGGGATCTTTTATATGCACCATCCCACAGACAGGGTAGTACATACCACAGCATTTGTTACACACCTGGTCCAATGATCTGGACATTGACATCACCCTTTCCAGCTCCTTTTGTGTGAACTTTGAACTCTGCATTGTCCTTGACACGGATTCCTCTTGGCTGAATACCGCGTCCAGTAACATAGCAAGCCTTGGCATTGGAAGCTGAAATAATCATACAAATTTGTGATGAATACAGATATTGCAATGTTTTCAGTCAAAAATATATTCTGCAAATAGAAAATTTTAATAATCTACTTAATAATAAACAATTATAGCACTGTGATGTTTTATGAAGCAAAAATAATAATATTGACGGTATATACACAAATATACAAACAATCGAGCAATTTGCAATCTAGCAAACAAATATTTTGCACAATGTACTTGAAACACGTCATCACTATCTGTAAGTCACTACAAGTTCCAAATTATGTCAATCAACCCGATAACGCTCATTGGTCAATGCTAAGGGGGCTCCCCACTTTACACTGAAAATGGTATAATATCATGATTTATCAGTTCGCAAAACTACATCGGAGTGCAATATGATCTTAAACGGAATCACATGTGATATAACGTTAACCAATTGGAGGTCATATAGAATGTGCATGAGGTAATAATACATGTAATTAAAACTGTAGACTTAATAAATTAAAAACAGGTTTGAAAACATGTAAAGAATATATATAAAGAATGTATATTAATACTAAGGTGAGATATAATGTTTGAAACAGGGTGTGCACTATTTCCTGCTTTTATCAATATTACTATTTTTGATTTGATGCTATATTAAAGATAATGTAACTGTAAATTTCAACTGAAAGGAATAATATTAAACAAACTGAAAATTCAACTTATATAAATAAATATTATCCTGAATTGGCAATCCACAGTTAATGATGTACTTCTAAAATACATACAAAGTTTAGAGATCTAATACAAATATTTCATAGTAAATTATAAGGCTTTTTTTCTTCTTCTTCATAAATTCAATTATTTTAAATAACATTTTGTTTCTATTCAATAAAACCACTCCAAAATCAATGACCATAAACAATTTAAGGATACTAATGGTAAGAAAGTTTGTAAGGATTAAGTTCCATAACACCAAATATAAAAATCTTGATAATTTAACAAAAGGAATAATTGTCTAATGACACCTAACGACAAATGAAATTATGGTTATTTTGATACTTGATTTAGAATGAGAGAACATATGCAACCACATAGGTTACTCCTACCACCTAGCAGCAAGGAATCTTTTTATAAGCAATATCTCAGACAGCACATACCATGGCCTTAAGATATATCAGATGTGGAAATCCAAGCAAACCACCAAGGGGTATTGATCCTAATATATTTGTTTTGGTTTCACTAGAGCATATTGATTTATTAATCATCAGCTATTGGATGTCAAATATTTGATAATTCTGACTCTTATAAGAAAACCACCACATTTTTCCATTAGTAGCAAGGGATCTTTTATATGCACCATCCCACAGACAGGATAGCACATACAACGGCCTTTGATACACCAATTGTGGTACACTGGATGGGACAGAAATACCCCAATGGGCCCACCGACGGGGATTGATCCTAGACCGACCGCACATGAAGCAAGCACTTTACCACTGGGTTATGTCCAGCCCCATAGCAAAAACTAATGATGAATTGACTTTTTTCTCTATAACTCCAACCAAATTCTAATAACAAATAAAACTAACCTCACTTGTTTAACAAACTAGAAGGATGTATTGATCCATGAATTTAAAAATAGTCATAATCTAGGCACTAATTTAGGATTGGAAAAGTAGGAGAGGTGACCTCTACATTCCCAGAAAAAAGGAGTCAGACTACACCCACAGCTAAAAGCTGATGGGGAATGACAAAGTGTGTGGCACAGATAGCCACAAGATACAAGCACCTGTCACAGTTGGAGAGACGAGGACTGGGATGTTGAGATTAACAACAAAAGAATTAGAAAGATAGGAGATGCCAGATCGGGAAGAAATGAGATGGAATTCAAAGGAGTAAAAGTAAAGGGGGCAGTGGTGTAGGGGGATTAAAACAAAAATGAAGGGAAGTGAAGTTAATAAAAGTGGGCGAAGTCAACATTTATCAGTACATTTAAATAGTGTTCCATAATTATCCGAAAATTAATTTTGAAAGGTTCCAAATTTTGACACTCAGTCTGAATCTTAATATTGCATTACCAAATACTATTATTCTCAGTAATAGCATTTAAGGAAAACAATTTGCCAGGGTCCCCATATCTGATGTTTTCAGGCCACTGAATGACACAGTGTGCTACCGTTAACAGTGTTAAATTACTTTATTTAAACAGACATAATTAAATATATATATATATATATACTGGGAATTTTTATTACAGAAACAGGGAATTTTCAGTGCCTCTTTTTTTGGGGTGGGTGGGGTGGGGGGAGGGGGGTGGGTCGGGGCCTAAGTTTGTGACCTAAGAATGCTTGGATAAATCCCTGACAGTATTTCCATTATAACCAACACATTAAAACCATGATAGTATTAAGTATATGATAATTACTTTTGTCATTGTAATGTTAAAATGAAAAATATCAGAAACTGAAAAGGGGAAAAAAGCCTCCAAAAAGATTGGATTTTTGGTAGTAGATATAAAAATGTTTGATGTACAATGAACCCAAATGTAAGAAAAAATTAAAATAAATAATTAGAAACTACCTGACAATAGTGAGCCAGCTCGACTTGGCATCAAACTGTTTTCTACCACAATGAAAAGGAACATTCGTTTAAAACTTTGAGTAACATAGGGTCATGGTGAAAGATGGTCTAAATATTGAGAAGAAAACTGCAGGTGCCACATGGTCTACTTCAATGAAACAGCAAAGAATCTTTCATATTAATTTCGCACAAAACAGGACAGCATATACCACAGCCTTTGGTAAACCAATCATGTGCATACCGGCAAAGAATCTTTCATATGCATTTCACACAAAACAGGACAGCATATACCACAGCCTTTGGTAAACCAATCATGTGCATACCGGCAAAGAATCTTTCATATGCATTTCACACAAAACAGGACAGAATATACCACAGCCTTTGGTAAACCAATCATGTGCATTAACAGCAAAGAATCTTTCATATGCATTTCCCACAAAACAGGACAGCATATACCACAGCCTTTGATAAACCAATCGTGCATAACGGCAAAGAATCTTTCATATGCATTTCCCACAAAACAGGACAGCATATACCATAGCCTTTGATAAACCAATATTGTGAATAACATCAACGTATCTTTCATATGTACTTTCCCATAAACAGGGCAGTATATACCACAGCCTTTGATAAACCAATCATGTGCATAACTGCAAAGTATTTTTCATATGCATTTCCCACAAACAGAACAGCGTGGGCTATTAATCCTAATAATCCACTGCACCTTATGCAAAAACTAATGACTGAATTAACTTTCTTTTTGTTCTGTAACTCAAACCAAATTCTAATACTAAATGAAAGTAATTTAACATGTTTCACAACAAACTAAAACAATTGAATATTTGCAAATAGATATAACAAACATTCTGAGAGAACTGCTAAAGCAATACATGTCCACTACTGGGCCCCGACGAATGTTTCTATCTCATAATAGCCCTCTATGTTAACTTTTCCACCTAATAGCCAGATGGCACCTACATGTACTTGTATTCTTATATAGATAGCATGGAAATGTCTTAGTCGACAAATGAAAAAAATGGTGACCGATTTTTATGCGACCAAATTGGTCACAATGCAGAGGGCTGCTTAAGTTCAAGGGCCATAACTCTGGCAAAAATGGCTAAATTGCCACAGAAGTCAAACTATCTGTAACAGTACATGATAAACCTATATATATAGATACAATATTTCAGAAGACTATATGTGGGACAGACAGGCGGACAGACAGGAGGAGGACAGAGATGAAACCTGTAGTCCCCTTCGGATGGACCAGTAGGGAACTTAACATACTTAATGTTAATGATGTTACAATAAACCCAAATGTAAGTAAAAATAAAAAAATAAATTAGAAACTACCTGACGATAGTGAACCAGCGCGACTGGGCATCAAAATGTTTTCTACCACAAGAAAAGGAATATTTTTTTAATACCAAGTAATTTTTTTTTTAAACATTGACTGACATAGTCATTGTAGCAGATGGTCTAAATATTGATAATAAGAAAAAGTCTGGAAAACACATTTTCACATCTCCTACATGTAAGTTTAAGGGCCATTTCTTGGTAAAACATTGATAAATCACCCTGAAAGTCAAACTTGATTTGTAACAGTACATGATAAACCAATTTATAATATTTCAGCTCAATATCTAAAAAAATTTTTTTCACAAAAATTGGTAAAACTATATGTGGGACAGATGAACAGATGCACAGATAGACAGACAGATGGATAGGACAGAGCTGAAACCTACAGTCCCCTGCGGATGGACCGATAGGGGACTAAACATACTTAATGTTAATGATGTTACAATAAACCCAAATGTAAGTAAAAATAATAAAATAAATTAGAAACTACCTGATGATAGTGAACCAGCGCGACTGGGCATCAAAATGTTTTCTACCACAATAAAAATAATATTTGTTTAATAACACCTAATTTTTTTTAAACATTCACTAGCAGTCATTGTCACAGATGGTCTAAATACTGTAGATCCTGAAATTAACACGTCCCTGAGTTAATACGAGTGACGGTGGGTAGACTAAATTGCGACATGAAATTAATGCGAGTGGCCTCCCTTTGAAATATTACTTTTTTAACAACATACGTCTGAGTACTTTTCGGTTAAATCCAAGTTAAAGGTCTCTTCAATGAGATCAACTCACTAACATGTCTGTGTACACATCAATTACCCTGTTTAGTCCCTTGTGTTTTTGGTGAGATCAACTTAAAGCATATGTTTTTAGCAATCTTTACATAATGTGTATATTTTTATAAATCCGGTTAAACATGTATGTATGTATTTATCTGTGAATGGTGATTTCAAAGTCATAATGAAAGAACAATTCACCCAGTGGTATGCTGACAATGTCGCATCAAACTTGAACAGTAAAAACAAAGAAACTGTCGACCTCAAGATTAGCATGTTAAAACACATTTACACGCGATGGGTCATGTCGGCTATTGACAGGGTGGCCAAAGACCCTGTAATCGTCACACGTGGCTGGTAGCTTGCTGAACTATTGGAGAATTTGTCTGTCTCACCTACAATGAATTGTTTTCCAGTGGTATGTTATAAATATATTAGTATTTTAATCTTTGATTTGTTTTAATAACATGGGGCACAGACAAAAACACAGAAATAAATGTGTCATATTATTAATGTGAATAATACGACCTCACATTTTTCGCATTAATATCATGATCGCATTAATTTCAGGATTTACAGTATTGAGAAGAAAAAGTCTGGAATTTTTTTTTTCCACATCTCCTACATGTAAATTCAAGGGCCATTTCTCGGTAAAACATTGATAAATCGCCATGAAAGTCAAACTTGATCTGTAACAGTCCATGATAAAGCTATATACAATATTTCAGCTCAATATGCTGAGACACTTTACTAAAAAAAAATATATTCATCAAACTATATGTGGGACAGATAAAAAAAACGGACAGACAGACAGATAGGACAGAGTTGAAACCTATAGTCCCCTCCGGATGGACTGGTATGGAACTAAACATACTTGATGTTAATGATGTTACAATAAACCCAAATATAAGTAAAAATATTAAAATAAATAAGAAACTACCTGATGATAGTGAACCAGCGTGACTGGGCATCAAAATGTTTTCTACCACAATAAAAGGAATATTTGTTTAATATCACCTAATTTTTTTTTTAAACATTGACGAACACATACTCATTGTGACACATGGTCTAAATATTGAGAAGAAAAAGTCTGAAAAACAAAATGTTTTCTACCACAAGAAAAGGATATTTGTTTAATACCACCTCGCCAATTTATGTAAACTGACTATAATATACTCATTGTGACACATGGTCTAAATACTGAAAAGAAACCTGTTGCTGCCACTCAGATAACAAATATTTCATATGTACTTGAACAGGATATATATAGAACATATACTACAGCCTTTGATAAACCAATCGTGTATATAACAGCAAATTAACTTTCATATGCACCTTCCCCAAAACAGGACAGCATATACCACAGCCTTTGATAAACCAATATTGTGAACATCAATGTATCTTTCATATGCACTTTCACCAAAACAGGACAGCATATACCACAGCCTTTGTTAAACCAATATTGTAAACAACATCAATGTATCTTTCATATGCACTTTCACCAAAACAGGACAGCATATACCACAGCTTTTGATACACCAATATTTGTTAGCCACATGATTGATTTATCAAAAGCTGTATATGCTGTCCTGTTTTAGGAAAAGTATATATGAAACATTCTTTGATGTTATTCGCATGACAGGTTTATCAAAGACACTGGTATATGCTGTCCTGTTTTAGGAAAAGTATATATGAAACATTCTTTGATGTTATTCGCATGACAGGTTTATCAAAGACACTGGTATATGCTGTCCTGTTTTAGGAAAAGTATATATGAAACATTCTTTGATGTTATTCGCATGACAGGTTTATCAAAGACACTGGTATATGCTGTCCTGTTTTAGGAAAAGTATATATGAAACATTCTTTGATGTTATTCGCATGACAGGTTTATCAAAGACACTGGTATATGCTGTCCTGCTTTAGGGTTAAGGCTTAGGTTAGGGATACTGCCGTCGCAGTTTTTATCAACATCTGCTTTTCATTTTAAAAGCATATTCTGGTATTAACACTCCTAACCCTAGTTTGTACTAAAAGAAAATGTGGATAACTGAACAGAAAATATTATCACCATTTTCTTAAAGTTTAAACCACACCCCAACTACAGTCATAAAAATATTACTAAATGTGGGTAATTGAATAGCTGCTAAACTAAAAAAATATTATCACCATTTTTCTTTGAAAAAGGTACGCTCATTAAAATATTGATATTTGTGAATAGCCCCTAATTATAACTATTTTTACTCCGTTACCTGGCGACACTCCGACAGCGAAGGGGCTGTTGGGAATCTGGTGTCCAGAGAAGAACACGTTGACCGAATACTGGCCGGGTTCAATGGGGCTGTATTCCACCAGGTAGGTTCCTTCCTTGCCCTTCACGGGCTGGATGTTGGGGCGCACGGTGTCCTTGCGACCATGGGGATCCAGCACAACCACGTCCACATTGCCATTGCCAGCACCTAGTAAAACAAAAATGATGATAACAGTTAAAAGGAAGGAAGGAAGGAAATGTTTTATTTAATGACACACTCAACACATTTTATTTACATGGTTACGGACCACACAAATATTAAGAGAGGAAACCTGCTGTTGCCACTTCATGGGCTACTCTTTTCGATTAGCAGCAAGGGATCTTTTATATGCACCATCCCACAGACAGGATAGTACATACCACGGCCTTTGTTACACCAGTTGTGGAGCACAGGCTGGAAAGAGAAATAGCCCAATGGGCCCACCGACGTGAATCGATCCTAGATCGATCGCGCATCAGGTGAGCGCTGTACCACTGGGCTACATCCCGCCCCCCCCCCCCACACCCCCAACTAATAGATCCCTTTTAATGACTAAAATTCCACATCATATACATTTTTGTGTTGGTATATGCAATTTTTTTCTAACCTTTGCAGGATAAATCATATTTCTTAAGACAGTAACCAGTTATTCTCTATATACAGAGTAACCTCTCAAAACCAGACCCTCTGTAAACCAGAATTGCCCCAAACCAGACATTTTTCACACTCCTTTTTTTCAAAATCAGTACAGAACTTAACCTCTCTAAACTGGATACCTCTTAAACCCAGACATTTTACTTGGAACCGAGGGTGTCCGGTTTAGAAGGGTTTTACTGTAAATACTGCACATCAAGCATCATTCATGTATATGTTTAAAAACAAAAAAACAAAAAAACAAAAAAACAAAAACAAGGGGCTAAACTTTATCCTTGGGGTGGATAGGGATGAAAACCTAGGAATTATTTTAGAATGGCCTTAACTACTTATGTCTAAAATGATATACAGTGAAACCCCTCTAAACCGGACACCCACGGACCAAGTAAATGTCCACTATTAAGAGGTATCCAGGTTAGAGAGGTTAAGTTCCATATTGATTATTAAAAAGGGACCAAGAAAAACATCCAGTTTTGAGGGAATTCCAGTTTACAGATGGATTGGTTTTGAGAAGTTTCATTGTATATCAAAATGTTTAAAGATATAATATGTTGCCTCCTTTTCTCTGCATCTTTCATGGCAAATCAAGATACCTTTCGTATAAATTTCAAAGTAAGTCTTCTTTCCAGCAACGACTCCACTTTTCTCAATGCCAGGTCCCTTGGCTGAGACCTTTTTGGGGTCACCAGCCATTCCCTCAATCTTCACGCTGTAGGGACTCTTAGGAATCTCCTTGGCAGCAAATTTCACAATTACCTGAATGATATACAATAAATTGTTATTTAAAGAATACAAAAATATCATATACTATACATGTATTTATTGCACATTTTATTATATAGTTACAATATGCCATGACTGAACAAATACCAGTATGCTAGACTCAAGACTACCAACTGCCACAACAAAGTTGGCCAACTTTCTGTTCTCACGACTTTTCAGACTGTCCCATTCCAAGTCTGAGCACTCTTAAAACTCAACTTTCCATCGTATACGACTCGTACGTCTGATTAGTTATTAACCTGAGCACACCCATCTTCTGTTGCGAGTTGGGGATATTAAAACACAACTGTCAAGTTGGCCAACTTCGTTATGACAGTTGACAGTCTGATCCTAACATTATGCATGGGTCACCTAGTAATTATGTAGTAAATTTACACATTCAAGCTGACTTCTAAAATTAATATACGAGCTGTGATACTCGAAAACCTACAACTGGGTATGACATCAGAAACTGAGCAAACATTTTGACGTAATTTACTTTGATGCTGAGAAAGTAACTTCACTGATGCTGTATTTTTACAAGATATAATTAAGATAGAGTGCGAATACCTAAGATTTAGTTTTTCAAGATGATTACCAGTTATTTGCAAAAACAAATATACTCTTTTTTTCTTTTTTGTAAAGTTATAGGTTTATAGGTTGGATTCGATGTAAAATAAATTTTACAGTTTCTTTCTTCAAGTTGTATTGCAAAATTGTTAAGAACTACTTTTATTTTTAAACAAATTTAATCTAATATTTAACATGCATTTAATGAACATCCACAGATTCAACAAAGTCCAAACATTTGCTGATCTTGGAGTTACAGTTTGTATGAAATTAAGTTAAATATGAAATCTTGGCAAAAGTAAAGACAACAGTTGACACCATCTCTACCACTGGAGAAGTAAAACCTACATCTTACCATTATGACATCTTACAATATTCATTTTAAAAGAAACAGCATGGCAGAAAATAAACTTTAAAAAGAAAACTAAAATTTCAGTAAACAATATTCGTCAATAAGACACAAAATGGAATTAAAGAGAAGATGACAGTATAGATAACAGTATATTGGTTTCAATGAACCACCGTATTACTCATTTATCACAAAATTCAAATTCATATACCTGTTTATTACAGTTTCTTATTTTTAAAATCTAGCATATAACATTCTATGAGTCATTAAATGAACTATTTGGAAGGTAGGTCTAAATATCTATAAACAGGGCAAATTCCAAATCCACACTGCAAAGTATACATATGTACTAATATTTCACAAATACAATCCCGGTAAAAATAAAATTATGACTTTGTGGATTCTCCTGAAAAGATCAAACATTCAACATAAAAGGTTCTAACACACCTGTCCTGGGCATACCCTACATGAAAGGTTCTATTCAAAAAGGGATGGAGATGTTAAAGGAGGATACAAAGTCAAGCTATGGAATTTGGAATAAAGTTAAACCAATAATCTGTAACATCACCCCAGTGTATCATTTAATAAACAGTCATTTTAAACTACAGTTATTTGGGGTCTAACATGGTTATTTTGACACTTGGTTGAGAGGGAATAAGAAGAAACCTTCGGTCACCAAATGCAGTAAGGAATTTTTATATGTACTTTTCAATATTTAGACAGAGCATTACATACCACAACCTTTGATGTATGGTACCAGTTATGAGGCATTGGTTGGAATGGGGAAAACATAAGTCTCTTGAACCTGCAATTCACTGCACCTCAGGGAAATGGTTTACTACAGGGCCAATCTCAACATTTCCAATAGTCATTAAGAAACCCCCCAGAAGTTTGTCCTGTGCAAGCTTTGATTTAGTAAACTAATCTGAGAGTGGCAGTCCTCTGAGTGGTACAGGAATGAATGAATGAATGAATGAATGTTTAACGACACCCCAGCATGAAAAATACATCGGCTATTGGGTGTCAAACTATGGTAAATGCAAAACATGAGGTACAGGAAGGATGCATTGTCCAGTAATAGATCTCCTCAGGAGTGGCTGTCCTCCTATAGAGGCGGCACTAAATAGATTGATGGAATCAACCACTATTTTGCCGAAGACCTTTGGACTCTGCATTGTGCAGAGATATGGTCTTGATCGTGGATAACGAAGTCAGCTTTCAAATTTATTTAATAACTATTTAACACACTTCAGTTACAGTTATTATGACATTGGATATATGGCAAGGACTACCTAGACAATGAGAGAGAAAATCCACTATTGCCAATACTTTCAATCACCAGTAAATGATCTTTTATATGCACAATACCACAGACAGGATAGTACATATTATGGTTATTTGTTATACCAGTTGCGAAGCACTGGCTAGAACAAAAAATAACCCAAGGGTCCCACCGATAGGAATCAATCAGAGGTCTATTGCACATCAGGCTGGGGCTTTACCACTGGGCTACATCTAACCCCTTTAAGAGTTAAAACATGTTAAATTTATCTTTAAACGATGTTGCTTATATCCAAAAAGACATAGCATCAAGCCTAAATTTGAGTTGATATACTTGCTAAAAAAGGATATTATATTTGTTTAGATATCAGCCACATATTAAATAAAAACTGTTAGGGAGTTATGATAATAAATGCCAAGTCCGAACAGTTAAATAATGCCAAAGCTTTTTCTGAATTTAGTTTAATTAATACTCATAGTTAAAGAATTAATTCTACAAAATATATTAATTTAACATATTAGATAAATTGTATTAAATTAACATATTAGATCAATTATATTAAATTAACATATTAGATCAATTATATTAAATTAACATATTAGATAAAGCACTGCCATTCTGTTTGCATGCCTGTCAGTTGCTAGAAATTATTTGGCAATACATGTACTAACAACATATATCGACTTTAACAACACAAAACAGTTTTCTTGAAGTTTGATAAAACTAACTAAGCCCATGATTAAATTATAAATGACTGTAGCTTTAGCCCCCTTTAAATTAGATAGACAGATGCATTGCAACAGAAAAGGAGAACTTATTTAGCTATACCCAGTACATTATGTAGACAAGACAAAACATTTATTCAGTTATTAACGCCACATGACCAAGATTACTAATTTTAAAACAAATGAACCGTGTGCTACTTATGTACAAATTACAATACATATTCAATTTAAACAGTAGTAATTAAGGTTATCAAGTGAATCCCAACAAGACTCCCACAGTTCTTAAATATGCTGCTTTTTTCAACTGACAGCTAGGGGACTTTTATTTGATGTATAGAATATGTTTTAACATAATAATAAATTGATTATGTAAATAGTAATTAAGGGTATTCACACACAGTTTTGAGCCCCAAGATATGACACCCACATACCTCACATGGGATGCTTTTTTCAATTAGCAGGAAAGGTTCTTTTATTTTTGGCATAGACTATGATGCTTTAACATAATAAATTAATATGTTTGATGGGTTTCTCTTGGTGCGAACATAATAAATTAATATGTTTGATGGGTTTCTCTTGGTGCGAACATAATAAATTAATATGTTTGATGGGTTTCTCTTGGTGCGAAGATTACACAGACAAACTATACAACACAAACACAACAACAAGTTTTTCACAGGACACAAAACACTACACACAAACCTAGAATTTGTTTTTTTATGAACTAACTGCCATGTTCACTCACAGGTATCACTGCATCCAAACTATGGTCATCTACTGCCAGGTGCATTTCACAGCTTGTGTATTCTCTAGTAAATTGTATGCAGTCTTAAGTGGTCATGAATGGTAAGGAATTAACAAAACTTTAGCATACCAGTGGCTGTGTATTAAAAATGATATCCAACAGAGAATGACAAAAAACCTGTATTGTTAACACACAGGTTACCTTTGATATTCTCATGTTTTGAAAGTTGAATTCAGAAAAATAGAAAAATAAATAAAATGCAATATGGTGTTCTTTTCATTTTTATCAATCAAATTATAATCTACACTTCATTATTGTTTTTGCACCATATTTGCATTAATTTTGTAATCATTAGTTTTGTAATACTAATTCATTGAAAGAAAACCACTTAAAATTTGTATATATAATTTACACTTCAATAATATTTTTGTGCCATATTTGCATTGCTTTTGTAATCATATAATGGCTTTATATTTAAACATCCTCTGGATTCACTTTGGTACAAAGATATGACTTTTAGATATTTTAAAGGTCTGTTACACCAATTCATTGAAAGAAAACAACTTGAAAGTCATAATTAACACTTCAATATTGTTTTTGTGCAATATTTGCATTGATTTTGTAATCATGTCATAGCTTTGCATAAACATCCTCTGTATTCACTTAGGTACAAAGATACGACTTTATATATGCTAAAGGTTTTGTCATACAAATTCTTTGAAAGAAATACATCTATAATTCATATATTTTATTTACACTTCAATATTGTTTTTGTGCCATATATGCACTTCTTTTGTAAAAATGTAAACATTCCCTGAATTCTCTTGATACTAAGATAAGACTTTTAGATATGCTAAAGGTATGCATACCAAGTGCTTTTAAAGAAAACCACTTAAAATTCATACTATAATTTACACTTGGATTTTGGAATCATATGATGGCTTTGTATAAACATCCCCTGGATATGCTAAAGGTCTTGTCAAGACTCGTACCAATTTGTTAAAACAAAACCACTTAAAATTCATATCTACAATTTAACAACAACACACAAGCAGAAATACACATGGCCAGGGTCAGTCAGTCAAGTCTTGCAAGTAAGACTATGTATAAATTTCTGGAGCATCCAAATCTAGTTCAACCCGTTTCTACAGCGACCATCGAGCTTGGCAAACCACTGGATGCGCCACCTACCTTGAAAATGCCCTCCACCTCTGGTGTGTACGTACAGGTAAAGAGTTGCTTGCCTTCAGCAACATCGTTAGAGGTGAGCACAATTTCACACTGAAACAGTAATCATGATGGTGAAACATACAGAGAGAGAGAGATGATAGAAACAGACGACGAAACTGACAAACCTTGTACACGCCCTCCATACTCGCCACATACACACAGGAGTATGTCAGGTTGCGGTCATTGTTGAAGATAACTTCGCACTGGAAAGGAGCAATCAACACATGGTTATTCTATTTCATAAAAGGTTAAAAAAAAAAAAAAAAATTCTCAAATAAATGTGACTTAAGGTTTAATTTCTCATTGGTGTTCCAGGGATATGCTACATAAGTTTCCGATATCGCTACTCAAATTGAAAAGATTAAACAGTAGTTGCTAATAAATTTTCAGTCGACTAGAGATATCACTAATCAATGTTTTGAAAACAAAATGTTCCCTGTGGTTCCATTATAAGAGGCTTTAAAAATCTAGAACTATGCTCTGATAAACTTTATTTACCATGAATCATTGACCATGTAAAAAATGATTCATGTGCAAAATCATTCAGTGATTTATTTCAGTTTCAAATTTTAAGTGGAGGTTAAAATAGAGTTGTAACATGAAATAAAAACTGACTCTGAACTACAGTTGAATCTTCAATGAGAAATTATGACTAAAGGTTGTTCCAAAATTGATCATGATGGCCAAGGTAAGACAATGTTTTCGATATGCTTTCTATCCCATCTTCCATTTGTTCAATTCTTGAACAGTGCTGAAAAAAACTTGAAATATTAAGCACATTAGCTCTTCATCAGCTCCGCTGGATGTTTGTTTAGAAACTTAAAAAATAACATAAGGGCTCTCAGAAACTTCATTAGCTGAAACTATGCATGCAAAGAACCAACTGAACATTGAAACACTTAAGAAGCATGCATCTTCCTCAACAGCTCAGCTACACTTTGTATTATTGGACTCCACTGAAATTTTGGCAGACAAGTAACAAAGACATTTATCTACAGGGACAGATTGAAACATAACTTCAAAATATAGGTAATATTAACTATTTAATAATATCACTAATTAACACAACAGAATAACTTCTTACTTTGAAGCAATGTCCTCAGCATCCACTGTTAAAATGTGAAATATTCTGAAAACTTGTGAAGTTCCCCCAATTTACCAGCATATTTTAATCATTCATAATTCAGTTCAAATAGAAAAAATACATCCCATTCTTGAATTCAGTAATGATAGTTTGAATAATAAGTACAGATTGTAAAAATTAAAAAAAGCATTATATGATGACAAACTAAAACCACAAAATTTCTTTTCATCAACTAGTTAAGTTAAATTAGAAAACTTTCAAATATTAAAGATTAAAAGAAAGTCAAATTAGAGTGAAGGTTAGAGTTTTAATTAGAATAGGTTTACTTGATTAAAAATCCTTGATTCTGTGAAATGATAAATGATATATAAACTTGTAATTCTTCTGAATTTCAAATCAAAAGTATTATTTTTGAATTAATGTTCAGCTGAAAATAATATTCACCTTTTTTTTTGGGGGGGGGGGGGGGGGGGGGGCGCGTTCAAAGCCGTAATCCATATAAACTACCACAATAAATGCTGGACTACTTTCAGAAATATTTATAGCAAACTACCTCTATATGTATGTACTCACAGGTTCTTGCTTGCCCTTGGGGTTGAGAATAATGACTTCAACTTTGCCTTTCCCGGCACTGAACGTTTCCACGGTGAACCGCGCTGGAGCTCCCACCTGGTTACCAGTTGGTTCTAGGCCTGGACCCCACGCACGCACTCGGTTGGCGTTCACTCGGGGACGAGTTGGGGCACCGGGCTTGAGCTTAGCTTTCGGGAACTGTGAAATGTAGGTCATCACACTCATTTCATCAATCTTTGGGTTCGTCAGCTCAGATGGCTTGAGGAGCTAGGAGAAAAATGAAAAACACAAAATTGATTATACATGAAATCCAAGAATAATGAGATACTGAGCTGCATTTAATGGCTTCTGAAAAGTGTAGAGATACCAACAAATATTGTATAAAACAAGTGGATGGTGAACACTCTCACTAAAATTAATGACGATTTCCACACCTTCATTTTGGCTCTGTACAAAATAGGGTCGGGACGTAGCCCAGTGGTAAAGCGCTCGCCCCGATGCGCGGTCGTCTGGGATCGATCCCTGTCAGAAATTACCAAATGTTTGACATCCAATAGCCGATGATTAATAAATCAATGTGCTCTAGTGGTGTTGTTAAACAAAACAAACTTAACTGTACAAAATAAATGTATCTTACTGTAATTTCATTTCTTTATTTTACTGACCTATGTTTAACCAGTTTTTATGATTTAAAAATTGATGATGAGCTGTAAAACGGCTCTCCTGGAATTATGTAGCAGAGCAATTGTTCTCAGTGTCAAGTTCACAGTAACTGAGTGAATAAAATAGTGATATTGGCATGTAACAATGCTAACAGTTTTTCGTCTACGCGAAAATAATTTTGCACAAACATATACGAGCAAGAACAATTGCTCGCCAGAAACTATAAGGAACGATTTAACCCTTATCGATAGGCAGATATGCCAAGAATATTGAATAACACATGTCAAATGTGTATCAACTCATAATAGGTTAACGGCAATTTCTGCACCATCATTTTGTACGAAATAAATATATGACATATCTGACTGTAATTTATCTTCATATTTTATAAATGGTACAGTTTTATAAATTCACAATATTTTCTTCAAACACAGATCCATTAGTTATGTTCACAAAAAAAAAATTCAAAAGCAATTTTGCCCTAAGTTTTCTAGTGTTATGCACTCAGTTTATTTTTATTTTAGAGAGGTGCAAAGTAGCAATATTTGCATACCAACATTCAAATTAAAAAACAGCTATATTATTACTATGCAGTGCCATATTTAAACAACACCCAGTCTATTAACCTTCATACCTGTCAAAATAGTTCTAACTTCTATACTAAGCAGATGATGCCACATGTTGGTATGTTTTATTTTTCATAATTGTAGACAAAATATTAAGTTTTAAGTTCAAAAAGATGAAAGAAAATAAAAACACCATTTATTAAATGTAACATGTAAAAATGTTACTGCTATATTTATTGCATACAAAGCCAAAACAATGATATAGAGAATAATACATGAGTGTCCGTTAAATACCATTTATCTCACAACGAGTTGTTTTATAATGTATCTAACAAGAGAGGGCGAGTTTGATACATTTTTAAATGAGTTGCGAGATAAATGGTATCAGTTGTATTATTCTATTTCTTACATATCCTCAAAAAAACAGGTTTCAAGCAAATTTTAACATCTTTTTCGACTAAAAGTTATTTACAGCCATTGCACTTGTAGCTGACTTATGCGTCAGACACATGATTGCCAGGTTAACTATACGTCAGTGTAATCAATTTCCACCGTGCTGTTTTTTTATTGGACATATGATATTGGTGACCTGGTCATCATCTAGGAGCAGCCAGTTGTATGTCTTGAAATTGTTATTACACATACGTGTGTAAACAGGTATATGTTATCAAAAATAATGCATGGTGTTCTCACCAATGGGTGTGTAAGAAATGGCAATTGCCTTAGTATACTGAGAGAAAGAAAGAATTGTAGACAACATTTTAGCCACTATTAGCAGCACCATTTTAATAAAGAATGATGTAATCTGGGACTGAATGTCATTAATACCGTCAACTTCCTGAAGATGAAGATTTTGGTTGCAGTTGCTCTTTCTCGTTGGTGATGGTGTGTTCCCTTATTTTTTTCCATCAGTATGTAATTGCAATGTTAACAGGAGAACTAACCTGAGGAACGTCCAGCCACTTCTCAGCGGCATCCATTGCCTCCTTGGCATTCTCCTTGGCCTTCTTAGGGTCCCAGTCCTCCCAGTCAGGGCACAGACCTGAGATAACACACAAAACAATAGTAATATCATTAAAGTTCCAGACCTGAGATAATACACAAAACAATAGTAATATCATTAAAGTTCCAGACCTGAGATTACACACAAAATAATAGTAATATCATTAAAGATGCAATCTCACCTCTCTATAATTAATGCATTTGGTCCAAAATTACATTTGTGGACACCAAATAAACAATGACACCCACAAATCTAAAAAATCCACATGGTTATTTGCTAAATCTCAAATTTTCATAACTGCACATCTATCATACATGTATTATGTTCACACTGGCAGTGTATACTGATTTGGAATCAAAGTCGGCTCCTTTAAACACGTTAGTTGTTCTTAAAACAATGAAGAAAACAAATCCTAAGCTGAATCGGTCATAAACCATTTTGACACTGAATCAGTAAAAACATGTGCATCAATCTTCGTTTACTATGTGAACATTTTAAAATGATTCAACATAAGTGCACTGGGTATGTGCATGTGAACTTATCATTAGGGTGTCGGTGTGGGTAATTTTGTACATGCTTCTGTCAAGAGAACTGTTGCAAGTATGCCTGTTGTACACAACCTCTAGGTACACAACCTCTAGGTACACAACCTCTAGGTACACAACCTCTAGGTAAACAACCTCTAGCTTCACCAGAGAGTTTTGTCCAAGACAGCTTTCTCTAGGATCTTGGCTAATGTAATGATTACTTCATGATGAAGTCACTCTAAAATGATTCCCATATCAATGGCTTATCAGTGTCCTTTTTCCCCCCTAATTTTTAATACTTTTTGCAGTTATGACATATAACGCACCTTTAAATATCCCACACTCCTGTGTGTTTTAACACATTTTACAGGTACAGTTCACATATAAGATGCACCATTTTATAAGCCACACATCACTTAAAATGTCTATGGTACTCTGACACTTAATAGCATCTGGCGAGCTACAAGTTACTACACACATACTTATAGGATATCAAACAAGCTTATATTTCATATCATGTTTATGTCCTGAGTGAAATAATTTTCAATAAACATGATATGAAATGGTAGTAAGTTTAATATCCTATTTATTACCCATAATCGATTTAGGTTATAGTGCATCAAGGTGTTAAGTCCCACTTGATGTTCTAGATGGGTAATACTTGATTCTACTCTTGTAGATATTTAACACAGCAATGTAAAATGGTTTATTCATGGAGAATATTTTACCTGGTCCACAAGCATCCACAAGAGCTCCAATGGCTTTGCCATCGTTCCAGTCGTGGTTGAAGTTCCTGATCGGAAGGTCCGGCACTTTGCTCTGCACCCAGTTGAGCAATCGTTGTTTGGGGGTGGGGCCTCCCTCAGAGGGGCCTGGCTCCTCTCCCTCCCACATGGGCATGGAAATTGAGTAATGCAGAATGAGCGTCCATATTAGACCAAGGATGAGCTTCAGTCGCCTATCTACAATGTCTCCACTATCTGCAAAACATAATACGTACAGAAGAGATGAGTGGGTGAATTAAGGAACAGTCGAATTAGTGAACAAACAAATAAACTGAAAACAAACAACAATAAATAATTAAATCTCCATTTTATTCATAAACGTTTAAAAAATATAATTCATACAGAAGAGAAATGAGTGAGAAAATTAAAGAATAGTCGAATGAATGAGAAAGCAAATAAACCTGCAAACAAGCAACAACAAAAAAAAAAAAAAATTCTATTATATTCATTACTGTTTACATGCATCCCATCTGTCTAGCCATAGCAACATGAGTTTGTTCATTTTGAATAACTGTAAAAAATGACCAGAGAACATCACATTATATTATGATATGTCATTTTATATTGAAGGAGTCCATGTTATTTATTTGAGAATTAACTGACAATCCTTAAATGAACACTCAAATATTTCAAGATCAGACATTTCTATTACTGGGACATTATTCTGAGACAAAATAGAAGCTTGTTTAACATCCTAGAAGAATTCTCTCTTGACATACTTAAGCACCTCTTCTATATATACCTTACTGTCCTGGACAGAGGAGCCAGCCGAGGCCAGCACCTATGCCCAGGACAGGCATGCGCTACAACAGCTTGTTCTGAATGAGCACGTTAAATACTCTGACCTGACCTGACCTGACCTGACCTGATGTACCTTATGCTAGTCTCAGACTACCAACTGCCAGCACAAAGTTTGCCAACTTTCTGCCTTCACAACTTCTACAACTGTCCAGTTGCTAGTCTGAGTGCTCTTACAACTCTATTCTCATTATATAACCCATTAGTTGTTATTCTGAGCGCATCCGTCGTAAGTCGGGACTTGGGGAAATTACATCGCAACCATCGAGTTGGCCAACTTCATTGTGACAGTTGACAGTATATGCTTAGCATTATCACGCAACAAACACAGCAATAACGGAGCACATTATGGCAAGCTAAAACATTTCCACTATTTAATTCATAGTCACAGTGTTTTAATACTTAAAATTATAAACAGAGATGTCCTCCTTGAGGTTTTGTCCTGTAACACGTTTTAAAGCAAGGTGTTCTTTACTATTTAATGCTCAGTGTTGTTGGGCTAAGGTATGTGGCTTTGACCCGCCCCGGAGTCGGTCACTGGCGTAGTCAGAGGCTGAATCCGGGGTGGGCGTGCCTGAACCCTTGTGGATAGGGGTACGTAAAAAGAGTTTCCCAGCTGTGGCTTTGATGTAAAGCTCTACAAGTTCCAAGATTACTTTGCCATGGTCTAGTGGGCCACAGTTCTAGTGGCTACAGCTGTTTCCTCCCTGCTAATAAACAAACAACAGGGGGCAGAGCATAAACAAAACACCACACATTTGGAATAATTTAGTATCTGGTATATATTATAAATACAAGTACAGCAATGCATTTTCAAGCAACATTGTACATTTTTATTTGGCAGTGTATATACTGCGATACATTTTTATAATAATACATTAAGATCCAATATTCTAGTTTAAAACCAGGGTACTGGGTATAAAGAAAACACCACCACACATTTAGAATAATTTAGTATCCAGTATGTATTATAAATATGAGTACAGCATTGCATTTTCCATCCACATTTTATATTTGTGTGTAGCAGTTATATTAGTATGAGCTTACTGTGATAGATATTAACATGAATCTCCAGAATTAAATATCTCACCTAACATAAAACTTTATGGTGCAATGCGATGAACATCCATACATGCAACTATAAACCAAGTTTCATTGACCTAGGATTTTCAGCTTATGAGAAACTGATATGAACGCGAAATGCCAATGCCGTCAGAAAAGTAATGGTATTAATACCTATATCTTGTCTTTTTACTTCATACAGGTGAGACAAAAATGTGGCATTAACATCCAGTGTGTTATTTTAAACACAAAAATGAAGCATTAACATCCAGTGTCTTAATTTTAAACATAAAAATACCAGGAACATTTAAATGTCCTAAGTGAAGTTCACAAGATTTTTAATTTTGTATTTTCGATGAACCAAAATTATTATGGGCTTTGCAAGTGGACAAGAACTGCCAAAAGTCCATACCTGAACTCAGAAAGGATAAAATAACATTACGAACTCTCCAAGGTTAACAATGTAAAGATCAAGGTTACAGAAAACAAACTATAATATTTTCTGTTTGCATACCTTTAATTACATGTGCTTTAGGTTTTCCAAACAAGTGATTACAAATGACAGAAGCTCGGACCATTGCCAGTCCTTCCTCTGAACGATCTCAGTGAGATATACATTTGGTTGTACCTTATGTTGTCATAGTCCCCCTTCAGTGACTAGAATTATTGAACAATTGAAAGGCCAAGGTATGCGATGTCCTGTTTTTAACCATCCAGTACAAAAAAAGTACTATTAGGTGTATCCATGTCATGAAAGAAGGAAAAGGAAGATTTGTTTATATAACACCACCCCTAGCACACCATTTAATCAAGCAGTTAAAATGTAGATATTACATTACAAAAACATTTTGGTTCTCAACAAACTCAACAAACGGCCTCGGTGGCATTGTGGTTAGGCCATCAGTCTACAGGCTGGTAGGTACTGGGTTCAGATCCCAGTCGAGGCATGGGATTTTTAATCCAGATACCGACTCCAAACCCTGAGTGAGAGCTCCGCAAGGCTCAATGGGTAGGTGTAAATCACTTGCACCGACCAGTGATCCATAGCTGCTTCAACAAAGGCCATGGTTTGTGCTATCCTGCCTGTGGGAAGCGCAAATAAAAGATCCCTTGCTGCTAATCGGAAAGAGTAGCCCATGTAGTGGCGACAGCAGGTTTTCTCTCAAAATCTGTGTGGTCCTTAACCATATGTCTGACGCCATATAACCATAAATAAAATGTGTTGAGTGCGTCATTAAATAAAACATTTCTTTCTTGTTTTTTACAAACTCAACATCCCATGACCTTAAACAAACAAAAACCCACTGAAATTGCAAATGAATAAGGCATCATCTGGACTCACTTTCAGTAAGATCTATAATCTATATATTCAATGCAATGCTTTCACTAGATGGGGGGAAGGGGGAAGAAGGAAGGAGATCCTCCTCTCCCTCCCCCCCCACCTCCAAAAGCAAAAATAGTTATATTTTTACTGGAAGTTTAGAAGTAGATTTTTAATCTAAGTAAGACCTCCACATTAAAGTGCCCCAATTAAAAAAAAATTAATTTAAATTTTGTTGTACTAAATACTTCAAAAATGTATTTCAGCAAACAATTACCAAAGGAAGGGGGGGTGCAAGGGGGGCATGTGCCCTCCACTTTTCAGATATTTTGCTTTATATTTGCTTTATAATAGTGTAAAAGTGTAAATATAAAAGTGTGCCCCCCCCCCCACCCCCACACACTTTGGCACCTTTCTACGCCACTGACTGAGACATGTCTTCTTTGGTTTTTTCTTTCTTTTTTAAGACGTGAAACTATTTCTGCAATTTATCTTCACTCAATTTCTGACATCACTCTAATAATACTCTAAAACAGACAATAAGCCAGTGTGCTGGTATTTTACACTACTGCCACCATAAAACTTCCACGATTCTTTCAAGGACATCCTTTGGCCAACAATAAAAGTCTTCTTGTGAGAGTTATAATTTAGCTATCTGGACATAGAGCAAGGAATTAGCCGCGGAATCTTATCAGTCATGTCAGTGCTATCATGGAACAACATAATATAAGACATATTTATTAGTTAGAGTCTCTGATAGACCGCCCACCGGCTGCGACAAGAACGAATAAACGAATAAATGGACGAACAGATAGATCACACCATCTGCATTACATACAGGTTAAATGGCAACACAGTAATGTAGTATTCAGACAAACGTGACGAAGAGGAAAAGTGAGTATGGCTAAGGTCATCCATTATAAAAAGATTGCTGTGACCCAATCTATTCATATAAATTGCCCTGGGTTTTTTAGGGGTTTTTTTGGTGGGTTTGGGGGGAGTTTGGGGGGGTTTGGGGTGTTGTCATTCAGCAATAGTTGTTTTGTTTTTCCATTTTTTTACTACATGATTTATTATAATGTTCTGAATTTGATTTTCTTTCTTTATATCCACTGACCAACTCACCTTGTTAAAATAGGATTATATGATGCAACAAACTAAATTATATAAGGATGACTGGAAAGATAAAGTTTGTTTTGTTTAATGGCACCACTAGATCACATTGATTTATTAATCATTGGCTATTGAATGTTAAATTTATTTTTGGTAATTAGAAAGGAAACCCACTATATTTTTCCATTAGTAGTAAGGATCTTTTATATACACCATCAGGCATCACAGCCAGGATAGCACATACCATGGCTTTTGATATACCAGTTATGGTCCAACTGACGGAGATCGATCCTAGACCGATCATACATCAGGTGAGCACTTTACCACTGAACAACATCACGCTCCCCTACCAAACAGCAGCAAATAACTTTTAATATACATTTTCCCATAAACAGGACAGCACACACCATGGAATTTCATATACCAGTTATAACACACTAGCTAGGATGGGGGGAAAATTGTGAGTCCAATTTAGGCAACTGACTCTACGACTCACTGCTTACGACTCATCGCATTAAGTCAAGTATTCTACCACTAAGCCCAACTGCAAAACATAGTGCTGTGAATATGTGTGTGGGATAACAGGTGCAGCATGTTTTGCTAGCCACCGGTATGTACAGTGTGGGTGTGTCGGTGTGCGGTACATGCTGACAACAGTCCATAAAAGTTTATGTAAAGACTATTTACAATTGCACAGTTTGTTGTTAAATATCTGCAGCAACATCAATCACTTGTTACTGAATCAGTGAATGTCAGCAGTCAAAATCATTTCATTCCATTTGGTGACTCACATATTCACATATACCAATACAGCTTACATGGGAGGTAAAAGATATTTTATTTCACATTTACTAGTATATAAAGTTGATTTCAACAAGACTCAGCCTGTGAAGGATTGTTGTGCTGCTATTTTTTAAAGTTAAAAGTGTGTCTGTTTAACAACACCACTATAGCACATTGATTAATTAATCATCGGCTATCAGATGTCAAACATTGGGTAATTCTGACATTAGCGAAAACCTGCCATATTTTTCCACTAGTAGCGAGCCAGCGAACATTTCCCTAACGTTCGCAAATTATTTGATTGGTTCCCGACGTGTCCATTTGGTTTAACATGAAGCGCACAAACCAGTCTAGCGGACGTCTGGCTGAACACAGCTCAGGTGAACTCTTCTCCAATGGACTACGTCCCTCCCCCAAATCAGTGAATGTCAGCAGTCATAATAATTTCATTCCATTTAGTGACTCACATTTACCAACACAACTTCAATGTACACCAGGGAGGTATATGTACATGCATATGTTTATTACACACCAGTGTAAGATATTGCTCATGTGATAACAATCACTCAATATCTAACTAGTGTAATATCGGTTGTGACGCGAGGATGACGTAGATCACTTGCTGACCCAATTCGCAAAAAAATAACGTATAGTAGATCCCGACATCTGCTTACATCTGCATTGTGAATTGTTTGCAGTTGGTTTGTAATAAATAAAATACTAAACAAGCTTGCCTGTCATACACAATTTTATAAAACTCGTGAACAGTGTTGGTATCCGACTCGCTTTCTCTCATCAAGATACCAAAACTGTTCACTCATTTCATAAAAATGGTACGACAGGCAAGCTAATTTAGTATTCTATATATAAGATATTGGGCTGAATTTATATTTAGCCTGTTTTTCGTCAATGCATGTGTTAATTTAAGCATCATAAATGTGTGTACGACTACATACATACACGTAAGACAAAAACAGTCCTTGTAAATTCAGCCCATTTTGTTTCACATAAACAAGATCTACTATTTAGTTGACTGAAACATATTTTATTGCTTCTTAAAATGAACAAATGGATTAGGCACAAGTTATTGAACTTTTCATCACTTTTTAGTTCTATTAAACCTGGGACTGAGGGTACAATTGAAAACAATATCTTGGATCAGCGACATATATATATTCTTTTTAAGTTACAAAATAATGGCAATTTTTAAATTGAAAATGGTTCTTTTTTTCTGATTGTTCTACCTTCTGAGGTAACTAGACACTGTCTGTCCTTTCTACATATATACAACCCTGTCATAACTGAAAACCAGAACTAACACATTTACAAGTTATCTGGACCAGAAAATATTTCTGGGTGTGGTCTTCTCATATACATGTACACTCTATGCTGATGTTTTTCTTACTCTTATCTGTAGAAAATCACATCAACCCACATGTAATGTTCAGTAAAAGGAACTACCCAAGTAACTTGCCTTGGAAACTAGACTTTGATCATTAAAACTTATATGACATTGTATAACATTGTTGTCTTTGATTATAACATTATATAACATGATGCAACATTGTTTTACATTAAAATCCTCAAAACCTCTGTAATCATGGTATAATTAAGCCTCAGTAAATCTGTAAAGGATTTTTTAAATTATGATTAAATAATTCATATTATAGACACATGTGCAAGGATAGTTTCTTGGGTCACCCACCCATACACACACACACACCCACACCTACACCCACACCCACACCCACACCCACACACACACCCACACCCACACCCACACACACACCCACCCCCACACACACACCCACACATACCTACACCACCACTACCACCCACCCCATCTTCATAAATCAAGGCTAATATTCGTTCCTCGTATTCAGCCTTGATACATGTAGTCAAGATTACTGATATTCACTACTAGCGCCCTCTATTGGAAGAAAATTTGTAACACAGATTATGTCTCTTACACGATGACATCGCTGACCAATCACAGCATCGGTAACATGTGACAATCTTGAAAGCAATATCAAAAATTAACCGCCGAAACCTTTTTTTAACATATCGTGACAAACACGACACGTTTCCACGGACGCTGACGCTGCCATCTTTGTTTACAATAACAAGGGAATCTATAAGGAGAGTTGCGATTCGTTGCAATCAGATCTCATCGCATCCAATGAAATTTTGTGGCACGATTTCTTGACGACATGTATCAAGGCTGAATACGAGGAACGAATATTAGCCTTGATTTATGAAGATGCCACCCACCCCTGCTAAGACAATTTTCTTTATATTAAACTATTCATGTTTTTTTTGTGTTTGTTGGGTTGGGTTTTTTTTTTTTGGGGGGGGGGGGGGGGGGGGGTTCAGTATATATAAAGTTTATGTCAAATTATGGTAAACATATTTACTGCTTTAAAAGTCTATTTATATCAAGCTTCTCCCTCATAAAACGATTATATATTGTATTATATTATATGTATATGTAATTATATCCACACATGTATGTAGCAATATACATGTAGATGCTTATGGCTACTGCTATGATTTGACATCAGTGTGACTGCTGCCAGCAATAAATTACAATATCTGGTCAACCATAGCCAGAGCTCTGTACTACAGCATACGATTATTAAAATATCAAATTTATTGTAAATCCAGCCATAAAAATGTCAGCCGAGTCGACCGGGAGCTGAGGAATATACTGCAGGATATAGCAGCTATTAACAAGGGGAAGTATTTACCATCAGAGGCAATTTTAGTACGTACAGCACTCTACATGTATGCATAGTAGCATACTGATGTTATATAACTCAAAATAATGCAATGTGTTGTCTTGTATGGAAAGGTACTTATTTAAAAAAAAAAAAAAATTTTTTTTTAAAACAACCCCCCCCACCCCCCCAACCCTATACTGTAGGATATAGCAGCTATTAACCAGGGGAAGTATTTACCATCAAATCATGAACTATTTTAATACAGTACTTTACATGTATGCATACTGATATTATGAAACCCAAAATGTGTTGTTTTGTGTCAAAAGGATATTTTTTTTCTTCGTTTTTTTAAATTAAAAATTTAGAAAAAAATCCCCCCAAAAAACAACTAAAAACAACTAAACCCCATTTATTTTCATTTAAGTGACTATGTCCCACATATTTTGGTCCATAAACAATTTGCAAGGGCTTCAACAACAAATACTACTACAGAATTTGTGATACACAATGTACATTCTAGCTGCTGCAATATTTAATCAGTGGCTTTTGGTGATTTGACGGTGTCCTTGTGCATATTGTTCTGCACAAGTACAGGGTAGCATGCTAATAACACTTATGCATGCATAGTCATAAATTCAGTGTGCGAACAAGGACATAACTGGCCTTTGTAAAGTAAAAAACAAACATGCAGTTTAAATGTTTCACTTTGATCAGGTAACAATCTGGTGGGCCCTTTGGGATATTTGTCATCCTAGCCAGTGCACCACAACTTGTATATCAAAAGCTGTGGTATGTGCTATCCTATGTCGTGGATGGTTCGTCTAAAAGATCCCTTGTTACTAATGGGAAAAATGTAGTTTTTTTCCAGGTGAGGGTACTAGGCTTCATATTTCAAAATTAATGTTTTACAGATTGGGGGGTGGGGGGGGGGGGGGGGGTAATATAGGCTTGGTGCCTTTAAAGGAGTGTTCCCATCCATATATAATGTACATGTATGTTATAAAACAGTGTACTTTTTATTATTGTACGTGCTCTTTGTAAAGGTTGCACCC
Organism: Gigantopelta aegis; assembly: GCF_016097555.1. NCBI lineage: Eukaryota > Metazoa > Mollusca > Gastropoda > Neomphalida > Peltospiridae > Gigantopelta > Gigantopelta aegis. The sequence continues at coordinate 79,452,748 of NC_054701.1, forward strand.
TCCCACCTTCCCTGAATACTTAGGTGCCCATTCTAAGTGATACACCCCATCACCCTGACAATAATTGTGCATTTAACTCCTGTTGATACTGAAAAAACAACTGCACCTGAGGCAGAAACTCTATCACTGTTCAAGGTGAAAAACACAAAAAATCTTCTTAACGTAGACCTAAAGAACAATCTAGAGTGCATGTACATGTACATGTACATGGAATGATAGAACATGGTCGTATTTCTTATTCAAACAATCACCACACATTGTTGGCTCTGCATTAACCCCAAACCATCCCTGTTTATACGGCATTATCTGACAAGCAACACACCTGTCTAGGGTTTGAGATAAACAAACCGTACAGACAGAAGGCAAAACCAATGCAAGATGTGTATAAAAAAACCCAGTTCTGGAGAGAGAAAAAAACTCGCTGGTCCAACAAAGCTCTGAACAAACAGATGAGTAACTAACTCCCACATGGACATGCTAAATTCTTTTCTAGGTTACTTACCCTAAATGTACTGGCAATTGGTTAAGGTCATGACCTATACAAATACCTATAGATTTGTAAAAAAAAGAAAAAAAAAAGGGAAAGTAGGACAGGTACTATACGTGTATATGTACATGTATTTTGTTTTGTGTTGTAAGTACTGATGTGGGACTATAAAAACACTTACTTTTTTATGTTAAAATATGTGGGGGGTTTTGTGTGTTTTTTTAAAACAATAATAAAATAAAAATAATAAAAAAGTATATAAAAATTTAGCTTCAGTTTAACTGGAGATATAATGTTAATAGAAACAGTTTATTATACAGTTTGAATAATAAAAAAGAAGTGGTGTCATTAATCATAACTGACTAACTTTTAAACTAATGTTGCTATTATATGCATGGCATAAACTAACACACACAGAACTTGTCTGTGAGGTGACTATATTAAGAATCAGACTCAAAATAGAGTGCAAGGTTTTTCCTCACAGTGAGAGCAAGTTAAACACTTAGAAAGGTGGAGTCACTTAAATTTGAAAGGTCAAGTGCAAGCACACTCAGAAAGAGAACACTTGGTCACCATCAGCTTTTATCCTTGGTAAATCTGTCCTACACTGTACAAGAACCTGTCAAGAATGTTGTCTGCTTTTGTCAAGTCATTTAACAGTAATCATTGTGGACCTTTTTTATAACATTACATATATGTAATTCATACTAAAACTGATAGTAAAGAATCTATAATTAGTACAAAATAACAGTTTTTTTTAAAGTATAGTAAGCATAAGCAAGAGTACAGGCGAGGTACATGATAGGACTGTCAAAAGTAGGTCACAGTGACCTAGTTATGGTATGCAACACCCTACTATCCCGACTTGTACTTGCATGCAAAGTGTGATGATCCTCTATGAATTGATAAGATATGGCCCAGACAAGAATTTTGTTTAATGTGCATGAAAAATCGGTCGTGGTGACCTAGTTATTGTACCCAACACACCACCATCCCAAGTTGTATATGCATGCAAGGTTTAATGATCCTATATGAATTGGTAAGAAAGATACGCTCTGGAAATGAAAAGTTTATGGATGGACATATGGATGGACAGACAATACAATACCATAATATGACCCGTCAAAGACTGACATATAAAAAAAACCAAATTGGGTGCCTATAGAATTTATTACTTAAAATAACTTATTTTCCCTACAGCATTTTATTAGTTCTCAGTTCTTGGGAAAATGTACAGGTCAGTTACCTACTCCATCCTTGATGTTAAATTCAAAGATTTTTAGAACCAGTTTTTAAGCCAGTTATATTATCATAACAATCCATTCCATAACCCAAGTAATATGATCACATCGAAAGTAAATATGTCAGTCAGGTATACAAAGAGTTATGTCAAACTCACCTACATGTTCAGAGATGCGAGTTTAATGTTATGGAAATTCAGTTCATATAATCACAGCTATCGGTCCATTTAACAGATGAATGCTCCACTGATTTTATTAAGGCAAACTATTTATAATAAATATTCCAGTGGCATGGATAAATGTTGCATTTTATCAATTCACGTATTATCAAAAGCATAAACCTTTCAAACAAGTGTAAAATTAGCAGCAGGGAGTTTTTTTTGTTTTTTTTTTTGCTTTTACCACATTGGGTTATTTCTCATTCCAGCTAGTGCAACACGAACAGTATATCATAAACAGTAGGTCGTGGTATGTGTTATCCTGTATGTGGGATAGTGCATATAAAAGATCCCTTGCTACTAATGAAAAAATGTAGCGAATTTCCTTAAAACTATATGTCAAAATTACCAAATGTTTGACGTCCAATAACCGAAGATTAATAGATCAATGTGCTCTAGTGGTGATGTTAAACAAAAACTTTGTTTTTAAATAGCTGAGGTGTGTGCCTAGGACAGTGTGTTTGAACCTTAATTGAAAATAGACACAAAAATAAGCGAAAATAAAACGAAACCAGGCACTGAAACCAGGCACTAAAACTAGTCCAGCGGGCAACAACAAGCATTCAACCTTAGCTTAAACCCCGCTGTACATATGCAAACATTTATAATTTTACTTTACCAAGATTAACTTCATTCTTACTTAGCTAGCATCAAAGAATTAGTCATTCTTTATTAATAGAAATTATTACTGGCCTGGGTGTGCATACGGTAGAAACCCTATAGCAGTCATCAGACAGGTCACTGAAAGCCAGCAGTAATATACAACAAAAAGATTAATGGATTCCAGAAAGTCTTTGTAGTCGTAATCTTACAAAATCCCATCAGCCTATTAAATTGCATGTCTTAGTGGTGTACATGTGGGAAGAATTACAGGTGTCACAATTATTATGAAAATTAATAAGAATTCCACGGAATTAAATATCTCCTTTAAAAGAAATTCAATGCACTGTGATGAACATTCATAGGTGCAACTATAAACCAAGTTTCACTGACCTATGATTTATAGTTTGTAAAAAATGTGGAAAAAAAATGATTGACATGCAAAACTTTAATACAATGGTTGATACCAACTCTGCCATGGCTGTTGTCTTAGGAAAAGTAATATGTATATCTTGCCTTTTTACTTCATAAAGATGACACAAAAACTATATTAAACAGGGGGGGGGGGGGGGGGGAGAGAAAATTTACAAGAAGTTAAGTCTAATTACTATGGGAAAGGAATATTTCTTTAAATACCTCCACACATTTTAAACTATATTAATAATGGGGCACTGGTTGAAATGGGGAGGGAAAAAAACACTGATGGATTGACAAAGGGAATGATAACTCACTGGCGTAGGAAGCCGGGGGACAAAGGGCATGTACCACCACCCCACCACCCCACCCCCCACTTTGTAGCAGCAGTGATGGTTTTTATATATTTTTACATGTATATTTATATATGTGTGTATGTCCCCCACTTTTTTGCACTTTCCTACACCCGTGTTGCTCATCACATTTTGAGGTGTTCTGTTCTGTTCTGTACTGATATTTAAAAAGAGAAACGTGAAAACATGCTATGGGCAATCTTATTCATCAGCAAGGGTTTTTTTTTGGTTATTTTTGTATTCCAAGGTTTCGTGTTTTTTAAAAACAATTTAATATAAAGATGAATTCTGATTATGCAACAAAACATTCCATATACAAATGTGTATAGTGACTATGACCTGTCAGAAATTCTTTAATCTGACATTTACAAAGCATAAATATCAAAACTACATTCTAAATGGTGTAATAACTTGTCATAATGGTATTTCAAAGGTGACATTTATAAAACTGCTCATTTTTAACATCACATACATTTTGTACATGATCGTCAACTTGTATATTTTATGACACATTTACCAACTGGTGCATTTTAAGTATTACATAGATGTATATGTTTACGATGACTCTAGCGATCAATAAACTCTGTATTATGACCTACATGTGGTTAATTATCTATTTTATGCTTATTAATATTTCACAATCTACAATACTGTCAGCCCTTTAGCGTAATTTGTACAGCTTTTGAGACCAATGGAAAAACAGATTATTATACAAACAGAAATGAATTATTTAAAATATTATTTGAACAACATACTTTTTAAATATAATTATTCCTGGGGGACGAGACAAAGCCCAGTGGTAAAGTGTTCGCCTGATTTAAGGTAGGTCTAGGATCGATCCCAGTCTGCTAGCCCATTGGGCTCTTTCTCATTCCAGCAAGTATACCGTGGCTGGTATATCAAAGGTTGCGGTACAAGTAAGTGCTATCCTTTCTATAGGATGGTGCATATAAAAGATCCCTTGCTACTAATCTTAATGAAAAATGTAGCAAGTTTCTTCTCTAAAGACTATATGTCAGAATTACCAAATATTTGACATCCAATAGCCGATGCTCTAGTGGAGTCGTTAAACTAAACAAATTATAAACTTTTCTTATTCCTGTTTTGCAGCCCCTGCATGTAACTTTCACAGTGAGACTTCAATGGAATGTATTTAAAATTTATGCCACGTGTGTGTAAGAAATAAGATATAATATGGCAAAAGCCTCATTCGAAATCACATGCATTTTATCTTGCCTGCATGGTTAATAGACGGAACCTTTTATATCAATAGGCAACAATTTACCCCACCTGTTGGCCATTACTTACATCACAAGAATGGTGAAGCAAAAAAAAAGTAGCATGTGCAAGGAGGTGGAATAAAACTGCCAAACTAAATTGCAGAATTTACATAAAAGAGACAGCGTGTGAGGTTTTTGCAAATTGATACATTAGTACTTGAATAATCTATTTATATCAGTATTTTCTCTCTCATTTCTGTAAGTGCATATATAGTTACAGAAATGGTGATCACTTGAAAAAAAGTTTAAGTTCATATATAGTTAAAAATTTTCAAGCGATCACCAAGATGTATGAAGCAGCTACATGTCATTTTCATTCTTATGCTGTTATTAAGTGTACAGTCAAATCGGCTCATTTGGTGACCTCTGTTAATGAAAAGAAAGGAATGTTTGTTTAATGGTATGGGTATAGGAAAAGTGTTCAATCTGAGTTCTGTCCATGGCCTTTGATGTATCAGGAGGGCACTTGTTGGGATGCCCGAAAAAACAAAGTCCAAAATTTTTATTGCAAATAATGACATCTCAAGCAGCAACTCTACCACTGAGCTATATCCTATCCAACAAGTTAGGGGTTAAAAGGTCAGCATTTGGCAGTACCGTGGTTGACATCATTTCAACAATGTGCTGGGGTGTATTAAAACAATCCTTTTCTTTAGCTACATGTACAAATCTAAAATGACCTTCAAACAAGGTGACTCATTACTAAAACACTAAACAACACAGAATGAAAGACATACTTCTTCCAAAAGGGCAGGATGTAGCACAGTGGTAAAGTGCATGGCTGATGCACAGTGGGCCCATTGGGTTATTTCTCATTCCAGCTAGTGCAACACGAACAGTATATCATAGGTCATGGTATGTGTTATCCTGTCTGTGGGATAGTGCATATAAAAGATCCCTTGCTACTAATGGAAAAATGTAGCGGGTTTCCTATCTAAGACTATGTAAAAAAATCACCAAATGTTTGACATCCAACAGCCGATGATTAATAATCAATGTGCTCTAGTGGTGTTATTAAACAAAACAAACTTTATTTTACTTTTCATCCAAAAACAATAAAAAGGTCTAAGCTACAATGTATACATACACATATTTGCCATGATGATAATTTATTGTTCACCTTATCTTATCCACATTTGGCTAATGGGTCTGCGATGATCACTGCCAAGGGAAAAAAAACTTGGTTGGCAGGCAAGGTAGCATTACCTGGCTTCTGGTTCCTTGTTCCTGCTTTCTAAACATAGCCTAGTGGAAATACACTGTGACTTGCCTACATCTGGAAATAACATTCCTAGTAGACAGGAGAAAAGTCAAGGACAGATCATCCTATTAGTTCTGTCAGCACTATCTCCAGACTTCACTGACAGAAAGAATCATAGAATTATTGGTATATTATGCTTCTAAAGGCAGAGTCTGTGATAAAGAATGTCTTAAGAGATATTATATATATGCAATATGAAAGATATGAAATGCATGGCAAATTGTTTTACACATCAACAAGTACGGCACATGTTAATTTATATTTAAATATTCTGAATGTGGATGTGCAAAAAAGAAGAAATATGAGCAAAAAAAAGAAGAAAAAAAAGAAAGAAAGAAAAAGAAAAAAAAGATAAATATACATGTAACTTGTAAACAAAAAAAGAAAAATAAACAATTTCAAAGGCAAAGTAGCTCTTTAGTAACTGTATAATATCATCAATTTCATTAACTACTATATACACTACATTCAAAAATTAAGTGAATAATTACAGAGCTGTATGCATGATCACCGTGCAGAGATTTATCTAAGATTTCTTGTCAGGGATTTGGCAAATTAGTGCGATTTAACCATTATTGGGGTGTCATTTTCAGGCCAATGAACGATGCAATGCATCATTACCTGACATAAGTAAAAAGAATATTACACATCAACTTTGGAAATTTCAGTGCTACTTGCTTTTGAAAAGGCACCTAAATGTTCAGTGCCATAAAATGCCTGGAAAAAACTGGATTTATATGATGGGGAATCAATCCTATGACCAACTGCACCTGAGGAATAAACACTGAGCTACAATCCACCCTCTCTAAAGAGATTATTACCCCCATGTGTTTCAATAGCATATATTACAGAGGAATAAAATTTGTATTATGCGAGCCTCTTGGCTATACGAGGTTATTTAATGGCCCTAATAAACAGTGGTATTTTTAACATGTGCCCTTTTTTGAGTACTAGTATTAAAACATCAATTCATTGTTAACATTCATAACCACACAGTAACAATTCAATATCAGGTAACAACCATACACTCATGAATAAAATCACATATTTTATCCTTACTGAACTATTCATAGCAAACAATTTAATATATCAATAGCATGCAATTTGAACCACCTGTCAGAGATCCTATATGTAACACTCATATACCACTAGGGTTTTGACCACGCAGAGATCCTATAAATTACTGCATGGTCAGTATTAATATATTTTTCATGGCATTCAATGTGATAGGGATGGGACGTAACCATGTGGTAAAGTGCTCGCTTGATGCATGGTCGGTCTGGGATCGATCCCCGTCAGTGGGCCCATTGGGCTATTTCTTGCTCCGGCCAGTGCACCATGACTGGTACATCAACGGCTGTGGTATGTGCTATCCTGTCTATGGGATGGTGCATATAAAAGATCCCTTGCTGCTAATCAAAAAAAATAGCCCATGAAGTGGTGACAGCAGATATCCTCTCTCAATATATATGTGGTCCTTAACAATATGTCCGATGCCATATAACCATAAATAAAATGTGTTGAGTGTGTCGTTAAATAAAACATTTCCTTCCTTCCTTCAATGTGCTACTAGAATAAACGGCTCCCAACACATCTACATAATATATATATGCATGTCCAACAGCTATCCAAGGTGGCATCAAAAAGTAACCTCCGATGACAGGTGGCTGCTCAACACACAATGTTTACTGTTTCTTCGTTAACTGGATTTGAAACCCTAGCAGTGCCATCACTCAAACGCTTGAAATACAAGCTGAGAAATGATGCAATAATCTGTATGTGAGAATCTTCAGGCATTAACACGTTAACATAGTTTCAAGGTTTAATTTTTTACCTGGCAAACAACCAGGTGAAACAGCTTTATGTATAGGTGGAAGCATCAAACACTTCATGTGTCCACTTAAACCCTCCCCCCCCCCCCCCCAAAAAAGAGTTTGTTTTGTTTAACGACACCACTAGAGTACACTGATTTATCAATTAGATAGACAGACAGACAGACGAAGTTTATTCAGTAAAAGGCCTCTAGCCCAAAATACAATCACTTTACACAATTTAAGAGCATGCGTTACATGATTTAGTCACATAACGGCTATTGGATGTTAAACATTTGGTAATTTCCACTCGTCATCAGAGGAAACCCGCTACATCTTTCCTAATGCAGAAAGGGATCTTTTATATGCACTTTCCCACAAACAGGATAGCACATACCACAGTCTTTGATATAACAGTCATGGTGCACTGGCTGGAACGAGAAATAGCCCACCAAAGGGGATCAATCCCACACCGACCACTTAAACCAATAATTATTGTCTGGAATAATTTAAATTTAGCTTTTTCCATCATTTTCATAGTGAAGTAAACAAAAGTTGGCTGTAACCACCCCAGCCTCACTGCTCAACTGTTCAGGGACAAAAATTTACTTATCTCCAAAATTTGTTTTTAATTTTACGTCTGGAAGGAAGGAAAAAAAAATCTATTTAATAACATACCACATTTTTATTTATATGGTGTCAGACATGGTTAAGGATCACGCAGATGAGGAAAAATTCTGCTGCTGATCATGTCAGGTCATAGAGTTTAACATGCACATTCAAAACAAGCTGTTGTAGTGCAAGCCTGTCATGGGCACATGTGTCACCTTTAGCCGACTCCTCCGTCCTGGATAGGAAAATGGTTTGGGGTGGGTGGGAGGAGGGGACCGCCCGTGCTGGTATGTGCAAGAGACTCCTTGGACTACTTAATGGAGACTCCATGGGCCACTTAATGGATCTTTTATATGCACCATTCCAAAGACTGGATAGTACATACCACAGCCTCTGTTACACCAGTCCAGTCAGTGCATTGAGTGTGTCGTTAAATAAAACATTTCTTTCTTTCTTTTTTATTACACCAGTTGTTGAGCACAGGTTAGAGTGAGAAATTACCCAATGCTCCCATTGACAATCACATGTAAGGCAAGCACTTTACCACTTGGTTATGTCCTACCACATTTTTTGGTCTAAAGTCTCATACAAACTTTAAAATGATTATTCAATCAGATGCTACTCTTAGATAGTATCACATGTGCCCATTTAACACAGGTTTCCTTGTGCTACTCTTAGATACTCACACAGGTGCCTGTTAAAAACAGATTTTCCTGTGCATGGACACAAAACAGAACTCTTTAGCCCCTCTTCTCCCCCCCCCCCCCCCCCCCCCCCCCCCCCCCCCACCACCTCCGTTCTGCTAGCAGCATGACCTCCAAACTGGTTTTACCGGTGTCTTATCGATGTGGACATTAATGTGGACCACAGTAAATCAAGCCTCACATTACAAGTTACAGTAGGCCAACACACCTGTTTATGGAGCAATGATTGTGGCTATCATGTTAGCACTTGATGATATATAGGCTAGTCCATAAAGATGCATATTACAAATGCCTTCGTTTACTCCACTTACTACGGTATGTTGCTATACCCTATACCACATATAATTTTATAGGTTTATACCAATACTATATCTAAGCAATGTTTAATATATCCTTACCTTTATTTTGACACCAACAGCCAATAATTGTGTTGGGGCGTCATTAAAACATTCATTTAATTATTCATTCATTCATTCATTCATTCCATCTTGGGCTGGCAATCTAAGCAGGTGAAACATAATTTTAAAATGGCAGTGGTCTTAGTGTTACATAACATTACAAAGGGATGGAAGGGGGTATTAAAGAAACTATATTAAATTATATTAAATTATATATTTCACTGGCATAGGAAAGTGCCAAAAGGGGGGGGGGGGGGACACACTTTTATATTTACACACTTTTACACTATTATAAAACAAATATAAAGCAAAGTATCTGAAAAGGGGGGGCACATCCCCCCTTTCCCCCCACACTTCCTACGTCAAGTGTATTTGCAGAAGGGCTCCATATGATATATTAACAACTATACAACTAGCCTGGACAAGGATCTCCAGTAGCACCCGAGATAATGTTAACTTGATTGGCACCGACAACCACTGGATCCACTCAAAGAGTTGATGCCAAAACTTACAGAACTGTGAAAAGTAATTTCAGTGTGCATTAAGTTCTTCAGATGTTCTTAAAATATCTACTTGTTGGTGTTCATGCCTTTCATTGGAAGCTTACCAAAATAAATCTGTCATCCGAAAAGGCAATCACAAAAATAGTATATAGCTGAATATGCATTTCAGATGATAGTGTATATATAAAGTAATTATATATACTGAAAACCAAAAGAAATGCAAATCTAGGTTATGGTTTTTTTGGTAATTAGGAAAGATAACTTGATTATAAGTTAAAGGCTTTTTTTTTGTTTAACAATACCACTAGAGCACATTGATTTATTAATCATCACCTATTAGATGTCAAATATTTGGTAATTTTGACAGTCATCAGAGGAAACCCGCTACATTTTTCCATTAGCAGCAAGGGATCTATTATATATCCTTTCCCAGACAGGACAGCACATACCACAGCCTTTGATATACCAATCATGGTGCCTTTGACCACTTGTGGTGCACTGGTTGTATATAAAAGTAATTACATGTGTATACTAAACACGAAAAGAAATACAATTCAGGATTATGTTTAGCTTGTAATTAGAATAATTACAAACACTCAATTCTGTGAAGGGGCAGGACGTAGCCCAGTGGTAAAGCTGTCGCTCACTGCGCGGTCAGTCTTGGATCAATCCCTGTCAGTGGGCCCATTGGGCTATTTTTCGTTCCAGCCAGTGCACCACAACTGGTGTACCAAGGGCCGTGGTATATACTACCCTGTCTGTGGGATGGCGCATATAAACGATCCCTTGTTGCTAATTGAAAAGAGTAACCCATGAAGTGGCGACAGCGATTTTCCTCTCGCAATATCTGTGTGGTCCTTCACCATATGTCTGATTCCATATAACTGTATATAAAATGTGTTGAGTGCATCATTAAATAAAACATTTCTTTCTTTCTTTCTATTCTGTGAAATGATACACAGTATATCAACCCATAATTCTCCTGAATCTCAATACGTGTTAATACATTCTTTAAAAACTTACATATGTTACGACTGAAAATTATATTTGCGTTTCTTTTGGTGTTCAGCGTATTTAACTCTCCTGTGGTATCTGAAATAATGTTTTCAGCTTTCAGGACCATGCAAGTGTGTGTTATCAGAAATATGGGAAGGTAAGAAAGTGTTATTTAACAACACCTGCAAGCTTCATCTTGTTGAGAGATATTCCAGGTAAATTCTCACGTGGGGATATATAGGCACCAGAACTGATGGGTGATGGATGGTTCTGCAGGATGCCAAATATGGAAAGCAGGATTGTACTTAACGGGTGAGGGGAGGGGACAGAGAAGGAAGAAGGTTTACTTAACGACACACTCAACATTTTTTTATTTACAGTTACCAGTATATGGCATCAAACATATGGTTAAGGACCACATGTATATTGAGAGAGGAAACCCACTGTTGACACTTCATGGGCTACTCTTTTCAATTAGCAGCATGGGATCTTTTATATGCATCATCCCATAAACAGGATAGCATATACCATGGCCTTTGATGTACCAGATGGGGATAGGGTGCCAATATAACCCTAGAAGAAAAAGTGCCCTTTTACCCCATCCTAAACCCATATTCTTTTTTTTGTACTCCTACCCCACTTATTATAATATAAGCCCTGGAACGGGATGATTACAGCAATTACTCTTTCAAATATAATTTTTGAAATGACAGGACAGCACATACCGTATAGCTCATGTATACAAGTCATTAATGATTATGTACTGATAGGAATATGGGTTCACTGAGCATTAACAAGGATTGATGCTATATATGTCACAATGCTTCATATTCAATAGATGATGATTAACAATTCAATGTGCTCCAGTCATGTACATATACAGTACAGCACAAATATTTGCTTGTGATATACCAGTTTTGGGCCACTTGATGAATTGGGAAGAATCCAACAGAATCACAAAAATGGATCATTCCTCTGACTAATTATTCCCCCTGCCCCTCAACTTATTTTCATGCTTCTATTCAAGCACACTGCCCTTGGCATATCCGTCAGCTATCTGGGCAAATAGTGGTTAGTTGTTAGTGAGAGAGGACAAGGTAGTGACCTTACACCTACCCACTGGGTCATTAAAACTTGCTCTGGGTGGGAGCCAGTACCGGGATACGAACCCAGTACCTAGAAGCCTCATGTCTGATGACTTAACCACTACACCACTGAAGCCAGTGACTAATTACTCATTTCAGGTGGCCATTCTACAACTAAGCTTGAACCTATCCTTAAAGGTGCATGAAGAAATTAAGCCTTGACAACATGACAGACAGCTGACACTGGGAGCCAGTACCCGGATACGAACCCAGTACCCACCAGCCTCAAGTCCAATGATGGCTTAACCACTACACCACTGAAGGATGGAAATGTTTTATTTAACGATGCACTCAACACATTTTATTTACGGTTATATGGCATCAGACATATGGTTAAGGACCACACAGATATTGAGAGAGGAAACCCGCTGTCCCCACTTCACGGGCTACTCTTTTCGATTAGCAGCAAGGGATCTTTTATATGTACCATCCCAGACAGGATAGTACATACCATGGCCTTTGTTACACCAGTTGTGGAGCACTGGCTGGAACGAGAAATAGCCCAATAGGTCCACTGACGGGGATCGATCCTAGACCGACCGAGCATCATGCGAATGCTTTACCACTGGGCTACATCCCGTCCTTCACTACACCACTGAAGCCAGTGGCCAATTACTGTATTTCAAATGACCATTCTACCAGTAAGGTTAAATCTATCCTTAAAAGGTGCATGAAGAAATTAGCCTTGACAACTTGACAGACAGCTGACAGTGCCAGCCTTTATATAATGAAGTACAGTATTCATTCATAGTCAAAGGCTTGCCAACAAAACAACTTAATTGAAGGCTGTTCATAAATCATTTAGAATTGCCCATAATGAACATGAGGTTGTTACCTAAAACCTGTTAAAATACAGCCATTTGATGGATCGAGAGATAGGATATGGCAATTACATGTGGGACCAAGGCAATGATTACAATTATCGTGCTGCCATCCAGTAAATAGAATGACACCAGCCTCGGAGGCGAAGTGGTTACGCCATTGGACTACAGACTGGTAGGTACAGGGCTCGTAGCCTGGTACAAGCTCCAACCTAGAGCGAGTTCTTAAGGGCTCAATGGGTAGGTGTAAGGCCACTACACCCTCTTTTCTCTCACTAACCAGTAACTAACTAACAACTAACCCACTGTCCTGGACAGACAGCTGAGGTATGTGTGCCCAGGACAATGTGCTTGAACCTTAATTGGATATAAGCACGAAAATAATAGAATGACAAGCGTGAGCACCTTCATTTTCAGATTTACTTGATGATTTTAAGATCTGAACACAAATGATAAATTACTGGGTGTTTTCAACTCCTGCAATTGCCACAGCAGTTGGGAAAATCATGGAGACTGCCGTCAAGCACGGATCCAGGATGTTTTAATAGAAGGGTACCTAAAACCCGTTGTTTTTCAAAATAGAATTTAAAGGTCCTTGACAGATGGACGGGATAAGTTTGCATTTTTAAAATATTCTGTAATAAATGTTGTTTGACCAAAAATAGGGGTGGTGGTGGTGGTGGGGGGGGGGGGGGGGGCGCATGGTCCACACCTGGCTGTGGAGGTTTTAATTCTCTATGTGCTGTAGACTACTGTTTTTTTTCCCATGGCATTATTTTTGTTGTAGACATTTTCTTAATTGAAGCAGGTTTTTTTTTTACACTTCATGGGAAATATGAAACATACAGATTTTGTTTTATATTTATTATTACAATTTTAAAATTATATATATTCTATGGAAGCTGTCGGGGTGTCCACTCCCATTAAGGTTTTGTGCACCTGAGACAACAATGTTAGCTAGTGTTAACTTTCAAAATATATGTACCTTCTTTTTTTTTAACCATGTCTAGGGATTTTTTTATCACTACTGTGGCCAGCTAGCTAGATACTAGATACTGGCTATTGTGTAAAATGAGTTAGCCCATCAAAAACATCCGGTGAACAGCACATAAAAAGTTTAATAAAATTTGTATTAATAAGATACTGATGTACAGTCTTCTGTATGAGTAATTCGGCGCCCATGTAGAGAAGCCTACATGTCAGGTTCTTCTATTCTGTGTGTGCATCCATGCAGTTCAATGTGCATATCAGTTTTTAAGCTTGTTCATCTCACAAATATGGAAAATACTAAGCAGCTTAATAACCTTGAAAAATATTTCATTCAAGCAAATAATTTAAGATTTTTTAATTTTAATTTAGCTCTAGATCATTGTAACATTTTGCAATGTTTGCACCCAACCTCAAATCGCAATAGTTATATGCACACATTATTTTTCAGGTTAGAGTGTGCCATCTAGGTCAGTCATTCATAAAATCTACACGTTGCGAATGTGCTATTTAAAGAGTTTATTTGCAAAAAATATGTCGTAATATTAATCCAGTTTACAGCACTATTTATGTTACATATTTTACGGTTGTTATTAATATTATGTGAACACCACTTCCTACTGTACTTATTGTATATAGATATATTGGGCCAAATTTACAAAGACCATTTAAAAGTTACAGGTGTGTAACTACATACATTTACAGTGCCTGTTTTTAAGAAAAACAGGTTTCATAAACTCGGCCCATTGTATTTATGTATATGTACATGTATGTTGAGGAGTGGCAAAACTTAATGTATTTTTTAAAAACTTGTTAATATGTAAGTTGAATAAATCAGTTTTCTCAAAAGGTGATTGATGATTTATAACTCAGATATGCTCTAGATATAAAAAATAATAATAAACACGGAACTCAAAATATTTTGTAATGCAGGTGATTAAAAATATATATATAATGCAGATCTTAACATATATGTTGTAAAGCAAGAAATTAGTATCACTTTTGTAATGCAGGGGATAAATATATTTTAGAATCCATGGGTTAAATATATTTTTAAAAGTAGAGCATTAATTTTTTTTTTGTATTGCAGGTGTAAAACATTTCTGTATTACACAGGACATTAATATTTTTTGATATTATGCAGATGTTAAATACATTTTGTAATGTACAACCTTCAGAATTCAGATCATCTAGTGATGGCCATTTGGTACAAATAATAATAAAATAAATACCCATAAATTCTCTTATAGATCAATTTTACAGCAGCTTTGATTGATAACTGTCACAGCATATTTCAGCAAATTTCAAAGGCTGAATGTAAGATTTACAACCCAAGGCTATGGGTGACAGTACTTATTTAAACAAATATTTAAACTATAAACAACTCTGTGAGCCACCACCTAGACATGTTATCTGTATAAGCACCCAGGAGGGGAGACATTACACTATCCAGACCACTGTTCAATGGAGGCACTGTGCTGGGTAATCAGACCCCATCAGTTAGCACATTGCACAGTCTGCCCACACCTCAACACACAGCCTGCCTTGTCACAGACTGGAAGATAACATATCTTAATGTACAGGCTTCATTCAGATAGCAGTTCTCAAAGCAGCCAACCAGTTCAAACTCTCCATCTTCAATAAATTGAATAATGCAATAGCCAATCAAGTTGAAGGACAGAAACCCCTTCAATTAACCATGGCAACTGGCAATGCCGTTTAGGTTGCCCTGGAGTTTTTCATTCTCCATGTGGAGTTTTTCATTCTCCATGGCACATTTTTTGCTGTGGACTATAATACAATTTTTTTTCCACTGCTGTTTTTTTGCCGTGGACATTTTTTTAATTACAGGGGTTGGGACAGAGAATGGATGGATGGATGTCTCAATCTCTAGAAGAAAATAAATTTTAAAATAGTTTTTATATGGAGAAGATTGTATGTGTTCCAGATCACTGGTTTCCATGGTTGAATGATTATTGGTGGAGATGACATCACTTGGGCTAAACAGAACAGTAATCTGTCATACGTATTTTACTCAAAAAAGTACATTTTTGACAGATTGCTAGCCTCCAGCGATAAATGAAATTTTTTCAGCTTATTACACTTTCCAGTGGATTTACTCATGATATAAATAAGATATGTAGATAGGCCGAGGGCAGTTTGTTTAAGTAACCATTGGGAAAAAATTAAACTCAAATTTCTTTATGGTAATAACACATCTTTTATTGAGATAGTCCATCAATTGGACTTTTTCAAAAAGTGAAACATTAATGTTTTATTTAGTGATAACAAATATATTTGGCAAGTTTAAATGCATTTTTAAGACTGCTAATTTTGTGGTAACTAATACATTTGGTACATTTAAATGTGTTGATTTTTTAAATACTGTCCAAGAAATGGCTAAAAAATTAAATCATCCAATTAATAATTCTTATAACTTAAGCTTTTTTCTTGCACATAATAAAGTTAAAGTTTGTATTGTTTAATGACACCACTAGAGCACATTGATTTATTAATCATCGGCTATTTGATGTCAAACATTTGGTGATTTTGATATATAGTCGATGACCTCATTTTTCCATTTGTTGCGAGGTATCATTTAGTTCCACCACCCATAGACAGGATAGCATATACCACAGCCTTTGATGCACTGGCTGGAATGAGAAATAGCCCAATGGGCCCACCGATGGGGATCAATCCTAGACCAACCATACAGCAGCCAGCATTTTACCACTGGACTACATTCTCTCTCACATAATAATGACCAATTAAAAAAACTACTCAGGGAATGATACAGCTATAAAAAAAAATAATTAAAAGACAAGGAAAAACAAACTGACATTTCTGCACTTGCTCAACTCAAGTACACTCTAAAAATGTGTCCATCCCAAGAAGATGTGGAGGTTTGTGTAAAAAAAAGGTTTGATATATACGCGTGTGGAGCATTAGGTTATCCTGCGTACACCATTAAATAGGGGTCATTTCTCGAGTTATCTCTTTCTTGTGCAGTACTCATAGGAATGTTCTTCCACAGCACATTTTCTAGGTTATTAAGTTAACTTCTGCAGGTGGTGGATGAAAAATGCATACATATAGTATGACATGACCAGAGGCCTAATTCACACAGGTCTCTTAGGCTCTGCTTGACAACAAAGCATTCTCTTTGCAAGTATTTTAGCATTGCACTGCAAGATTGCAAAGCTGCCAGAGTTTAGTGAATTAGGCCCCAGACTCATAAGAGAATTAAAAAAAAAAATTGAGCTTGTGCAGGAGGGGTACATGACCCAAAAACCCAAAAAAAACAAATCTTTGTTAGTGTTGACAGTGTTAAAAAAAAGAAAGACTATCACTGTTGTAAATTGTAGGTTTTTTTTAAAAGTGGATCTTGCAGGTCCATGTGGAGTTTGCATACACATCTCACCCTCATGGGTATGGCTTTGAAGACTACCCATTTTAAAGAAGACATTTTGTTTTAACCTGTGCCATAATAATTCATAGGTGTTGAAAACACATTGGGGTGGCAAACAATTAGTAGGCAAAAAATGTAGCAGGTTTCCTCTGAAGAAGAAAGAAATGTTTTATTTAACGATGCACTCAACACATTTTATTTACAGTTATATGGCGTCAGACATATGGTTAAGGACCACACAGATTTTGAGAGGAAACCCGCTGTCGCCACTACATGGGCTACTCTTTCCGATTAGCAGCAAGAGATCTTTTATTTGCGCTTCCCACAGGCAGGATAGCACAAACCATGGCCTTTGTTGAACCAGTTATGGAGCACTGGTCGGTGCAAGTGGTTTACACCTACCCATTGAGCCTTGCGGAGCACTCACTCAGGGTTTGGAGTTGGTATCTGGATTAAAAATCCCATGCCTTGACTGGGATCCGAACCCATTACCTACCAACCTGTAGACTGATGGCCTAACCACGACGCCACCGAGGCCGGTTCCTCTGAAGACTTGGTGTCGGAATTACACAATATTTGACACCCAATAGATGATGATTGATTAATCAATACCAGCCTCGGTCGTGTCGTGGTTAAGACATAAGGCTGGTAGGTACAAGGTTCGCAGCCCGGTATTGGCTCCTACCCAGAGCGAGTTTTAACAACTCAATGGGTAGATGTAAGACTACACCATCTTCTCTCACTAACAACTAACAACTCACTTACTGTCCTGGACAGACAGAGCCCAGAGAGCTGAGGTGTATGTCCAGGACATCGTGCTTGAACCTTAATTGCATATAAGCATGACAATAAATTGAAATGAAAATGAAATGATTAATCAATATGCTTAGGTGGGGTTATTAAACAAAACAAGCTTTATTTACCACCACATTATGTCCTTTTATATAGCTATACTTATTCATGTACACTTCCAGGACGTAACATAGGAATTTGTTACCTACGGCAATTTTTAAATGTTTTTGCCACAGCCAAAATACTCACTGATAGCATTTTTGAGCCCATCTACAGCAGTTTCAAACCAGTAACTTTGGCAACAAATATAAAAACCAAAAATAGTCCCTTCAACAAACGGTAATGATTATATCCATCAGCAAAAAAACTGCCATCCGCTGAGAGCAATTCTTATTGCAACTACGGTAATTGCTGTCAGTGCCATCGTTAATTTTGAGCCCTGTACTACCCTAAAACATTTAGCAATTTATGATGCACATAATAATATATGTTTTAACTGCAATTGTCCATTCTTGTTCAATTTATGATGCCTATATTTTGAGTTGTTTTGGCTCAGGCATCTCTATCTGTATTATTACTAACACTGCAAAGTAAGTAGATATACAGTTGGAAAGATTATTTATGACAAAAAAAACCCACCTTTAAGTTGCTTAATTTTGTGTAGGGAGAATATAATTATATAAGTATAAGTATGCCAAGATGGTCTAGTCTATTTCAAACTAAATGTATGTATTTTGCACCTGCAATGAAACATTTTTGTAGCAGTTAGTTTTCTTGGAATATTTATCAATCGGTAATTTCTGTATTTATAACTCTGCACGTATAGAAGCTTTATAAGTCATGTAACAAAAGGCTTCCTGCAAGTACCCGCAAACCTGGTTTCCAGTTATTATTATAAGCGATGGAAATTGTGTTTCCAGTTACTATAAGCGATGAATGAACTATGTCCAGTGGGCACTATACATCAATCAATGACAGCCTAATCCTGTAGCTCCTTCAAATTTATAGACCTGCGGCCTAACTCTCTAAACTCCCACAACTTCACGACCTTGCAATGGAGTTCAAAAAGACTTGCAACGATGATGTGATGTTGCTTTTAAAAGAGCTTAAGAGAGCATTGTGAATTAGACCCCTGATTTATGACAGGTGATGCTACATGATGCTACTTATACACAGCATGGCCAGTATGAGGATTTAATTATAACTCACAGCTAATTAAAAAAACTTTTGCTTTGTTTAACGACACCACTAGAGCACATTTATTTATTAATCATCGGCTAATAGATGTCAAACATTAGACAGTCTTCACAGTCTTAGAGATGAAACCTGCTACATTTTTTCCATTAGTAGCAAGGGATATTTTATGTGCACCATTCTATAGACAGGACAGCACATAACATGGCCTCTCAAATACCAATTGTGATGAACTAGCTGGAATGAAAAATATCCCAATGGGCCCACCAAAGGGGATTGATCCTAGACCGACTGGGCTTCAGGTGAGTGGTTTACCATGGGGCTACGTTCCGCCTCTCTTAAAAGAGTTCAAGAGAGCTTTGTAAATTTAGACCTCAGACTTATGACAGGTGATGCTGCTGCATGATGCCAGGACTGATGCTAATTAGACATAGCAGATGAGGATTCAATTATAACTTGAGTAACTTAAGTCGAGCACAAAATTAATATGCAAACAGAAATTATATAAATAGAACTAGTGGCCTTGGAGTTGCAGTAATCATGCCATCCAGTTCACTGCCATAGAAACACACACACACACACACACAAATAAAAGAGTTAACGTTTGTTTTGTTTAACAACACCACTAGAGCACATTGCTTAATTAATCATCAGCTATTGGATGTCAAACATTTGGTAATTATGGCATATAGTCTTAGAGACGAATCCCACAGAAAATTATTTAAATATGGCTCATTTAAACACAGTTTTATTAACCAAATACTAAATTATATAACCACAAGACATAAAGGCTACCAACTGGCTAATCTAGCTATAGGAGGGGTGGGCCCTGAACATCTTTCATATTTTAGGTGTATAACTACATTTAAGTAGTTAAATATTTGTGTACACAAACCAAATCTTATATTCCTGCTAGAAAAAGAAAGGAATGTGTGTTAACACACACACACTCAGCACATGACTTAATCAGTGGATATTAGCAGTGGGTATCAAACATATGGTAACTAACACTTGATTTAGGGAAGAGACCGGACTCCACCAAATGGGCTGTTCATACAACCAGACAGGACAGCATTTACCATGACATTTAATATATCAGTCATGGATTATTAGTTGGATTCAGAAAAAAATATAAATAAAATGAATGAATATTTAACTACACCTCACGCAAAATGAATGAATATTTAACGACACCCCAGCACAAAAATAATCATCAGCCTTTGGGTGTAAAAAAATATATATATATATGGGAACGTAAGTACACAAGTACATAAACCACAGGTCCACTCATCCAATGAGTCAAAATTGGTGAATAGTAAAAATGGCCAAGGGTGTTTTAATAAGTATAGCCACTCCATCACACCTGACAGGATCAATAACAAGCCTGTTATCTAGGTCAGCTGCTAGAACAACCTGATACACCTGTTCGGATCTATATCATTACCATAGTTCATTCAACACTATGGGATTCATGTACATTCATAGGCTTTGATGCATGTTATATCGTAAACACACTATACAAAAAAAAAAAATCAAACAATAAATACATGTAGTGTAAACCATAGGGGCGGAATCCAGTAAAAAACATTTGACAGGGGATTAATGGAAAAAAAGTTTGTTTTGTTTTGTTTAACAACACAACTAGAGCACATTGTTTATTAATCATTGGGTATTGGATGTCAAATGTTTGGTAATTTTGACATGTATATGTCTTAGACAGGAGGAAACCTGCTACCTTTTTTTCATTAGTAGCAAGGGATCTTTTATATGCACCATCCCACAGACAGGATAGCACATACCACAGCCTTTGGTATACCAGTTATGGTGCACTGGCTGGGACAAGAAATAGCCCAATGGGCACCCCAACCACGCACCAAACAAGCACTTTACCACTGGGCTAAATACCACCCCTACATATAGTGTAAACCATAGGCGCGGATCTAGGAAATATTTTATGACACGGAATTAATACAAAAAGGGCAACTGTACCCAAATTGTGAAAAGGTCAACCCAATGAATATTTTCAAAAACATCCAGAAAAAGGTTGAAACAAAAGCTAGAAAATTGAGAAGCCATTCTAGAATACAGGTGCTGATATTAATTCTATCATTGTATAATGCTTTTACTATGGAAAGCAAAAGCTGCTTGCTAATCTGATTATCAGGAAGAATACTAGTATGTTATGAGTGACAATTGCCCCGTCAGTTCCGAGCTGTGTAATATATTATAGCATTTGCCTTGGAAGGTAGCCCAGTCCTCAGAAAACTGCAAGAATGATGCTTTCATTTATGCATCAATTCATTCTTGCATGTCTGGTTTTGCATAACCCATTTCTAATTTGCATATTAACTTCAGCACACAGTGTACAAGGTCGTGATGGGTTATGCCAAAGCAAAATGAGTTACGTGTATTTGGTTTTACGTAACCCATAAATGGGCTATGCCAATTTTCAATTCTACGAGGCTTGTTGTCAAGCTTGGTTCTTTTGCATTTGAATCACAGTGTCTCAGCATTGGTAGTTAAAGGACATGGTATAGATTATTTTCTATAACTTATAAGACATGTTAATTACCTCAACAGTTAAATAGAAAAATACAGTTTATTCATTTACATGTACAGGTTGTAAGGGGTCAAAATCTTCTGCTCAAAAAAAGAAGGTTCAACGTAATTTCAGGGGGAACAGGAACCAACAATCATAAAAACATTGTTCATCACAGTATGTAACCCCATGCACAATTTCCTGCACATGCATCTGGTATTATTAAACAAAAATTGTTTCTTTACAAATTATAGGAAATTTATAATTCAGTGTGCAATTTTGGTTTTAAACATTTAAGTGTCATAAGGATTCCCTGTTAGAAATCTTGAGAGCTCACCACCAACCCAGCGAGCCCTACCACTTGTCTCCAGTAGAACAGAAGATACACTAAATGTTTTGCATGAAACCATCGAAAAGATCGCTGTTCAGGACTGTGGTTTCACAGGATTTTGAGATATATGTTGACCATGTCATTTCGAAGAATCAAATAAATTTTACGAGCCATACGGGCTCATATGCTAGCCAAGCTAGAGAGTCCTATATGATTTTTGCTAGCTTCAGGCTCACAGACTCTTCTCGAAATCTCACACTGTAATTGACCAAGTTATGAAGCTGTTTGTACTTGTTGAGCCATAATGTTATGTAATAATTAATAGCAGATAGTAGTGAGCTATCACATGATGCTTTTGAGTGATGAGCTGACTCTCAGATGGTGCTGTGATGGCCTTATTTATGTATATGAACATTTCAAGACCATCCTCTATCTACCATAGATTACTAATTTCAGAGAAAACACGCATTATATGGATCAGTGTTCAAAATAAGCACTTGTCTATTCGGACAAGCAAAATGTGCCTCAGTGGTTGTCCAGTGGACAAGTAAAACTTTTCAGTGCAGTTTCATTTTTAGCAATCCTAATACTTGAAAACCATTTATTAAGTAGATTTCTAGATGTATTTGTCCAGTTGACTAGTAAAAGTTCTGCATATTTCTATCACTGTGGATGTCCATAATTTTACACTCAATATATCAATCCCTGCAACTGAGAAAATGTATATAGCAAAAAAAACATGCCATAAAAAAAAAAATCATACAGTCCACAGTAAAAAAGTGTCATGTCAGGGGTCTAATTTGCAGTTCTCTTAGGCTCTGCTAGACAACAAAGCATCCTCTTTGCAAGTCTTTTAGCATTGCACTGTGAGATCGCAAAGATGCCAGAGTTTAGTTAATTAGGCTCCTGAGCATTAAAAACTCCACAGCTTTGCTGATTGCCAAGGGCAATTGCAGACATTGATGTATGTATGTGTAACAGTGAGTGAAATGTGTGAGGTCTGTGTAAATATTCTAACTTACACCTTTCACTAATGTGTTTTATTCTGTACATGATTGTTTATTTTACCTTTAATTAATGTTTTATTCGTTTACTAGGTTTTCCCTGTATAGAATATACTATACGGGTACCGTCCAAGTGATGTTTCCCCGCAAACGATTGGGGCGAATTGTCCGTGTGGGTGTTCAGACCAATTGGTATAGTTTATTGTGTAGTGGTCACTGTTCTATGATCACATGACACAACCTACTGTACTTTTGTAGAAGATGTTTTGATACTGCTCCGATCTGTGACTTGTTATTTCCTTCAACTGTCCCCATTACTTGCACTGTACACATACGGTATGACTAACAAGCATGTTTTAATATGATTATAATATAAAATAGTATATATAATTAGTACGTATTTTTAAATACAGTAAAGAGTTTTGATTAAAAGCTAGTAAACATATTTTATAATAAAAGAATGGTAAAGATATTGAATAGTAAGCTTAGTAATTAATATAAAACTAACTAAAGTTATATAATGTTTCTATATATATATAACAAAACTCATATTTTAATGTAATATTTATTTACAAGTAATTTTCTTAGTTAATTATGTATAACAATGTATAGTTAAGTCTTAAGGTTACCATGGCAGCCATATTGGAATAATTGTATTTATATGATAACTTATGTTATTTTATTTGTTTCTAGGCTGGAACTAAAACTATATATAACATCTAAGCATTCCAGTCACCGACCATTTTGCCCATAGCAAAGGAGTGTAGTGTAATGTACGTAATGTATTTATTTGTATTGTGTGTGGCATTTGTCATACATCGCACTTGCTCTGTATGCTGCATGTACGTTTCATGAGTACATGGCCAGTGCAATTGAATCAATGTGTATAAAAGATTATTGTATTGTTTGTGGTGTATTCCATCAATGGAAATTGATATATCAAGATATTGGATTATATTAATAATAAGTATTAATATACTGGTGTAATAGATAAGTATTTCCATATTTGACAGATCGGTTAATTATAAAATATAAATATAACAAATACTTTTTCCATTAAGTTTTACACATTTTATTTATATTTATTTATTTAGAAGTATTTTAGTTATTTTGACAACAAGTACATTAAGGGAAGTTACACTGGTAATGAAGTGCCTGTATCATGATGCAAATGTTTAATAAAGGCAGATCTTGTTGTACATGTTATTTATATGCCTTGGTATAATTCAATCATATTTGAATTATGAACTATGTATATGACTGAATGTTGATTGAGTGTTTTATGTGTGTATTTTAACTATTTATGCCTGTGATATTTATTGTTGTCTATAATTGTCTTTACAGGGTCTTTTTTGTTTTATTGCTATCTTTGCATCGTGTATGCGTACATTCAGTCAGTGTTCCTTCTATGAATAAACTGTGAACCCTTTCGGTGACTCGTGTTTTTCACCAACCAGAGTACCATTATATAAGTATACATGTAAAGTTTTAATATTAAAATATTCAAATATAAAACCAAGAAAGGACATCTAAACAGATTTCAAAAATGTTTGTACCATGATTACATCAAATAACCGTGATTATTATTATGCTTATCATACCATGCATAGGCAGCGGTGACACATCATTCCTCAATCACTAGATAAAAAAGAAGACAAGTTCTGCATGTGTATATATAGATAACTTTAAACATGACCTACATATATGTACCTGTTAGATCTACTGTACACAGTGTATTATGTTATTAAAGATACATTTCTGAGTCATAATAGTCTCACAATGTTACATTGTACCTGTGTGTACAACAGACTTTATAGTGAAGAATTATTGTATATATATGATCTTCTGTGACATTTTATAGCCATGCTTGAAAGTGTACTAGTTAACATTAAAAAAAGAAGCGGCATTTTCATACACACCCTCCCCCCCCCCCCCCCATTTCATTTTAAATCTATTTTTATGTTTATATTCAGTTTCAGTCTTGGTCAAACTTCTCACTGAGATAAACTATTATGTGATCTGTATGTCTTTAATGGTGTAATGGACTAACATCATTAATTGTTCCTTTGAAATGTAAACATCACACCTTTGTCTAAATGCCCATAAAAAAGATGACAATAATAACAACAATTTTTATTCATGCAGTAGCAAAAAACTGACATCGGTATACCTCTGACCTTTATACAACAGGTATGGCAGTTACTATTACTATTGAGCTTTCATTTAGTTTGAGTCCTGATTTGCCAAAACGTTCTTGTCATCCTGCGCTGACCCTCATTTTAGAAATAACCATCACACATTAATTATAGAGTTTCGTAAAGTGCTTAACATACATGTAACAGTATTCTACTAAAAAATAAGATTAAAATAAGTATGTGCATCGTAAGTGTCAACTAGGAATATTTATATCTAACATAAACATTCATATAGAAAATAATATATGAACTACATAGTTGTATGTATATATATATAGTTAAATGTTTAAAGTAAAATATTTTTCATTTGTCATATTCCTCATCATCCATTTCACATTGTTAAATAGCACAAGTCATTGAAATGGCAATTTACACATAAGGCAGGGTACAAAATTGTCATTTTAATTAAGCAGCCCAGACTATAATGTTTTATTGTTTGACATAATAATTGTTTAGATGGGATATGAAGCCATCCCTACTGTAGGTATATTTTAGTTTTAATTAGACCATGACCATAATTGGTTGTGGTGTTGCCGAAATCCTTTATATGATGGGGGGGGGGGGGGGGGAGATATTTAATAATCTTAGGTAACTGGAAGTCAGTCAAGCCGTGACTAACATGTTTAGTGATAGCCCAAAAGGCTACCAGGTTATGGAATATCTGGTAGCCATCAGTACAAATTGGTATTCCCATACTTTTTATAAAAAAATTAAAAAGACAAAAAAAAAGCAAAATTTTTCTTTTTATTAAAACATGTTGTTTTAAGTGTTTAAGCATCTTGTTGATTGCGTAGTAACTGGATGTGCCAAAAAATGTAGTATCCAGGAGGACTACCGTATTTAGACATCTGGTAGCCCAGGTGAGGAATTGGTAGCCAAAACACCCCAGGCTAGCACTAAGGTCGAGTCCTGGTCAGATTGAGTATTTTTCACCTCTAGGTAACTGATTGTTCGATGTGTAAACACAAATTATATTTGAGTAACCCAGTGCTCGAACGTAAGAAATCGTTATCTGGATACAACATTTTAAAAATGTTTTTACCATCAGGAAAATGCTTACAAATGGCAATCTTGAGCCTGCGTACAGCAATATTAAATTGGCAACATTTGCAACAAATATAAAAGCCAAAAATAGTCCCTTCAACAGACGGCAATAATTTTTATGTGTTTACAAAAAACTGCCATTGGTGAAGCCCCTGACTGCTCACAATTCATACTGCAACTATGGCAATTGCTGTCGGTGCTGTCGTTAATTTCGAGCCCTGGTAACCAGGGCCCCATTCCACAAAGTGATCTTAGGCCTAAGATCATCTTAAGTGCATTGCTACCTTATGCACTATGGTGATCATAGTGTTAAGATCGCTTCGTGGAACAGGGCCCTGCAAGTAATCTAGTCGTAATGTATTGCGTAGCATCACCAGGTAAATTTTGCTTTCTAAGCCAATTTAATCCCTCTAAACAAAAATGTTAATTTAAACCCACAATTCTGGTAATTTTACCATATTTTAACAACCATAAACTATCAGTAGCTGCTGCTTTTTCTTCTTCTTTTTTTTTGGGGGGGGGGGGGGGGTGTAACTATGTATATATATATGCACCATATAAAGTACAAAATTATAAAAATTATTTTAAGTCTAAATTTTAATTAGTTTATTGACTTATACCTTGTTTAGCTCGTTATCTAGCCAGTCCAATTTGTACATATTAAATGGTCCATATCAAAAAAATTAAATAGTGGGTGCAGGATTATCCATACATGTTCAGCTCATACCTAGCCTTATTGATTAAATTTTGATCTACATTGCAACAAAAGTGATAATTAAAATATTTTTATTTTAAAATCACATGAACTATTTGTTATCTCTGACAGTAAGCCTAAAAGATGCCTCACTAAAAAAAAAAATCAGTCGCGTTGACATAAGGTAGGTGTTGACAGTATTCTTCACAGACATACAGAAAATAGTCAGGAGACAAAAATGTGTATTGTTCACTTACAATGTGTGACCTAATCATTTTAATAATCGCCCAAGTAGGTGTAACCTTCTCTGCTCACAAAAAGGAGTGTCCCAGTCACGCTTCACTGAATATCACCTGAATGTGCCCTGCCAGCTTAATCTTATTCCATAACTCTACTGCACTGTCCTTATTGGCTTATAGAATATATTTCAGTACAGGTAAATCCTAAATCCACATCAAGATGGCCTTAAAAAGCAAATGGGGGAACATAAGAGAAATAGGAAGAATATCTAGTACAATGTATTACAAGAGTATTACATTTGAGTGACACATTATTACCATGAAGCAATCTGGGCAATGTTGACAATGTTAGAAATGTGGGAATAGAACGGATGGACAGCCACTGTTTAATAAATGATCAATAATAAAATATCAAAAATGAAAGGTGTAATAATAACCTGTATCGCACACTCACCTATGTTGACAATTCGTATCCCTTCGTCCTCCTCCAAAAACTTAAGTACCATGGTAACATTCTCCAACTTCTGCGTTCGGAAGTTGGGACGTTTGTTGATGTGCTTGAATTTTTTGCCGGACAGCACCTCAACGAGGGCAAGAAGTCGCAATCCATCGCTAAGATCGGTTTCTAAATCCGCCAGCTGCTTGTTAACAGTCTTCAGGTGTTCGTTCGCCCACCTGGAGAAGGTGTTCTTCTGAATTAGCTTCCACTGCGCGTCGGCAGCGAGCTCCCGTTCTGTCTCAGGCATGTCTTCGTCGTCCTCAAACTGATCTGCCTCATTGCCGGGCTGCATATTTATCTCCCTTGAATAGCACGCGCAGGTGACCTCGCACGAGACAAATCTCACTGTCGCTTTACACTTTCACACACACACGATTGTGGCAGACGGGCCTCCCAGGAGTGGTTTCGACCGCCGTTCGTTCGAATTTCCTAGAGTGGAAATAGAACAAAAACAAAATCATAATATTCAGCATTGTTAAAGGAGGCAGGGGATGAGCTATAGGGAATGTTGAAGTTAGTCGGTGCGTGTGTCCCATTTAAGGGAAAATGTCACACTAGTACTTTGTGGAAAATGTTACAACTACGTGAAGACAAACATTGCAAACTTACTCTGTGTAAACGAGCCACAAAGCCACCTACACCTATATCTGGTTGCCATTTACAGTGAACGCCTATTCAGGCCATATAATATATAGTACCGGTTTTAATAGTTCTTATCTATTCTATTCTGATCTATTTTATTATACTAATACCTTGTGTACCTGTACTTATAATTTGCTTGTTCAGCAATCTCTGAAGACTGACAATTGAAAAGTACTATCTCAGTCTTGTCGAAGCAAATATCTCCTGAAAGCCTAATCAAAACTGGTGATGCATTGCCTCTCACTTTAGAAGGTTGAATGGAGATTTGTATATGTATGCAGGCTTTGGCTTACACACAGTATTGGAGGTAAATATTGATCAAGAAACCCACTGCAAACACACAAGACGGCCGGATCCCTTCAAAGAAAATAGTGTCGTCTTGAACCGAATAATGCACTCACTGCCAACTTATTGAATACACCAGTGAATTGAATATGCCATCCACAGACTTTATTATATTATGCATGCGCGTGTTGCATCCACAGAAACAGCCATTCCGGAAAAAATATCTTAAGCCACTTCCGAGTGTTGATATGTAAATATTTTATTTACTGTATTTGGGTTTGTAAAATATTACAGAGATATAAAATGTGAAATATATACATGGGAACGGTTTGCAGTAATCGTTGTTTGCATTTATACTGCAGCAGTAACCTTTTATTTTTTCTTTCTTTTATTTTTTTAATTGAATGTTTTGAAATTTTTAATTTGGTTTCGAGTTTTAGCTTTCTCCACTAGCATGTTACTGTTAGCATACTGAGGCAATGTCAAGTTGACTCAATGACTTTTAGACAGATATTGTTTGTTTTACACGTAAAACTAAAAAAGCACGAATAATTTCATAGTGATATTAAACTATATTTCCGAGCATCAGAATCATAGACGTCGGAAGCAGGAGGGGCATTCTTTTCCAGATGCTAGGAAATCGCATTTGAAGATCCCAAAGTTAAAACATTCTCGTACCCTACTCAATCTCATACACTCCATTCCAGGACCCCGTTCCACGAAGCGATCTTAGCACTAAGATCACCTTAGTGCATAAGGTAGCTACGCACTTAAGGTGATCTTAGGACTAAGATCGCTTTGAGGAACGAGGCCCAGGGCCCAATCTCACAAAACATCGTAAGCCTAGTTCTGCACGTAAACGTAAATCTACGACTAAACCACAAATCTTATTACTATTATAGTACAACAAATATAGTTAGAAATACACATATATATCATTTTCTTTTGTCTTTAAAATGCACCATCTTCAGTAATGATGCAATTTTCTACGTGAAATAGACGCCAAACACGCGTAAACGCACGACCGGTAACTGGTAGTAACAGACGTAAACTTACGATGTTTAGAGAAATAGGCCCCAGACCTGTGGACCCGTTGGGTCATTTCTCTTTCCAGCCAGTGCACCACGACTTGTATATCAAACGTCGTGTTGTATGCTATCCTGTCTGTGGGATGGTGCATATAAAAGATCCCTTGCTACTAGTGGATAAATGTAGTGGGTTTCCTCTCTATGACTGTCAAAATGACCATATGTTTGACATCCAATAGCCGATGATTAATAATTCAATGTGTTCTAGTGGTGTCGTTAAACAAAACAAACTTTTTTCTTTGTTTTAAAATAAAACTATATCTTATGGGTTGTAGATGTAGAAAGATATTATCTCTATCCCCTCCCTCAATGATCAGTTGTGGCAAGCTCTAACATCATTTACAAATGAAAAATACAACTTCAGTTTTAATAAACTCGTAGGTTATCGCTTTTTTTTTCTTCTTGATATCTCTGAAACCCATAGACATCATTTCCATAAAGAATACAATCACATCTCACAATTGAAAATTAATTCTTATTGTATTTTAATTTTCAAAAATGTAAACTTTATATAGGAATTTAAGGGACATTCCTGAGTTTGCGGCATTGTAAGATGTTTCCGACTAATAAAATATTTCTACGATTAGACTTACATATTAAATATATTTTTTTGTTTGGAATAACAGTGTCTGTATATTCAACGTATTTCTGGTCGTCTTAATATTTGTAAGTAGTCGAAACTGGATTTTGTCTTCAAATAATTTCGTACGTACGTAAAAACATATTTTAGGAAATAAAATGAAATTTAACCTAGGACATAGATTAGAACGATCAGAAACACGTTGATTATACAGACACTGTTATTCTAAACAAGAAAATATATTTAATATGTAAGTTTAATCGTAGAAATATTTCATTAGTCTATAACATCTTTAAAACTGCAGGAAACTCAGGAATGTCCCTTTAAGAAATCGTGTTTATTATGTTCAACACTGTCTGTTTCAGATGTGTTTACGTAGGACGAGATTCGCACTCTGTGATTCACATGTTTGTGGAGTTCAATTACTCCTACAGGATTCCGTTTGTGTGAAGCCACACCCACGCCGTCAGTCATCAACAAAGTATTACATGTGTACAGATTATTACCAGCTTGCTTAACGCACACACTTGTTAGCTTGGCTGTACCGCATGGTGCAGTCGCGCGCAGTGCACTAAAGACGTTCGTTTGTTTGTTCGTGCATTCGATGTAGTTTTGTACTGTGGTGTCGTTAAACATTCATTTTAAATTTCTATAGACTCCAATCCCGCTTTTTTGAAGTGCCCTTTTTACTGATTTCTTAACTTTGATTCGTCATCCACAATATACAACACTAAATTGCCCTGAAAACGAATTTCTGAGCATCTCTGTTTTAAAAAATAAATCGGGAGACTACCTGGACAACTACAACAACTCTCAAGAAGAAGCTGTACGGCACAAGAAGTAATCTACTGAGAACAGTATCGTGCATAGTCACTGCTGGCTTCGACGTGTAGTCAACAAGCGAACGAAAAGAAGAAGATATGAAAAAATTATCCACTTATGATTAACAACCTTAGTCGAGGGGAACAAGTTACAATCTTCAGGCTGCGCACAGGACACTGTAGACTGCGGTCCCACCTTGCTAGGATTAAGCGTGTCCCCTCTCCAATCTGTCCCTGTGAACAAACCGCAGAAACCGTTGAACATATCCTACAATACTGCCAACAACACAGCCAACTCAGAGATGCTCACTGGCCAACACCGAAAAACACAGAAGAAAGACTTTATGGAGACCAGGAATCCCTCCGTGTCACTGTGAGATTCATCCTGGCAGCAAACATCTCCCTGTGAGATCATTATAAGATGGAACGACAAGAAGAAGAAGAATAGATCAATATGTTCTAGTGGTTTCGTCAAAACAAAAGCCAAAATTTCATTACCAAGTACAGGTGTGGGTCCAGAGGGGTATTACGTGGGTTCGCAACCCACCCAAGCGCTGTAAACCATAGTGTAGGCTGTAATTAATTTTTAAAGAAGAATTTTACAGAAGAATTTACAACAATTGCCCTTTTTGGGGTTGCATTCTCTCAAAAATTGTGGATCTGCACCTGAAGTACTAGTAACAACCACTGAATAAACAATGGGTTAATGTTTGTTTGTTTGTTTTGTTTAACGACACCACTAGAGCACATTGATTAATTAATCATCGACTTGAATGTCAAACACTAGGTAATTATGACTCGTAGTCATCAGAGGAAACCCGCTAATTTTTCCATTAGCAGTAAGGGATCTTTTATATGCACTTTCGCACAGACAGGAAAGCACATACCATGGCCTTTGACAATTTGTGGTGCACTGGTTGTAACGAGAAAAAAAACCCCAATGAGTTGAATGGGTCCACCGAGGTGGTTCGATCCTGCGACGTAAGTACCTCAAGCGAGCACTCAACCCACTAAGCTAAATCCCGCCCCCATTGTGTTAGTGTGTCGTTAAACAAAACATTTCTTATTTTCTTGAAGACACCTAGGTCGTGTACAATGCCTAATAATTCTTCGTGTGTACATAAGAAATGTGACCAGTGGCCTACTTTCAGTGCAAACGCTGGATACAGATAGAGGATAAACTTTTATTGCAGGTACACATTCCACATTTTTTAACAATGTGCAACAAACATAACTTCAAAGAAGTTTCAAACAAGCAGTACAAAAACATATTACATAAAAATAGCAATACTGGATGAGAAATATGTACATAGGAGAGTGAATTTCACCACAATATTGCCGGTTCTGGAGGTCAGACAGAATGGGGAAAACATATTAATTTTGTGGAGATTGACATTGAATAGGAATCTTCTTCCTTGGTGGTTGAACCCTTCTCACTCCCACCGCCACCCCGCTTGCTTGAGCTATTCCAGCGGACGTGTAGTGAGCTTTACACTATTGAGCTATTAAACCGCACTCTCTTGGTAGGAGCCGGTATTGGAACGCGAATTCAGCCCTTCTATAAAATTAATGTAACAACGGCCTGAGTGGTGTCATGGTTAAGCCATCGAACATAAGGCTGGTAGATCCAGGGTTTCGCAGCCCGGTACCGGCCTCAGTGGTGTCATGGTTAAGCCATCGAACATAAGGCTGGTAGGTACAGGGTTCGCAGCCCGGTACCGGCCTCAGTGGTGTCATGGTTAAGCCATCGAACATAAGGCTGGTAGGTACTGGGTTCGCAGCCCGGTACCGGCCTCAGTGGTGTCATGGTTAAGCCATCGAACATAAGGCTGGTAGGTACAGGGTTCGCAGCCCGGTACCGGCCTCAGTGGTGTCATGGTTAAGCCATCGGACATAAGGCTGGTAGGTACAGGGCTCGCAGCCCGGTACCGGCCTCAGTGGTGTCATGGTTAAGTAGGCTGGTAGATCCAGGGTTTCGCAGCCCGGTACCGGCCTCAGTGGTGTCATGGTTAAGCCATCGGACATAAGGCTGGTAGGTACAGGGCTCGCAGCCCGGTACCGGCCTCAGTGGTGTCATGGTTAAGCCATCGAACATAAGGCTGGTAGATCCAGGGTTTCGCAGCCCGGTACCGGCCTCAGTGGTGTCATGGTTAAGCCATCGGACATAAGGCTGGTAGGTACAGGGCTCGCAGCCCGGTACCGGCCTCAGTGGTGTCATGGTTAAGCCATCGAACATAAGGCTGGTAGATCCAGGGTTTCGC
Source organism: Gigantopelta aegis (assembly GCF_016097555.1). NCBI lineage: Eukaryota > Metazoa > Mollusca > Gastropoda > Neomphalida > Peltospiridae > Gigantopelta > Gigantopelta aegis. The sequence goes on from NC_054701.1 coordinate 79,486,196, forward strand.
AGCCCGGTACCGGCCTCAGTGGTGTCATGGTTAAGCCATCGAACATAAGGCTGGTAGATCCAGGGTTTCGCAGCCCGGTACCGGCCTCAGTGGTGTCATGGTTAAGCCATCGAACATAAGGCTGGTAGATCCAGGGTTTCGCAGCCCGGTACCGGCCTCAGTGGTGTCATGGTTAAGCCATCGAACATAAGGCTGGTAGATCCAGGGTTTCGCAGCCAGGTACCGGCCTCAGTGGTGTCATGGTTAAGCCATCGGACATAAGGCTGGTAGGTACTGGGCTCGCAGCCAGGTACCGGCTCCCACCCTGAGCGAGTTTTAACGACTCAGTGGGTAGGTTTAAGACCACTACATCCTCTTCTCTCTCACTAACCACTAATAACTAACCCACTGTCTTGGACAGACAGCCCAGATAGCTGAGGTGTGTGCCCAGGACAGCGTGATTGAACCTTAATTGGATATAAGCACGAAAATAAGTTGTTGATGAAAGTTGTGACAACCATTATGTCGCTTAGCCACGGCTTGACTGTGCACTGGACACCGGCCAATAAAACCAAAAGGAGATTAAGAATCCATTTTGATTCCTCAGTCCTCAGTCGTGACAGTTAGTAGTCTCAGGCTAGAATAACAATCACCTGTGATTGTAGTTTTTGTAGACAAGTAATCAACCATTAGAATCATTTCCTTTGGCATCCCAGAGAACAGCTGGCAAAACCTTGGCTGAAGACATCAGATGGTCTTCATTTCATTCATTTCATTTCAACTTATTTTTATGCTTATATCCAATTAAGGTTCAAACACACTGTCCTGGGCACACACCTCAGCTGGGCTGTCTGTCTAGATCAACTGGTTAGTTGTTAATTATCAGTGGTTAATGAGAGAGAAGAGGCTCTGGGTGGGAGCCGGTACCAGGCTGCGAGCCCTGTACCTACCAGTCTTATGTCCGATGGCCTAACCACGACACCACAGAGGATGGCGGTAGATGGTCTTCAGATCTTGATCGTTTTCAAGAATTTCTTGTCCTTGCTTAAATACAGCAGACCGAGCCATTATCATATCCACCTGCCATACATATGGATTTCAATGGCGTCTTGACCTTCTTTAGGGAAAAACTTCATGACGGTTCCATGTTCCATTTCATAGTTTCAGTAGGATAGGTTAACATTAAGCAATATTTTGTAAATATAAAAACACGGAGAGTGGTGTTATTGATAGGACAGATGTATGATAGTTAAAGTTTGTTTTGTTTAACGACACCACTAGAGCACATTGATTAATTAGTGATCGGCTATTGGATGTCAAACATTTGGTAATTCTGATACGTAGTCATCAAAGAAAACCCGCTACATGTTTCCATTAACAACCAGGGATCTTTCATATGTACACCCCCCCCCCCCCCCTCCCCAAATAGGAAATAACATACCACGCCCTTTGACCAGTTGTGATGCACTGCTTGGAACGCGAAAAAACCCAATCAGATGAATGCATCCACCGAGGTGGTTCGATCGTGCGACGCAAGCATCTTATGCGAGCGCTCAACCGACTGAGCTAAAACAAATTCCGCCCCTAGCTGTATGAAAGAACAAGCTTTCAGAAAAACTCCGACATATGATGGTGTATGGTATGATATAATTGTATAGTATCCAGTTCTATAAAGGTTTTAACAAGCCCTCGTATATGCATATTCACCTCAATGATAGTTAAGGTGTTAGTCATATATATTATAGATGCATATATTCAGACCGTTAACCCATATGTAATTAAGGCACCGTGCATGGGCATTCATGATTGGACATACGTGCAGGTTCACATACATGTATTAAAGGTATACATATAGTAGTCTTAAAACGGTTACCGTTTCTTGCATAGAACATTCATTTATATACACCAATGTTCATTAAAAAAAAGCAAGTGTCTTGGTGTCATTGTTTGGAACTAGAAGTTTTTATTATACCGAGTTTCAATACGTATTTTGTTAACAGTCAGGATGCGTGATAATGGAAAACATTGATATCAGTCACTAATTTACGTATTTACCTATCTCAGAGATATGCCAGGCATATTTGTACGTAATTGCAAACTCTATAAATTTCCCAAGACCAGATTTATAAACAACATCAAAAATGACAACAAAAAAAGAAGAAAAAGAAGAAAAAGAATAACAACCCCCCCCAACCCCTCAACTTTTCAACACACACACACACACACGCACGCATGCACGCACACACACACACACACACAATACCCCCCTCCAACAAGGAAAATCAAATAAATAAACACCACCAGCCAAGTTTTAGACAGAAATATGTTTAACATGCAGAGATCGCCAGATGACCACACTGTAAGGGAAACCTATCGAAAGGTGAGCAAGACTGTGCTGGTTTGGTGTTCTCTTGACATTTCAGAAACACACACCTTGCCTGGCATTGCGTTGCCAGGTAACACTGCACTGGGAACGGATCGCGTGTATCTTATCTATCTCACATGCACCCACTGCAGCAGAACGGAATTTGGAGTCAGTGAACGTATCGGTATCCCACTTATGTGACAGAATGCCGCTCTTCCTTCAGAGAGACGAGAACGAAACATCTCACTAGAGTGTGCGCTGTTACTTTATTAGTAGACCAACCAGTGAAGAAATGGATGGATATGCGAAGAGGGTGCACAGCAAGACGAAATAAAAATTAGGCCTAGAGAGTGGAAAGAAATACAGATCTTGTTCTATATATACTACTCAAAAGAATTTAAGGGTCAAAATTGTATAACCAAATAAGTTTCAGAGTGTATTAGATTGATGATGTAAACTACACCAAAAATTTAATTTATTGTTCCATATTTACAAAAAACCACAAATAAACGTCACTTTATACAAGAAAGTTACATGACATGCTGTCAAAGTTGAAAGTTGTCAAACATGGATTGTACACATTAGAACATTCGTTTAATAGTGTATGAATCCACCCCTGGCGCGAATACACTCGACACATCGTTGCCTCATGCTGTTGATCAGACGTCTGAAGAACTCTTGGTGAATGGCCCGCCACTCTGCCATAAGAAGATGACCCAGATCATGAAGGCTGGCCGGAGGGGCATGGTTATCCCGAACTCTCCTGCCTAATTCGTCCCAGGCGTTATCTATTGGGGCCAAGTCAGGCGAATATGCTGGCCAATCCATCCTGGCGATACCTTGTTGTCTGAGAAAGTCCGTTACCACCCTGGCGCGGTCGGGTCTGGCATTGTCATCCTGCAGAACTGCCCCGCCGCCAATCTGCTGAAGGCCTGGAAGAACCAACGGCCGGATAATCTCATTCAGATAGCGGATTCCATTCAGATTGCCATCCACCACATAGAGGGGGGTCCTGTGGTGGATAGAGATGCCGCCCCACACCATGACGCTGCCACCACCGAACCGGTGACGTTGTCTAACGTTAACATCAGCGAAGCGCTCCCCAGGACGTCTGTAGACACGAACCCGACCGTCGTTGAACTGGAGACTAAACCTGGACTCATCAGTGAACATCACTCGACCCCATTGAACACGTTGCCACCGCAGATGAAGTGTGCACCAGTGACGTCTGGCCGTTCTGTGATGTGGTAGGAGTGGTGGTCGAACAGCCTGGCGACGGCAGCGTAGATTATTGGCTCTCAGACGATTGCGTATGGTTTGATCAGACACTCGAGTTCCAGTCGCAGTCCGCAGATTGTCACGTAATCGGCGTGCAGTGGTTGTGCGTTGACGTAGAGCCATATTGGTGATGTAGCGGTCCTCTCTATTTGTAGTGTTTCGGGGTCTTCCCGAACGTGGACGATTTCGAACAGAATTCGTTGCTTGGTACCGTTGCCACAGTCGGCCAACGACACTCTGACTGACACCAAGTCTCAGAGCAACATTTCTTTGCGTATTGCCATCCTGAAGCCAAGCAATAGCCCTTCCTCGATCTTCGATAGTCAGTTGACGTCGTACCATTGTCGAATTTGGAGTGTGCACCGTACACGAACGCAAGCTCCAATTATACGGAAATTCAGCATTGGGAACATGGAATACACATGCAAAGCGTGCAAATGAAGCGCTTTGTGAAAAAGCAAGTTATGGGCACTTAGCAGACCTTTCGCTTTCGCCCTAATTTACGTGCAAATGTAAGCATGTTTTCGCCATTAGAACTAGTCGACAGTGTCAATGACAGTGGATTTTAATTCATTTATGGGTTGCTTAGACCCACTTTCGTCAAAATGGAACAATACCATGCGTGACATTATGGTCTAGCTAATATAATTGACATTCAGAAAATAATGTCGAAAATATCGTCTGACCCTTAAATTCTTTTGAGTAGTATATATATTGCTTTATCAGCAGATATTAGATATCGAATATACACATGTATGGTACATGTTCGTTATAATAGCCAGTGCCGGATTTATAAGGGGGAAAAGGGGGCAATTGCCCTGGGTCCCCCTGTCAGAGAAGCTCCTGAACTAAGGACTTCCTTTATTTAAAAAATGTAATAATTATAAAATTAGTTCATTTTTTTTATTTGTCATATAATTTAATTTCTATGCTGAAGGGCCCCCAATGTCTAAATCCGGCCTTGAAAATAGCATAGCGACACAGGTGGGGAGGGGTCTGGACTGTAGGGACCAAAGTCATGCTCCCCCGGAAAATATACCAAGAAAAAAGATAATTTGCTAGAGCAGGATGGGCTTTCAACCCTCGAATCACTTCCTCTGCACTTGTACCTGCGACATTGGTAAGGGAGAAAAAAAGGTCTATGGTAATATGTAGACTGCTGCTTAAAGAAATCCGCTGGCTCTGCTTATTGTATATCTTCAGGGTAATAGCATGGTATCTTTACTTATATTAAGAACTTTCTGCATGGTATTAGTTGGTAAATGAATCTGGAAAACAGTAATAAGGATCATGGTAACATTCCCCCAGAGCCGTAGGGGTAAAGATGAAGACAACATAGGGAATAATGATCATGGTAACATTCCCCCACAGCCGCGGGGGTAAAGATGAAGACAACATAGGGAATAAGGATCATGGTAACATTCCCCCAGAGCCGTAGGGGTAAAGATGAAGACAACATAGGGAATAATGATCATGGTAACATTCCCCCACAGCCGCGGGGGTAAAGATGAAGACAACATAGGGAATAAGGATCATGGTAACATTCCCCCACAGCCGCGGGGGTAAAAATTAAGACAACATAGGGAATAAGGATCATGGTAACATTCCCCCACAGTCGCGGGGGTAAAGATGAAGACAACATAGGGAATACGGATCATGGTAACATTCCCCCACAACCGCAGAGGTAAAAATGAAGACAACACAGGGAATAAGGATCATGGTAATATTCCCCCACAGTCGCGGGGGTAAAGATGAAGACAACACGGGGAATAAGGATCATGGTAACATTCCCCCACAGCCGCGGGGGTAAAGATGAAGATAACATAGGGAATAAGGATCATTTTAATATTCCCCCACTGTCGCGGGGGTAAAGATGAAGACAACATAGGGAATAATGATCATGGTAACATTCCCCCACTGTCGCGGGGGTAAAGATGAAGACAACATAGGGAATAAGGATCATGGTAATATTCCCCCACAGCCGCGGCGGGTAAAGATGAAGACAACACAGGGAATAATGATCATGGTAACATTCCCCCACAGCCGCGGAGGTAAAGACGAAGACAACATAGGGAATAAGGATCATTCTAACATTCCCCCACAACTGCAGAGGTAAAGATGAAGACATCATAGGGAATAATGATCATGGTAACATTCCCCCACAGCCGCGGGGGTAAAGATGAAGACAACATAGAGAATAATGATCATGGTAACATTCCCCCACAGCCGCGGAGGTAAAGACGAAGACAACATAGGGAATAAGGATCATTCTAACATTCCCCCACAACCGCAGAGGTAAAGATGAAGACATCATAGGGAATAATGATCATGGTAACATTCCCTCACAACCGCAGAGGTAAAGATGAAGACAACATAGGCCCTACTGTGCCTATTTTCAAAACTACTGATAGTATCAAGCTGAATTCACTATGGCTGTTTAGCAGCCAATTGAGGGAGTACCAAAAACTGATTCCAAAACACAGGTGCAAGGGCGTAGCCAGGGGGAGGCCAAAGACGCCAAGGGGGGGGGGGGGGGGGTAGGAGAGGGTAAGTTAAAATCCTAAAAAGAAAACCCCGCTATAATACTGAATTAAAAAAACAACAAAACTACAACAAAACAAAAAACAAAAAAACACCCTCGTTTAGGTAAAATCCATATTATGATTCAGTTTATTGTATTACTGGGAATGAGACAATATATTATACAGACTATGTAGTATATATTGTATTCACTCGAGTGCGTATACCGGAATCCATGTTGGTGCATTACATCATGGGAGCAACCGGAACTTCCGATTGCCTGGGACGGCCGGTATAGCAAAGTGGTTTTCCTATCTTATCACCACTGCACAAACCTGTTGAATATTTGTGTTCACGAACACAACAAAATAATTCACGAATAACAACTTAAATATCAAGGAGTGTTTCACGAAATAATATATACTGAAATTTATTTGAAAATAAACTACGCGAGAATTTACTTTATGACGAACTTGTCTGTGGCGAATAGTTATAATATGTGAGTTATTTAATCGACTTTATGACGAACATATTTGTGGTAAATAGCCATAATATGTGAGTTATTGACTTTAATATGAAGAACCTGTTTGTGGCAAATGGTTAAGACGTGATTAATAGAAGACGACTGGATATAGACTGGAAAATAGACTGGAAACATTCAGCCGCTGCCGCTCCTATCTGTAGTTATTCGAAGCATTTGACAATAATGTATGTTTAATGCGTTTTAACTGATATTTATAAGCATTAAGCAAAGTGGAAGGAAACATCACACGATAAGATGGAAACGTAAATACCGTGGCTATCTTTTCCCGGCGGGGTGGGGACCAGGGTGAGGGGAGTTAAGAAATAGTAAAGCAAGGTTGACCTTTTCCCCATAATTAAGGGTTGGTGAGAGATACCAGTAATGAGGGAAGGGGAGGAATGCCCTCTTGGTAGCTACCTCATGAAACTATATGCAAATATATGTACAGATTTTATGCATTTATATAAACATGTACCATGTAGATTTGGTTGCATAATAAACTTTTATAGGCGCCAGAAGATGCTGCAATTTGAGGATGGTGTGGGTAGGACGCAGGAGTAAGAGGAGCGCCTGCAGGAATTTAGACATGGTGTCTAGGCTGGCTACTGTAATTTATGGCGGGGGATGGGGGGTGGAATCATGCTTTCCCGGAAAATATATTGTTTTAAAAAACATTTTTACTTGAGCTGGGGAAAGCTTCGACCCCCGAAACCCTCCCCTGGATACGCGCCTAAGTAATTAATTCGCATTTAAAATGGAGGTGGAGGGAGAGAGGACAACACATATTTTGACCACCTCAGCATTAGAGTAGGAGAGGAGAGTGCCCTCCGGCTTGTCCCTCCGTCTCCGCTCTTCCGAAGTCTATGACTTGAAAAATCACACCAGTTTTTTTTTATCAGAAGCAAACAAAAACTAATAATAATAAACAATCATATTCTTTAAAAATAAATACTTTCACAGCAAACGTACATTTATTCCTTTAAAAGTTATCACAAACCAGAAAAGAAGTAAGAAATACAAGAAAAGCATTCAAGCGTAGCTTACTATTGGTTTACGTTGTTTCCGTATTAAGATGGAAGTACTCCTGTGTGGTTTGGTATCGTCCCGGGGAAAACCTAGATAGAACCGAGAGAGTGGAAAACTCACCACTGAACAAGACTTGATCACGTTTTCTTCAGGAGCCAAAGAGGGCGACGGGATGAAATATTCTTCGCGAAGAGATTGGGTGTTTGGGAAATATGATAGCTCTATGTGCAGTGTGCGCTGCACCTTTCCTGCCAGAAGTAAGCGTTGCCTTGTTTGTACGTGTGAGCTAAGTTGGTTTAGATCCGTATGTTACCAACCTTTCCCCTTGAGGAAAGGAGGGCAGGATGGGATTTAGCTTAGCCGGTAGAACGCTTTGGTCGTAGGATCGAATTTTCTTGGTAGACTCATTCTTTGCTAATGCTAATGCATGTGCTGTCATGACTGGTATATCAAAGGCCATATGATGTGGGGGAGTGCATATAAATAACCCCTTTGCTGTTTAGTGCAAAAAACCCCACAACTTTTATATTATATGTCAGCCTTATTCAATGTTTGAGATCCAAATCAAAAGGCGATGATTAATAAACCTAGGTGCTCTAGTGGTCTTATTAAATAAAACAAACTAACTTTTTCAGTGATTCGTTAGTGCATGCAATCAGGATTGTATCAAAATATTCCTTCCACTCTACAGTGTGTACAGATACAGTCTTGGCCACAAAAGCTGTTATTTCAATTTCAGATTTTGTATTTCATTTTGGTAAATGCATAGCCATATTTACCTTTAAAGTCTTACATTTTATGTTTTGTCTTGTATGTAAAAGTCAGAACCTATGAAGTTTGCCTCGCAAGTACAGGAAAGGCATGGCGTTACCTACATACGGTGCCGATGACTTTCGGATTATAACAACCAATGCTACGTTCAGTTCCTACTACTTTCCTCCCTAATTTGGCAACAAGGTGTAAGATGAGACGCCTGTATACTTTGTGTCATAACTGGAAATATATCTACTGTCTTGTCGTGTGCTATTGTAATGACAAGAGTTTTTGTAAACGCCCCCAAATAAGACAGACGCGAAAAAAGAAATCACCACTTCGCCTGATGAACTTGGCCCAGTGGATGAACTTCAAAAGGGTGATTTAGCGCAAAATAGACTGAGCGCTCGCATGTTATCCCGTGCTATATTTAACATGGGAATTACACTGTCAAAATACTGACGGTGATACTGGTCTAGTGTTCCACCTGGCTGTGGAATGGTTTTATAAATAGTCGACTACACTGCAACTAGGATTGCTTTGCCATACGTATATTCTTCTAGAACAGTCTAGAAACTGGCAAACTGGAGGGGTGTTAATAGTACCAAGCATAAGTAGAACTTATGACAAAGTAGTTCTACTATAGTGGCATTGCGAGGGGGGTAATCCACCCGCCCCGAATCAAACCCTTTTTGTCCTTTTTTTTGTACTGTATTAAATGTTATTAAAAACACACACACACACACACACACACACACACACACACACACATACACACACGCACACACACACACATCAATGCATACATGCATGGATGCTTCAATAGCTCAGAGCGCATCGTGGTTAGTCTTACAATTTGCGGGCGATTCGATGCCACAGGATCGAGTCCCAGCAACGGCATGGGACAATTTGTGAGGCCAGAAAGGATTTAATTATCCCCTGCACCAGTGCGTTAATATCTATATATGTAACAGTCAACCTCAACATACATACAATATATAGATATTCATACATCAATACATACATAGTGTGGGTTCCCCCCCCCCCACACACACACACACACAGGCTCCCCAATAGTTGGCCTCCTAATATAAAATCCTTGCTACGCCAGTGTTCTACTATGAAGCTAGATTGTCAAAATATTGGAAACAGATTTTTTAACAACATAGGATTTAACAACATAATATTATTGCATGTTTATCCCCTCGGATGGTGGGGTGAAGTTTACTATAATTATATAGAGAAATGCATTTAAACTGTTATTTCTTTGACTACTTCCCCAAAACTACATGACCAATTCCAATCACATTTTCTGGGAAGCTTCCTTGGAATATGGGGGGAAAAAAAATGTGAATTCGGTCATTCAACACCCACCCACCCCCACCCCCGTGAACCTAAGGGGTGGGTCCCACAAGAGGAAAATTAAGTCAACATCCAAAAATGCATACGAATAGTCTTCATATATGTTAAGGTCAATAAATGGTTAAAATATCTTCTTCTTCTTCTTTCAACGCTCCAATTTATGAATGTCATTACTGTTGGGTCTCCAGTTTGTTCCCGGGGAAGGAACAAACTGTAACGTTTTTCATATCTACTACATCCTTTTCAACTAAGTTTGGTTGGTAGCTTCTTCGACCCATGGAGACACAAAATTCTAACACCCATTCCCACCCAAAGACCTTTCCAATAACAACAATGCCAAAAGTGGTCTTACCAACAGCAACCATACCAACAGTGGTCTTACCAACAGCAACCATACCAACAGTAACCGTACCAACAACAACCATACCAACAGTGGTCTTACCAACAGCAACCATACCAACAGTAACCTTACCAACAACAACCATACCAACAGTGGTCTTACCAACAGCAACCATACCAACAGTGGCCTTACCAACAGCAACCATACCAACAGTAACCTTACAAACAACAACCATACCAACAGTGGTCTTACCAACAGCAACCGTACCAACAGTATCCTTACCAACAACAACCATACCAACAGTGGTCTTACCAACAGCAACCATATCAACAGTGGTCTTACCAACAACAACCATACCAACAGTAACCTTACCAACAACAACCATACCAACAGTAACCTTACCAACAGCAACTTTAGCAACAGTGGCCTTACCAACAGCAACCATACCAACAGTAACCTTACCAACAACAACCATGCCAATAGTGGCATTACCAACAACAACCATGTCAACAGTGACCTTACCAACAACAAACATACCAACAGTGGCCTTACCAACGACAACCATGTCAACAGTGACCTTACCAACAACAAACATACCAACAGTGGCCTTACCAACGACAACCATACCAACAGTGACCTTATCAACGACAAACATACCAACAGTGACCTTACCAACAATAACCATACCAACAGTGACCTTATCAACAACAAACATACTAACAGTGACCTTACCAACGACAACCATACTAACAGTGGCCTTACCAACAACAACCATGCCAACAGTGACCTTACCAACAATAACCATACTAACAGTGGCCTTACCAACAACAACCATGCCAACAGTGACCTTACCAACAATAACCATGCCAACAATGACCTTACCAACAACAACCATGCCAATAGTGACCTTACTAACAACCATACCAACAGTGACCTTACCAACAACAACCATGCCAACAGTGACCTTACTAACAACAACCATACCAACAGTGACCTTACCAACAACAACCATGCCAACAGTGGCCTTACTAACAACAACCATGCCAACAGTGGCCTTACTAACAACAACCATGCCAACAGTGACCTTACCAACAATAACCATGCCAACAGTGGCCTTATCAACAACAACCATGCCAACAATGACCTTACCAACAACAACCATGCCAACAATGACCTTACTAACAACCATACCAACAGTGGCCTTACCAACAACAACCATGCCAACAGTGGCCTTACTGACGACAACCATGCCAACAGTGGCCTTACTGACAACAACCATGCCAACAGTGGCCTTACCAACAGCAACCATGCCAACAGTGGCCTTACCAACAACAACCATGCCAACAGTGGCCTTATCAACAACAACCATGCCAACAATGACCTTACCAACAACAACCATGCCAACAATGACCTTACTAACAACCATACCAACAGTGGCCTTACCAACAACAACCATGCCAACAGTGGCCTTACTGACGACAACCATGTCAACAGTGGCCTTACTGACAACAACCATGCCAACAGTGGCCTTACCAACAGCAACCATGCCAACAGTGGCCTTACCAACAATAATCATGCCAACAGTGGCCTTACCAACAGCAATCAAACCAACAGTAACCTTACCAACAATAACCATGCCAACAGTGGCCTTACTGACGACAACCATGCCAACAGTGGCCTTACTGACGACAACCATGCCAACAGTGGCCTTACTGACGACAACCATGCCAACAGTGGCCTTACCGACGACATCCATGCCAACAGTTTAGATTCTTCGCGATACTGTCTGGCTTGAACTGTCGTAAAAACATAATTGTGATCGTATTCTCCTGAAATACGATGACCTTGTCCTTGAGTGACATTACTTTTTGTACTGAACCAGAATGCAATGTTTTTTATTTGCTGTAGGGCAAGACTACGCATAAATAAAACCTTTTTCCAACCCCGAGGCTAAAACACAAATACTAATTAAATTATAATTAACTTCGATAAAAATGAATGAAGTTTAGTACATATTTTGGTACGTACTTCTTTATCGTATAATATTATTTACTATTTATGTTGTTTAAAAAAACTACCTCCAAAAACAAATATTCATGATAAATGTTTCCAATAATATAAAGGAATGTTATTGTTTGTCTGCCTCAAAGCAAGTGGTAATCGTATCCTTATGCAATATGATGTTGGTAGTTGCATGGAGTCGGAAGAGTTACATATGTGTTTTTATTAGAAAGAGTATCATAACAACTGTACCTTTACATATCGAACGATACATCGTTCACCATGTGTGTCTGATCTCCCGGCGAATAACGCGATACGCATGCGTGCAGTCATCTTGCATCTGGGTGATATAATATGCATGCTTATGTCTTACCTAGTAGATTATCCAATGGTGTGGCTGTTTCGCTGATGTTTAATTGGGAGTGCATGGTGTCTTTGTTTTTTTCTTCATAGAAATACCCTTAGCACAAGTCTTCAAGGCCGTAGAAAGCGATAGGGCCGGTCATTATTTCGCCTGATTTTTTTAATTTAAAAACAACAACCAACATACTGCACGGTTTCGTCAGTCCTGCTCTAAATATAAATCTGAACAGAACGACAAAACCG